>NW_023494379.1:1712922-2043979 GCF_011100635.1 Trichosurus vulpecula
CATATCTGCAAAGATGATAACTTATTTTCTTCTTCTTTGACTATTCTAGTTCTTTCAATTCTTTTTTTCTCTTATCGCTAAAGCTAACATTTCTAGTACAATTGAAGAATAGGTGATAATGGACATCCTTGTTTCACCCCTAATTTTATCAGAAATGCTCTAGCTTATCCCTATTACATATATGCTTGCTGATGGTTTTAGGTAGATGTTACTTATCATGTTACGGAACACTCTATTCTTGTGCTCTTTAGTGTTTTTAATAGGAATGGGTGTGCATTTTGTCAAAAGCTTTTTTCGCATCTATTGAGATAATTATATGGTATCTTGTAGTTTTGTTGTTGATATGATCAATTATGCTAATAGTTTTCCTAATATTGAACCATCCTTGCATTCCTGGAATAAATCCTACCTGGTTGCAGTGTATTATTCTCATGATAAGTTGCTGTAATCTTTTTGCTAATATTTATTTAAAATTTTGCATCAATATGATAGGGAAATTGGTCTATAATTTTGTTTCTCTGTTTTGATTCTTTCTGGTTTAGGTATTAGTACCATATTTGTGTCAAAAAAATACTTTAGTAGGACTCCTTTGCCTATTTTCTCAAATAGTCTATAAATTGTGGGAATTAATTGCCCTTTAAATGTTTGATAGAATTGGCTTGTAAATCCATCTGGACCTGGAGATATTTTCCTAGGGGTTTTTCTGAGATGGGGTTATTTAAGTATTTCACTTGTTCTTCTGTTAACCTGGGCAATTTATATTTGTAAATATTCATCTCTTTCCCTAACATTATCAAATTTATGGGCATACAATTTGGCAAAATAATTCCTAATTATTGCTTTAATTTCCTCCTCATTGGAGGTGAATTCACCCTTTTCATTTTTGATACTGGTAATTTGCTTTTCTTTCTTTTTTTAAATCAATTGACCAAGGGTTTATCAATTTATTGTTTTTTTTTTCATAAAATCAACTATTAGTTTTATTTATTATTTCAATAGTTTTTTGATTTCAGTTTTATTAATCTTTCCTTTGGTTTCAGTGTTTCTAATTTGGTATTTAATTGGGGATTTTCAATTTGTTCTTTTTCCAGCTTTTTCAGTGGCATGCCCAATTCATTGATCTCCCTTTTCTCTATCTTATTCATGTAAGCCTTCAAAGATATAAAACTCCCCTAAGAACTACTTTTGCTGCATAACATAAGTTTGAATGTTGTCTCATTATTGTCTTTCTCTTGAATGAAGTTATTTTATTGTTACTATTTGTTCTTTGACCCACTCATTCTTTAGGATTAGATCATTTAGTTTCCAATTCTTAGTCTATATTTCCATGTTTCTTTATTACAAATAATTTTTATTGCATCATGATCTGAAAAGGAGCATTGATTATTTCTGCCTTTCTGCACTGGATTGTGAGGTTTTTATGCCCTAGTACATGGTCAATTTTGTGTATGCGCCATGTACCCCTGAGAAAATGGTATAGTCCTTTCTGTCCCCTTTCAGTTTTCTCCAGAGGTCTATCATATCTACCTTTTCTAAAATTCTATTCACCTCATTAACTTCTTTCATGTTTATTTTGAGGTTAGATTTATCAAATTCAGAGAGGGGGCAGTTGAGGTCCACGACTAGTATAGTTTTGCTGTTGAGTTCTTCATGTAACTCCCTTAACTTCTCCTCTAGAATTTGGATTCTCTACCACCAGGTGCATATATGTTAAGTAATGATATTACTTCATTTTCTATGGTACTTTTAGCAAAATATAGTTTCCTTCCTTATCTCTTAATTCAATCTATTTTTGCTTTTGTTTATCTGAGATTAGATTGCTACCACCCTTCTTTTTTTACTTTAGCTGAAGAATTATGTATTCTACTCCTGCCTTTGACCTTTACACTGTGTGTATCCCCCGTTTCAAGTGTGTGTCTTGTAAACAACATATTGTAGGATTATGGTTTTTAATCCATTCGGCTATCTATCTCTGTTTATGGAGTTCATCCCATTCACATTCACAGTATGATTACTATCTGTGTCTTTTTCTCCATCCTATTCCCCCCTTTTATGCTTTGTTTCTCCCTTCTCCCTTCCCTTCCTCAAAAGAGTTTTGCTACGGCAGCTAGGTGGTGCAGTGAGTAGAGCACCAGCCCTGGAGTCAGGAGGACCTGAATTCAAATCTGGCCTCAGACACTTGACACACTTACTAGCTGTGTGACCTTGGGCAAGTCACTTAACCCCAATTGCCCTGCCTTTCCCCCTTCAAAAAAAGTTTTGCTTTTGACCACTGCTTCCCTCAATATTCCCTCCCTGTCAGCCTCCCCCCTTATCTTGCTCTTTCCCCTTGCTACTTCTTCCTTCCCTTCTAAGTCCCCCTCCCTTTTCTTTCCCCTTTTCCCTCCACTGCCTATAGGGCATGTTTGATTTCTGTACTTACAGACTATGGTAGTCCCTCCTTGAAAAAATCAGATGAGAGTAAGCTCAAACACTGCTGTTTTCCTTCCCTTCTTTCCCTCTAGTATATTATGTTTGTGCCTCTTCATGTGATGTAATTTATCCTTTTCTGCCTCCTCCTTACCTCTTCCCCATTACAATCCCTTTACATCTCTTAATTAAATTTGTTTATCATTAAATCAGTTAATTTATGCCACTCCTTCTGCCTATGTATATACCTTTTAGATATCGTACTAACTATATCATTCTCAAATTAGCAGCTATCCTCCCATATAGGGATGTAAACAACTTTAACTTTTGAATAATGAAGTTTCTTTTTCTTTTTCCCCCTGGTTACCTTTTTATGCCTCTCTTGAGTCTTGTATTGGAAGATCAAAATTTCCCACTGAGCTCTCTGGCCTTTTCTTCAGGAAGGTCTGGAATTCCCTTATTCATTGAAGGTCCATCCCCTTGCCTGAAAGATTATGGTAAATTTTGCTGGATAGTTGATCCTTGGTTTAGTCCAAGCTCTTTTGCCTTTCAGAATATCATATTCCAGTCCCTCCGATCTTTTAATGTAGAAGCTGCAAGGTCTTGTGTGATCCTGACTATAGTTCCACAATATTTGAATTGTTTCTTTCTGGCTGCTTGCAGTATTTTCTCCTTGACCTGATCATTCTGGAATTTGGCTGCAATATTCCTTGGAGTTTTCAATTTGGTATCTCTTTCGGGGGTGATCAGTGGATTCTTTTGATGACTGTTTTACCCACTGGTTCTAGGACCTGGGACAGTATTCTTTGATGATTTCTTGGAAGACTATCCAGGCTTCTGGAAGACCAATAATTCTTAGATTATCTGTCCTGGATCTGTTTTCCAGGTCAGTTGTTTTTTCCAATGTGATATTTTATGTTTTCTTCAATTTTTCATTGTTTGGATTTTGTTTGACTGCTTCTTGATGCCTCATAGAGTCATTAGCTTCTACTTGCTCAATTCTAATTTTTAACAAATTATTTCTTCAGATAGCTTCTGCATCTCTTTCCATTTGGCCAATTTTACTTTTCAAGGATTCATTTTCTCCTGTTACATTCGTAGTTTTTTTCTTTTTCCTCTCTAATTTGGCTTTTAAAATCCTCCTTGAGCTCTTCCAGGAATGCTTTTTGGGCTTGAGACCAGATCATATTCCCTTTGAGGTTTCAGATGTGGGTATAGTGTCAATGCTGTCCTCTTTTGAATCTGTGATTTGCGCTTTTCTGTCCCCATAATGCAATTTAATGGTCTTTTTTACTTTTCTAGCTTCCTTCTTCATGGTAGTTGCATTTTTCCTGACTTTTAAAGTGGATCTCTCCTTCTGGGGCTCTGTCCCAAGCTTCTTGTGTTGGAGCTACAGGCCTGGTTACTGGCTTTATGTGCTGTGGCCTCTCATTTTGTCAGCTAGAAGCTATATACTGCTGCAGTTCACCTGGTGCTGAGCTGGAGCTAGCTGGTGTGTGCCAAGGTTTGAGACCCAGTGAAGTTTTTCTGAGTTCCCCTAGATTACACCGAAGCTCACAGCATGAGGTGTAGGTGATGGGTGGCCTGACTTCTGGAAGTTTCCTCTTCCCCTAGGGCTGTGCTATATAGCATGGGTGGTCTCGACCATAGGTCTGTGCTGGTGTCTGCCAATTCCTCTGGCTGTATAAAGGCATGCCTTGGGTCCTGGTAAGGCACTTGCTGGCTCCACTCCACCTGGGGCTCAGGAAGTCCCACTGGTCTGCTGATGTGACTTGCTGGGATGCCTACCTTCCTGTACTGATCTCCTTCCATCACCACAAGAGGGGGTCTCCTTAGCTTCCAAGATAAACAACTACTGAACTCCTACTTCTGGCTCCTCTATTCCAGGGTTTCTCCTAAGGCAGTATTCTCTGGTTACTCAAGGTCATCAAGGGAGGATGAGAGCTCTTAAAGTTTACTTGGTCACATGGCTCCTGGAAGTCCAATAAGGTGAGTTTCAAACCTTTACACTGTGGTTACACTGTGGGCTGATAGCTCCAGGAGTAGCTGCTGCTGTTGCTGCAGGTTCTGTGCTTCTGTCTTACCTAGCTCTGACAGACTCCTGTCCTACACTGAGAGGCCTGGGGATCACCACCGCAGCCAGCAGGCTGGGCCTGCTCACATTCCAGTATGGTGCTCCGATATGGTTGGCGTAGTTCAGTGTGCTCAGTACTCTCCCAGCCCAGTGCAACAAATCCCTTTTGTCAACTTTCCATACTCTCCTGGCTTGGAAATCTGCCACATTCTGTCTCCTAGTGCATTCTATATCTCTCAAATTTGTTCAGCTTCCTCCTCAAGAAGTATCTGAAATAACTTGTGAGAGAGTTTGGGCATGTCCCTGCTTTTACTCTGCCATCTTGGCTCCACTTCTGACATATTGTTATAGCAGAAGTGATTTTTTTCAGAGTTAGGCAAGATTATACAAAATGTCTTTTTCTTGTTTTGGGGGATCAGTGATCTCATCAGAACAGGTATTTCCTTTATTGGTATGGATTAGAACATAAACCATTAATGCCTTGTCTTCATATTACAGTCCACATCTGTCCAAAGAAGTCTCCTAGAAGTGTAGAGATCCTTTCACATTTCAAGGGTCCCCTTGCAGCATTTGAACTGAATATCTGTTACCCTTTGCCCTTGATACATGGCCAGATCACTTCCTTTCTTTGTGAAATCAATATCTTTGTGTTTTACGTACTGTTCTCTGGCACAAACCAAAGCTGGCCTTTCCCAGTGTGTCCTGGACAGTTTTGATTCTTGCGTGATTGTGAGAATGTGGTATTTTGTGATTCTCATCCATTCAACAGCACTAGGAGAACATTGGTGTTAAAAAGATAAGTTCTGAAGAAGAGAGTAACAGAACGAGTGAAATTGCTGGGCAATTTCCCAGATGAGATCCAGCCTGTTGTCTTCGTACTGAATACTGGACCCAACTACAGAATGCATCAGCAATTCCTGTCTGTAATGACTATGCGACAACTCATGAATTCTATCTGTACTGTTTATTTCTATCAAAAATTTATTTTCTTCTTAATCATCTTAGGTTAAAATGATCTGGCTCAGATTTTCACAGAAAAGGTGTTTCTAAATGGATTACTTTGATTAGATATATTCCTTCTAGTCTTTATTTAGTGAATATTTCTTCTATTCATAGAATCATAAAATTTCAGAGTTGAAAAAAATATATAGTTGAAAAGAGAAATCTAAGCCTTTCTTAAAGAACTCCAGTAAGGAGCAGTCTCATTCCATCTGAGGTAGCTCTAATTATTAGGAAGTTTCTCTTCCAAGTGAAATTCATATCTTGGCAACTTCTGCCCCTTGCTCCTAACTCTGTGTTCTTTGGCCAAGAAGATCAAGTTTAATCTCTCTTTCACATGACTGCTTTTTTTAATACTTAAATGCAGATATCTAATATTTAAAAACATAAATCCCGCCCACCCTGCCCCAAAATTCCCTCCCAAATCTTCCATGGTGAAATCCTTGGTTCTTTCAGCCAGATTTCATATTTAATGAATGCCAAAGCCATTCAGCATCCCATTTGGACCACTCTGAGCACTCTCCAGTTTTTCCACTGAACTTAAAAAATGAAGCCAAGATTTGAACACATCATTTCCATTATGGTATGACCAGGTTAGGGTACAAGGTTAGGATTTTATGCCACTTCAGAAGGTAGTCAACTTGGGAAAGATCAGATTCTCCTTACTGGGGTTTGGAGAGACCTCCATCTCGCTCTTATTTGCTTTCCAACTCTAGCATGCTTAGAAAGGGGAGGTGCCTTACTCAGTAGCATTCTCGGGGAGCACCTTGTCATAAGCATAGCACATTCTGTTCCTTTAGCATTTTATGTTAATAATCTTCCACAGAAATCTTGGAGAGTCCTCATGCCCTATTCTTGTATCTTTGAAGTAAATATCCCTTTTAAAAAGCTAATTGATATTAACTGGTTAAAAAAACTAGGCTGATAATCACTGGTGATTAACTGAGAACCCAGCAGAACTGGACTTACTTTTCACATCATGATGTCCAATCACTGGTTTTGCTTGAGTACTAAAGATCTCTGTATATAAGTGGCACAGGCTGCTGACTAATAGTAGGCCAACTCTAACACTGCTTTGGTATGTAGAGTAGTGGACTTCAGGCAATCATACAAGGACCTATTCTCATGGTAGTCTGTGATTAGGTATAGTTGGGTTCAGGATGCTAGACCTTTGATATCTGTAGCCATAATCCTAAAAATGAAGGAAAATTTAAAAAAGAAACAAAAAGTTTGGAGAGGAGTACTTTCTCAATATTTCCATTAACATAATACATATTGTTTGAGATCAGTAGGAGCCATGGGTTACTTTTTTCACATCTATTTCTTGCCTGATTAAAGCTCTAATATTTGGTTTTTGGTATTTGGTATTACTAATACCAAAATTAAGGAAAGGAATAAGTGAAATATATCATGTGCAATTAATTGGCAAATTCTGTCTAGGGTGTGTCAATTTGTTTAGGTTATCATAATTACTGTAATTCACACAGAAGAGGCAATAGGGTTTAATCCAGAACAGGTCATACCAATCTGATCTTATAAGATAAGGGTAAACTATAGATATAATTTGCTTCCATTATGATATTCCTCAGAAAACATGGAGAGATGGGTGCTAAATGATAGTATAATTAGGATGATTAGGAAATCGGTAGAATAACTGGAATTAGGAATCTACAGATTACTTAGTTATATCTCAATGATCATAACTCAAGTAAACTTCACCTTTTGCTCACTCCTTAAAAACTTTTTCGCACTTAAATCTAAGGGAAAAGATTCCCTCTTAACTTTGGGGAGGGAGTGGGAATGATAAGTGATCAGCATTGGGAGAGGCGTTTCAGCAAGAGTGAGCTCCTGGAGTGATTTTACAATCTCAGGATTCCTTCTCTTAAAATCCGACTAACCAGTTTCCAGACTTTTAATGAATATCAATCCCAGAATCTGCTAAAATGATTCAGCTCTATTTTTTTTCTTCAAGTCCAGTTGGCCAGACCAGACATTAAAAAAAAGTCTCTGTTTCCGTAACTGCAGCCTAGAATTCTCTGGCTACCTGCGTTTCAGATTTTACACGGTATAGAGATAGAGCACACTCTCCACAGACAATTAACACAAACAAAACAATACAGAACAAATACAGACTGAGCTCAGAGTTTAAACAACAGAGAATTAGAAGCTTTCAGGAGTTGGCTATTAGCCCCCTATGGTCTTTGGGGAAGCCTTGGCATTCCTGATTTTTCTGACTCTCCATATCCTATCCCTTAGGAAGGGGGAAGGGGAGATGGAGGCACTAGGGCAGGTAAGGGAAGGCTAAGTTAAAATGCATTTTTCCTCCGCATAATCAGAGCCTTCAAGGGGGAAGAAGGAATAGGGCAGAAGGCAAAACAGAGCCCTTAAGGGAAGGGGAAATGGATGGGGGGAGAGAGAGGAGGCAACGGTAGCAAACAGAGTTACCCCTCTCTGGTTAGAGTAGGTTCTGGAGGCAGAGGGGGAGGGGGTAACAGCAAAGTGCAGTTTTTCTCCCCCAGGCCTCCACGGGAAGGAAGGGAGGAGTGGAGAAATGGTTGGACTTCTAATTCTAGTTTTTGATTGATCCATAGCTAATTTATAGATCAATCAGTGTTTCCAGGGGATCTATGTGCGTTTGACCACAGATCTGTATTTTACCAGAGATTTGATCCCTGCCCCAGAGCTAGCTTAAAGGGAATTTTCAGATTTCAACCAATTGTGTGGGAGTCTTTTTGGAAGCTGAGAAGAGACAACTTACCCCAACCTTGTCAAGGCCAAAATTCCAGAAAAATTAATCCTGTGGTGCCTGAAGCCATGGCAAGATTAGGCTGCTTTGTCCCATTTCCATCAATTCCAGCCAAACTTCACGGAACTATACTATTAACCTGAAAGTTTGGTTGAAGGGGGCAAACAAGCTAGGTGATAGAAAAATCCATGTGTTTATTATTTTCCCTTAAGGCATAGATAAGCTAGCTTACTTGTACATACAAGGAGTCAGAGCACAAGCTCTGGCTCTGAACAAAGAATGAGAAAACTTATATTGTATTTAGCAGACCCAGCAAGCCTGTGTTACCTCACTTTTATGACCCCCATGTATATAACCACGATACAAGACAGGATTTTCCTTAATGGAATAGGTTTGTAAAGACAAGAGTGTTGACAAAGGTCAGTTAAAGTGTATACCCAGAATATTAAGTGAGGTGGTCTCTCAGGATTAGGGTCTCCTCCTTCAATGCTGACAGGGTAAGAATGTCCTTAGTCAGTCTGATCCGGCCTTGTTGACAGAGGTAAGGGTATTTCCTGAGCAAACTCTAGAGAACAAAGAGCCCACGTCCTGGATCCTCTTCCAGTTTCTCATTAATTCAGACTCTGGGTCTGGTTGAAATTAAAATTATATAAATGGTATAAATGTTCCACACTGTGAATCTGGGCAATTTCATCATTTGCTGTACTGAACATGAAGAAAAATTTAATTGTGCAGGTGACCTATGGATCACAGGCTCTCTGCCACAGGACTCTCCCCCTCCCCCTCCCCAATTCCCAGTGATCCAGCCCTTACAGTTTAACCTCCTTCTGCATGAGCCTTCAGGGCTTGGTACTTCCTCTCTTCCTTTTCAATTCTTACTAGATATCTGCAACACATTTCTTCAATGCGTCTTCATTCTAGAAGGGACAAAAAGTTCAAGGGGCCAGTTTATAGAAGAAAGACCATCTGCCTAAAAGTACTCCTGTAACTCTATGGGAAGAGGGAAAAAAAAGGAACAACACTGACTGGTGAATGAGTGCTCACCTCCAAGCAGGAGGGGTGGAGAGGGGGGTGGCCTTCAGAAGCCAGGACTTTGGGGCTCAACATATTAAGGGAGAAGCACAGAGAAGGTACCAAAGCCAAAAAGGAAAGGCTTTGTAGGAACAGGAGTGTCCTGCCACCAGCTTCATCTTTTGAGGAGCTGCCAGCCTCCCAGAACTGCCTGAATTCTGTCAACAAGTGACTTCCTTTCTATGCAACTCCAGGGGATGGATGTAGGACATAGCCAGGGTTCCTCTCAGCTCTATTTTATGTGCCTTGCTAACAGGGCTTCTCTACTTCCCACCATAAGAGGGGTGGGTGCAGGGGATAGTCGTTCTACTAATGAATAACCCTATAAATGTAAACAATATGCAAAACAATGTTTTTACTTAAATCAAATAATGGAACACCTATAATGTGAAAGGTAGCATGTCCTCACTAAAGTGAAAGGCTGTCTTAGAGTCACTGATCAGTGTTTTAGGGAGAAGTGTCTGCTAATCTCACCATGGATTATCTAGCCCAGAGATCAATCCTAGGATGGGTCCCATTTATAAATCAATCAAGAATTACTAGGCTGAAAGTAGGATAAACAAGGAGGATCAATAACACCACAATCTACTAGCTTTCTGATGATAGATAAACATAAAATTCTAGATTTACTGTATTTAGGTGAGCCACACTTTTGATATCCTTCTAAAACCTCCTTCTGTTTTTCTAGTTGTTTGATTTTCCCATGGAGTACAGGTCGCTGTGATTTGCTGTTTTTTCTGCCAAAATCAACTGGATTTCGCTGTAGCTGCCTTCTGCCTCTGAGAATCCTCTACAGAATATAAAAAGTGAACATCTTATTTACAGTCAAATAAAGGGTCATTTCATTGAAAAGTTCAGTGTGAATAATTTCATCACAAATCTAGAAGTTAATAGCTGAATGGAAACACAAATCACTTAAAACAAATGTAAAAATAAGGGTTGTGACACATGCATGTCTTCAAATGTGCTGATTGCGGAGGTGACACTTGACTCCCAAAGATTGTGCCATCAGAACACAAGCACCACCTCATCTCAAAATATACAGTCTCAGCAATAGGCTGCACCTATTATAGACTGAGGGACAGTCCAGATCACATGTGGCGCTCCCAACAAGCACGCTGGGCCGCCAGGTCCTGGCTATTCACCAAACAAAAATACAAAAGTGCTCTTCAAGTCTCATGCAGGTCCCATTTTCCGCATGCATTATGATATGTTAAGTCTGAATCCTTTATCCGATGAGTTTACAAGCTACTGGAAAAACTGAATCATGTTAACTTTGCTATAGTCAAGCCAGAAGACAACGAAGTTGTGGCTAACTAATGCAAAGATTGCTTACAGAATTTCCTTCAAGAGGAGAATGAAGCAGTTGATGAAGCATCATTTGGGAGGGTTCTTGTCCTCATGCCTTGTTGCAGTGCTCATGATGAGCACACAGAACATATCACATATCATGTGCCAGCCTCCACTCAATTAATGAAGTACAGAGATTCTACAAAGAATAACGGTAGCTAACATTTATACAGTGCCTGCTCTGAGCCAGGCCCTGTGCTGAACACTTTACAAACATTATCTCCATCTGATCCTCATGGGAGGTGAGTGCTGTTATTAATCCACATTTTACAGATAAGGAAATGGAGGCAAATAGAAGTTAAGTGACTTGCCCAGGGTCACACAGCTGCTAAGTGTCTAGGCCCAGTTTCTGACTCCAGTCCCAGAGAATTTCACAAGATCCTCCAAACCAGTCAATATATATCTTGATGCTCTGGTGACTTCAATGAAAGATGGATACAGGAGTGAATGGTTAAAAATGTTGCAAAATAAGTCTGGAATAAAAAATAGCAAAATTCCAAGGGTTTAGGGACCACACAAAAGCCTCATCCATGAAAAACATGAATACTTTCTTTAGAGAAGAAAGTCAGAAAGCACTGAAATGGAAAATAAGTCAATGTTACCACACAGATGAAGTTGAACATTCAGTATCTTAGCAGGAAACAATCAGCTACTGCTATGGAAATTTATTTCAGAATCAGTTATCTGTGCACTGTCAGACTACTTTTGGAACTAATTAAAAAGCCATCAAATTAAAAGAAAAGATAAAGAAGCAAAAGCAACATATTATAAGATGGTCAAACAGCTGCGGGCTGAGAAAAAAAGGCCTATAAAAAGAATAATCACCACCCAGAGAAGTTTAAGAGGTCAAAAGAATGTAAAAAAGTGCCATAAACAAAGACTTCCCAACCTGGTGCTCAGTCTAAGAGTCATCCTACCAGGTGGATACCATGACTCCATCTGGGAGATTGCTTGCTGCCCTCCAAAAGCCACCAGATGTGAACGAAGGGGTTTGCTCCTGTGGGGATTCTACCCTGTGGGGAATCAAGCCTCAGAGAGTTCTGTAGTTCCTTGACTCAAAACAGCCCACCATCAGTGGCTGGGGACATCAGAACTCCTCACACACCTGATCCCTCTAGTGGCCAGTGGGGGAGGTCTTCTAACTGTGCTTGCCAGTAACCCAGCCCCTCCTTCCCCACCAACAAAAGGTTTGAGCTAAGGGGTGAGAAATCCTTCTTCCCCTTCTGTCCTCAAAATTGCTCTCTGAGTCTCTGAAAAGCAGAGAGAACTAGCCTTTTCCTTCTCCTCCCAACCGGATCACAGGGATAACACAACAGATGCCTTCTTCTACCTCTTAGCCTCTTGACCACACAGTGGTCAAAACAAATCCAGCATGCTTTGGGTACTTTATTATATCTATGCCTGAACAAAAAAAATGAGTAGGAAATCAAATAAAACTTGGAACTCGATGAAGATTCATTTGTTTTTCCAAAATCCAAGTTGAAGCATTAATAGTACATTAGTTAAAAAGGAAAAAATTTAAAAGTTTACAAATATGCTAAAATAACTGAGACATCATGGTTACAATGAAGAAATCTCTAGCCCAGGATTCAGGAAAACCTGGGTCTGACTATGACCTCAGACAAGGAGGAGCCATGTGACCCTGGGGATCACTACCTCTCTGGGCCTCAAATTCCTTATCTGTAAAATGAGGGGGTTGGAAATCAATGAGCTCTAAATATAGGATTCCATGAATGAAAAGACCCAAGAGGTTAAAAAATAAAGTAACAAGAAGACAAATGGCTCAAGTGTATCAAAGGAAATTACACGACAATTCAACAAAGCTGACCATAGATCAAGTCACGAAAGAAATAAATTAAATAATACCCCAGAGTAGCAACAGTTCTGGTGTTCCCGCAGTGATGTGAATATATGATGAAGCATTGACACAAAAAGACAAAGACATGGGGATAGGTGAGTCGTATAGTCAAGCTATAGACTGTTTTTTTTTTTGGTTATCTATTCTTTTTTTATTTAATATATTTAGTTTTCAGCCTTGATTTTCACAGAGGTTTGAATTCAAATTTTCTCCCCATTGCTACCCTCCCCCTCACTCCAAGGTGGTGTATATTCTGGTTTCCCTGTTACCCAGTCAGCCCTCCTTTCTGGCACCCGACTCCTCCTCCCATCCCTTTTCCCTTCCTTCCGTGTAGGGCAAGATAAATTTCTACGCCCCATTGCCTGTGTATCTTATTTTCTAGTTGCATGGACAAACTTTTTTTTTATTTTGAACATCTGTTTTAAAAACTTTGAGTTCCAAATTCTCTCCCCTCTTCCCTTCCCACCCTCCCTCCCTAAGAAGTCAAGCAATTCAACATAGGCCACATGTGTATCATTATGTATAACCCTTCCACAATACTCATGTTGTGAAGACTCACTATATTGTTGCTCCTTCCTAACCTATCCCCCTTTATTGAATTTTCTCCCTTGACCCTGTCCCCTTTCAAAGTGTTTGTTTTGAGTACCTCCACCCCCATCTGCCCTCCCTTCTATCATCCCCCTCTTTTTTTATCTTCTTCTTCCTGTTTTTTTTCCTGTGGGGTAAGTTACCCAATTGAGTATGTATGGTATTCCCTCCTCAGGTCAAATCTGATGAGAGCAAGATTCACTAATTCCCCCTCACCTGACTTCTCTTCCCTTCCTACAGAACTGCTTTTCTTGTCACTTTATGCGAGATAATTTACTGTATTCAATCTCTCTCTTTCTCCCTCTCTCAATATATTCATGCTTCCCTTGATTCTTGTGTTTGAAAGTCAATTTTCTATTCAGCTCTGGTCTTTTCACTGAGAAAGCTTGAAAGTCCTCTATTTTATTGAAAATCCATATTTTGCCTTGGAGCAGGATACTCAGTTTTGCTGGGTAGGGATTCTAGGTTTTTTTTTTTTAGATGGATATGCTTGTTTATTTTTACATAAGAATTAAATGTTGGGGACTGTTTGATACTGTAGGACATAGAGCACCTTCAATATTCTTTAAAGTTGATTGATATTTTGATTTTATAATTGTCAGTGCTGAGAATGCCACTTTACATAAATACATAGTACAAAATGGCAGAAGTACATTTAGGACAATTAAAAAATTGTTGCAAATTCTGTCCTAATCCCAAGCTAAAATTCACTTAATGAATGTTTTAGAAAAACTCAAGTTTTAAACTTGTATCGTTTGTTAACTCAGCAAATTCTTCTTGAAACTTTTAATAGCAGATGAATGACATTTTTTTTTGTTTTTTTTTATAGCAATATGTAAATGCAATTTATTTATTTAACATATTTGGTTTCAGCATTGATTTTCACAACAGTTTGAATTACAAATTTCTCCCCATTTCTACCTCCCCCCCCACTCCAAGATGGCTTATATTCTGGTTGCCCTGTTCCCCAGTCAGCCCTCCCCTCTACCACCCCCCTCCCCTCTCATCCCCTTTTCCCTTCCTTTCTTGTAGGGCAAGATAAATTTCTACGCCCCATTGCCTGTGTATCTTATTTTTTAGTTGCATACAAAAACTTTTTTGTTTTGGAACATCTGATTTTAAAACTTTGAGTTCCAAATTCCCTTCCCTCTTCCCTTCCCACCCACCCTCCCTAAGAAGTTGAGCAATTCAACCTAGGCCACACATGTATATTATGTATAACCCTTCCACAATACTCATGTTGTGAAGGCTAACTACATTTTGCTCCTTCCCAACCCATCCCGCTTTATTGAATTTCTCCCTTGACCCTGTCCACTTTCCAAAGTGTTTGTTTTGATACCTCCACCCCCATCTGCCCTCCACTCCATCATCCCCCTGCCTTTATATTTTTTTTATCTTCCTCCTCTTCTTTCCTGTGGGGTAAGATACCCAACTGAGTATGTATGGTATTCCCCCTCAGGCCAAATCTGATGAGAGCAAGGTTCACGTCATTCCCCCCTCACCTGCCCACATCCCTCCTCCCACAGAACTGCTTCCTCTTGCCACCTTTATGCTAGATATCCACCCCCATTCTATCTCTCCTATCTCCCTCTCTCAGTATGTTACTCTCTCATCCCTTAATTAAGTTTATTTCTTTTAGCTATCTTCCCTTCATCCTCAACTCACCCTGTGTCTGCTCTCTCTCTTTACATATATATATACATACATATATATATACATATATATAACACATATATACATATACACATACATACACATACAAATAGATATATACATACATACACATTCACTTATATATATACATAAACATATATATATATATATATATATATATATATATACACACACACACATATATATGCATTTCCCTTCAACTACCCTAATACTGAGGTCGCATGAATCATAATCATCATCTTTCCATGTAGGAATGTCAACAAAAACATTTCAACTTTAGTAAGTCCCTTGCAATTTCCGTTTCTTGATTACCTTTTCATGCTTCTCTTGATTCTTGTGTTTGAAAGTCAAATTTTCTATTCAGTTCTGGTCTTTTCACTGAGAAAGCTTGAAAGTCCTCTATTTTATTGAAACTCCATATTTTGCCTTGGAACATGATACTCAGTTTTGCTGGGTAGGTGATTCTAGGTTTTAATCCTAGCTCCATTGACCTCTGGAATATTGCATTCCAAGCCCATCGATCTCTTAATGTAGAAGCTGCCAGATCTTGGTTATTCTGATTGGGTTTCCACAATACTCAAATTGTTTCTTTCTGGCTGCTTGAAGTATTTTCTCCTTGATCTGGGAGCTCTGGAATTTGGCACAATATTCCATGAGATTTCTTTTTGGGATCTATTTGAGGAGGCGATCGATGGATTCTTTCAATTTCTATTTTGCCCTGTGGCTCTAGAATATCAGGGCAGTTCTCCTTGATAATTTCCTGAAAGATGGTATCTAGGCTCTTTTTTTGATCATGGCTTTCAAGTAGTCCAATAATTTTTAAATTATCTCTCCTGGATCTATTTTCCAGTCAGTGGTTTTTCCAAGGAGATATTTCACATTGTCTTCCATTTTTTCATTCCTCTGGTTCTGTTTTATAATATCCTGATTTCTCATAAAGTCACTAGCTTCCACTTGCTCCAATCTAATTTTTAAAGTAGTATTTTCTTCAGTGGTCTTTTGGACCTCCTTTTCCATTTGGCTAATTCTGCCTTTCAAGGCATTCTTCTCCTCATTGGCTTTTTTGGAGCTCTTTTGCCATTTGAGTTAGTCTATTTTTTAAGGTGTTGTTTTCTTCAGTGTATTTTTCAGTATTTTTTGGGTCTCCTTTAGCAGGTCATTGACTTGTTTTTCATGGTTGTCTCGCATCCTTCTCATTTCTCTTCCCAATTTTTCCTCTACTTCTCTAACTTGCTTTTCCAAATCCTTTTTGAGTTCTTCTATGGCCTGGGCCAGTTCATGTTTTTCTTGGAGGCTTTGGTTGTAGGCTCTATGACTTTGTTGTCTTCTTTAGGCTGTATGTTTTGGTCTTCTTTGTCACCGAAGAAGGATTCCAGAGTCTGAGACTGAATCTGGGCGCGTTTTCACTGCCTGGCCATATTCCCAACCAACTAACTTGACCCTTGAGTTTTTCAGAGGGGCATGACTGCTTGTAGACTAAAGAGTTCCATGCTCCACGTTTAGGGGGGATGTGCCAGCTCTGCCACACCAGCACTCCTCTTTCCCCAAGAACCCCCAACCCGGCCTGGACTTAGATCTTCAGCAGGCTCTTCACTCCTGCTTTGATTCGCCACTTAACTCCTCCCACCAGGTGGCCTGGGCCGGAAGCAACTGCAGCTGTACTTCTGTAGCTGCTCCACCTCTGCTGCCCCGGGGCACTGGCCAAACCCCGAACTCCTTCCACTCCCACAGCTTTTCCCACTAACTTTCTCCACTGTCTTTGGTGTTTGTGGGTTGAGAAGTCTGATAACTGGGCGCAGCTCACTGACTCAGGGTGCTAGGGCACACTCCACTCAGCTCCTGGTCTGGTTGGTCTGTGCTACTCACACTGGGCCTCTGCTCCGCTCCACTCCACTCTGCTCCCAGCTCCGTGTGGGAATAGATCTCAACCCAGAGACCATCCAGGCTGTCCTGGGCTGGAGCCCTGCTTCCCTCTGCTGTTTGTGGGTTCTGCAGTTCTAGAATTGGTTCAGAGCCATTTTATAGGTTTTTGGAGGGACTCGGCAGGGAGCTCACGCTAGTCCCTGCTCTCCAGCCACCGTCTTGGCTCCACCCCACCCAAAAAAGTCTTTTCTTATCCAGCTGTCTGGCAGGGAACATTGTCAATGCAGTCTTTTGGTCCTTGGTATTTGTTCCAGCCATCTCCAGCACAGCATCTTCTTCTTCTTGTCTTCTTATAGGAATCAGTTTTCTGTCCATTCTCCTACAAGGATGAACTTGGCACAATTTTAAATTACCATTTCTAATCCTTATAACCCTGATCATTTTACAAACTCAAAATTGAACCATGGCCAATCGGGATATTTAAGTAATTCACATCAGAAGCCAGCAATCTTACACTTTGCATTCATCCATTAATAATTTCCTCACTAGGAGGATGAGATGTCACTTAAGGAATTAATAACAGGCTTCAGTACATACATAAATACATTAAATTGTCAATTTTTAACACCAGTGCATATAGAATTTTAACCTTTTAGTCATGCCATGTTTCTTTGATGGCATTTACAAAATAAACTGCAAAACATTCTTCTTTTTAGCATCATTAATTGTAACAAAACTTTAGACAAGCAAAAAACAAAATAACATTCTCACATTGCTTAAGAAACATTTACAGAGGGAGCCCTAAGTGTCTGGCATGCATTTATACCCTTGTTGACAAACACTTTACTGTGAAAAAGTCCTTAAGTAACACTAATTCCGGAGTATTGTAAAAAACAAGTTTCTAGTTATTGCAGAATTCTTAGATATCACAAAGTTTCTTAGTCAAAAAGGTGTTGTAATGGGATCTTGCATTGGTAGCAGTAAGAGAGTGATAATAGGAGAATACTACTGCTCTTAGAATCGTTTTTAAACAAAGGGAACATCTTAAGGTGAATCTTAAGCAGGTTGTATAAATTTCTGCACATGTTCTAGTTCTAGATAAAATAAGATTAGATTGCCTAGTAAGAAAACACAAAAGAGCTTATACTAACTACTTGTTATGATCACAGAAATTTGCTGTAGAAGGAAAAAACAGGGACATGTGACATACCCAATATGATTGGATAAAACGTTCTTGCTTTGTTTAAACTCAGATATAGTTACAGATTTTCAATGCAGATAACTATACCCAAATTCAAACTCAAAACAAAATTAGTTATGGCCCTAAGTGCCTTTTGCCTTAAGCAGAAAGTTTCACCAATCTCAGCTTAGATCCAGATACAAAGATGCAATAAGCAATAAAGATTTATCAGGATTCACATGCATAATGGATTTCATTTACAAGCTTTCCCTCTCAAATTTAAAATTGTCCTGGTGTAAAAGCCAATTGTTAGAATCTTTTCTATCTATTGTACATAAACTTGCAACTTCTCATCAAGCTAAGTTTGTTGTTTAGGAACTACATAAATCAAACAAGTTCTTTTCTGGGTGCTGATGAACCAGCTCACATACATAGTTTACAGGGGCCTTGGCAATTTTACAAAATAAGGAGTAGTAATATGGATCTCAGGAAGGTGTTAATAGAAAAATTTTGAGCCTGTCTGCTATTTTTTGCCTTTTCTCTGAGCACACGTATTCAAGGTCGAGGCTTTCTAAAAATCATGCGAAGGATTTTACAAAACTTTTCTTCATAAATTTATTTCCTGGGGGGGTGGAGACAAGATGGCTGCATGAAGGCAGCGTCTTACTGGACCTCTCTCACAAGGTCTGTCAGATTCCTATAAAAAGGTGAATTTGAGCAGATTTGAGAGAGTCAGAAACCGCAAGGAGTCTGCGTGGGGCAAATTTCCGAGTCAGGAGAGTCTGAAAGGCTGGAGGAACGAACCTGTAGGCAGGAGAGTGCTCGGTGCGGAGCTGCTCCAGACCAAGGCGGAAGCATCTGGCTGGGAAATCCACGTGGGAGATGGGCTGGGAGAAAGCTGGGCGCCCGAAATTGGCGGAGATCCCCAGGCCTCCCAACACAGGATGGCAGTCTGTGGAAGCGAGGAGAGGCAGCGCAATGCCACCCATGAAACACCGTCTCCAGAAGTTGCAGCCCAACGTATTAAACGCGGCTTCTTGAACTTCTGGGAGGCGTAATGGCCGAATAAATAGCTCTAATCCCTCCCCTCCCCACCCAGATAATTCCTTGGGAAAAAAAAAAGAACGCTGGAACTGAGCAGAAAGTAGTGGGGCTTCAGTGGTCAAATAGTAGAAGTTCATTAGTCCCATAGGGGCAGAGTCAGCAGGGGTCAACGCCAGGAGCCCAGACGTAACCTTGCTCCCCCAGGGGAAGTGCCAGACATCAGCTCAAACAACAAACAGCTGAGACCATTGCTGAAAAGCAAGTGATGGAGAGCACCCATAGGGAGTGAGACGCCAGGGAGCCAGACCCCTCCCCCACACCTCAGGAAACTGAAGGTTATAATTCTAGACTCACAACCCCCAGAATAAGAAAGCTGGGACAGAAAGCCCTGAGGCCCAAAGGTAGAAATTCGTTGTAAAGCCAGCAAAAGGCAAACCAACATGAAGAAGAACACAAAAAAAAAAAACCGAGGACAATAGATTCTTTTTATGGAGACAGGCAGGATCAAAATACCAATATGGAAGAGAAAAGTAACGATAATGTAGATACATCAGATACCTCAAAAGGTAATATGAACTGGTCTCCAGCCTGAAAAGCACTGCTGGAAGAGCTAAAGGAGGATTTTAAAAACCAAATTAGGGAGCTAAAAGAAAATATGGAAAAAATGGAAAAAAAATCCACTGATGAAATCAAGTCCCTAAAGAATAAGATTGGCGAAATGGCTATGGAGATTCAGAATCTAGAGAGAGAAAAGGACACCCTGAGAGGCAAAATCAACCAACTGGAAAAGGAGACTCAAAAGCAAAATGTAAACACTAACTCATTAAAAATTAGACTTGAGCAAGTGGAAGCTAATGAATCTATGAGGCACCAAGAAGTAATAAAACAAAACATAAAGAATGAAAAAATAGAAAAAAATGTGAAATATCTGATTGGCAAAACAACTGACCTGGAAAATAGATCCAGGAGAGACAATTTAAGAGTTATTGGTCTACCGGAAATCCACGATGAAAAAAAGAGCCTTGACAGTATCTTCAGAGAAATTATCAAAGACAACTGCCCAGAGGTCCTAGAACCAGAGGGCAAAATATTCATTGAAAGAATTCACCGATCACCCCCTGAAAGAGATCCCAAACTGAAAACACCAAGAAATATTATAGCCAAATTTCAGAGCTATAAACTCAAGGAGAAAATACTGCAAGCAGTCAAAAAGAAGCAATTCAAATATTGTGGAACTACAGTCAGGATCACGCAGGATCTCTCAGCTTCCACATTAAAAGACAGGAGAAATTGGAATATGATATTCCGAAGGGCAAAGGAGCTGGGACTACAACCAAGGATCAACTACCCAGCAAAACTAAGCATACTTTTCCAGGCAAGGCGATGGACATTCAATGAAATAAGGGAATTCCAGACCTTCCTGATGAAAAGGCCAGAACTCAATGGAAAATTTGATCTCCAAATACAAAACTCAAGAGAGACATAAAAAGGTAACCAGGGGGAAAAACCCCACAAACATTATTAACCAATAATGGCAGGTTGTTTACATCTTTATGTGGGATTATATCATCTTATGTATGTATATATATACATATATAAGTCATTCTTGAGAATGGTACAGCTATTATGACAACTGAAAGGGATATACATAGGTTGTGAATGTCTGTATAAATTAACTGATGTAATGATATAAAATTATATATATAAAGGGAGGGCTATGAGGGAAGCAGTAAGGAGGTAGTAGAAAAGGGTAAATTACACCAAATGAAGTGGCACAAAAACGTATTATAGTAGAGGGAAAGAAGGGAGGGAGAAGAGCAGTATTTGAGCTTTACTGTCATCTGATCTAGTTCAAGAAGGGAATAACATACCCTGATAAGTTTAGAAATCTAACTTGTCCTACGGGAAGTAGGAGGGGAAGGGGGGAAAAAGGGAGGGGGGTGGTTAGAAGGGAGAGGAGAAGTAGCAAGTAGGTAACAGTAAGATAAGGGAGGGGAATAAAGAGGGAGGATTAACTGAGGAAAGTGGAGGGCAAAAGCAAAACTTTGTTGAGGAGGAGAAGGGGAAAGGGAGAAATAAAAGCATAAACGGGGGAATTAGGATGGAGAAAAAGACACAGATAGAAATCATAACCCTGAACGTGCAGGGGATGAACATTCTCACAAAAGAGAAGCAGATAGCAGAATGGATTAAAAACCATAATCCTACAATATGCTGTTTACAAGAAACGCATTTGAAATGGGGGGATACACATAGGGTAAAGGTAAAAAGCTGGAATAAAATATATTGTGCCTCAGCTAAAGTAAAAAAAGCAGGTGTAGCAATCCTAATCTCAGACAAAGCAAAAGTAAAGATAGATTTAATTAAAAGAGATAAGGAAGGACATTATATCCTGCTAAAAGCACCATAAACAATGAAGCAATATCATTGCTTAACATATATGCACCAAGTGGTATGGCATACAGATTCATAGGGGAGAGGTTAAGGGAGTTACAGGAAGAAATAGACAGCAAAACTATAATATTGGGAGACCTCAACCTCCCCCTTTCTGAACTTGATAAATCTAACCTCAAAATAAATAAGAAAAAAAGTTAAGGAGGTAAACAGAATTTTAGAAAAGGCACATATGATAGACCTCTGGAGAAAACTGAATGGGGATAAAAAGGAATATACTTTCTTCTCAAAAGTACATGGCACATACTCAAAAATTGACCATGTACTAGGGCATAAAAACCTCACAATCCAGTGCAGAAAAGCACAAGTAGTCGAAGCATCCTTTTCAGATCATGATGTAATCAGAATCATTTTTAATAAACAACCATGGGAAAATAAGCTAAAAACTAATTGGAAACTAAATAATTTAATTCTAAAGAATGAGTGGGCCAAAGAATAAATCAGAGAAACAATTAATACCTTCATTCAAGAGAATGACAATAATGAAACAACATACCAAAACTTATGGGATGCAGCAAAAGCAGTTCTTAGGGGAAGTTTTATATCCCTAAATGCCTACATGAATAAAATAGGGAAAAAGGAGATCAATGATCTGGGCATACAACTAGAAAAAGCTAGAAAAGAAAACTCCCAATTAAATACCAAATTAGAAATACTGAAAATCAAAGGAGAGATTAATAAAATTGAAACCAAGAAAACTATTGAATTAATAAATAAAAGGCAGAGCTGGTTTTATGAAAAAACCAATAAAATTGATAAACCTTTGGCCAATTTGATTTAAAAAAAGAAAGAAGAAAATCAAATTGCCAGTATCAAAAATGAAAAGGGTGAGGTCACCTCTAATGAAGAGGAAATCAAAACAATAATTAGGAATTATTTTGCCCAACTGTATGCCTATAAATTTGACAACCTTAGAGATATGGATGAATATCTACAAAAACATAAATTGCCCAGACTAACAGAAAAGGAAGTGAAATTTCTTAATGACCCCATATCAGAAAAAGAAATTGAGCGTGCCATCAACGAACTCCCTAGGAAAAAATCTCCAGGACCAGATGGTTTTATATGTGAATTCTATCAAACATTTAAAGAACAACTAATTCCTATACTTTGTAGACTATTTGGGAAAATAGGTGAAGAAGGAGTCCTACCAAATTCTTTTTATGACACAAATATGGTACTAATACCCAAACCAGGTAGAGTCAAAACAGAGAAAGAAAATTATAGACCAATTTCTCTAATGAATATTGATGCAAAAATTTTAAATAAAATATTAGCAAAAAGATTGCAGCAAGTCATCACGAGAATAATACGCTATGACCAGGTAGGATTTATTCCAGGAATGCAAGGCTGGTTCAATATTAGGAAAACTATTATCATAATTGACCATATCAACAACAAAACCAGCAGAAACCATATGATCATCTCAATAGATGCAGAAAAAGCCTTTGACAAAGTACAACACCCATTCCTATTAAAAACACTAGAAAGCATAGGAATAAGTGGAACCTTCATTATCAACATTTAAAAGAAATAAAGACCAGAGTAATAAATATCACTTCAGAAATAAAAGACCTTGAGGATGAAGATAAAAGTCAGTCAATAGGTCTCTCAGTTCTCCAAGAGGAGGTTCAAGCTATTAAAGAAGAGATGAAGGAGATTGAGGAAGGGATGAAAGCTCGAAAAGAAGAAATAGAGAATTTAAAGCAATTTAAAATAGATGCTGAAGGGAGACATGAGGAGCTTAAGTTGAGATGTAATGAAATTTTAGAATTCATAGAATCCTTTATGGAAGAACAAAACCAGGCTGCATTAGAAGTGGACATCCAACACCAATCTGTGCTGTATTATGGAAATATGCTCGAACAACACTTGAATTCTCTCCAAGTGGAAAAGGAAAAGCTGGCCATGAAAGAAAGAGTACTTGAGAGAGAGACTGCTCTGGCCAAAAGCATCTGCTCTGAGCGTAAAGAAGTTAAAACAACTGCCTCTGTTCTTGACGAAGAAATTACTGTGTTAAGAAAGACTATACAATCAGAAAACTACATTTATGGAAGCCAAGATGAAACAAGAAGGTCTTACCAAGAAATAAAAGAAAGTTGCCTTGATCTAGTTGGCAAAGTGAAGAGTTTGAAAAAGTTTATTAAAGCTCTGGATGTTCTAACAACCCAGAGCTATTTAATATACCAGAATCACAGAAAGAGTCTTTCTTTACGATGCAAATTGCACTTCTACAACTTACTATCTCAGTGGTCCTTCTCTGGGGAGATGCAATTGGATCATGAGAATGAGACCCTTTCTATAACAGTCCAGCCTGGAGAAGGGAGCACCACTGCTTTCAGTGACATGCAAGCTTTCTCAGGAGACAGACATTCTTTTTCCAACCCTTTATTCATTCTTACTTTATGGTCCATCACAGAACTACCTTTCAGATGTCTGGATGCATTTGATACCTACATGGACATGAACCATCAAAAAATTGCCGAGGACATGATCCTCAGCATAGCACATTTCCAGCAACACTGCCAGCTCATCCTGCTCACTCCACAGCACGTGAGCTCTCTTCCTCCAAGTACACTAATTGAAATACTCAAAATGCCAGACCCTGACGAAATAACCCTGCCTTCCCAAGCAGTTGATTTAGAATCAGAAGAAGATGATGATGATGAAGAAGAAGAAGAAGACGGAAAAGATGGAGAAGAAGAAGAAGAAGAAGAAGAAGAAGAAGAAGAAGAAGAAGAAGAAGAAGAAGAAGAAGAAGAAGAAGAAGAAGAAGAAGAAGAAGAAGAAGAAGAAGAAGAAGGAAGAGGAGGAGGAGGAGGAGGAGGAGATCAAGAAGAGGAAGATGGAGAAGAGGAAGAAGGAGAAGAGGAAGAAGAAGAAGATGAAGAAGAGGATGAAGGAGGAGAAGAAGAAGAAGGAGAAGATAGAGGAAAAGGAGAAAAAGAAGGAGAAACAGGAGAAAAAGAAGATGGAGAAAGAGAAGAAGGAGGAGGAGAAGAAGCATTTGAAGAAGCAGGAGGAGAAGAAGGTGAAGAAGAAGGAGAAGGAGAAGAAGGAGGAGGAGGAGGAGAAGAAAAACAAGATTTAATTTTTACTTAAATGTGATCCCCAATTGGGCTAAGAGGGACTGTTCAAATTTGTGACTAATCTGTCTAAATTCCTAAGCTCTGGAGCACTCAAATTCTATTTTTGTAAGTTATATAGCCACTATTTAAACTTTTTAAACATAGGTTACTTTTTTCATTTTTTCTTTATTTTCATTACTTTGATTTTGCTAGAGATTCAGCAGTAGAATTGCTAGTTCCTCATTTTCAGCTAGCCAGCTGCCTAGCTAATTTTAAAGCTTCCTGTTAGCAGGGTTAAAATAGATTTTGTTTTGCCTTTAATTTTTTTATCAAGGAGTAATTAAATGATTTTTGTCATCAGTAGAGAAATCTCTCCAACTAATTGAGGCAGAGCTCATTTCAGTGGCTCACAGAGGGATGAGGAACCCATCTAGAGGACCCTATGACCAGCTCCTAGATGTATAGGGCTTAGGGAAGTGAGTGTTTCCCCACTCAATGGAGCAATAATTCAGGCCAGACCCGATAGCCTTAGGAGAGAGAGATTCCCACCTCAGTAGTAGCTGTCAAGGCATGTGACCACCCTAGAAACAATCCTAACTTCTTCTGACTTGAGAAGGAGGCTCATTTTAAGTTGACAGAGGATCAGGAAAAGAGAAGGCTCCCTTTCATTTAGTGAGTAAGGTTATTATCACATATTCTTAGGATTAAGTCAGTCACTGACAATCAGCTAAATTTTTAGGAAGTTTTAAAGGAAAGCTGGTATAAATGTTGCTGAATATTCACTTATAGAGGACCATTTGGCCCTAATTGACCAGACTTAGGACCCTAGAGGTTAAGCCCAGAAATTAAGAACTGGAAGTTTTGGAGAATTTGCCAAAGTGAATCCGTTACATAATACAGCAGTAGGAACAGAACTTCCATGTAGAAGGAACTCAGGGGGATGAGAGATTGCCTCCTTTGATCCATAATCGAAGGGGGGCCATCTCTAACCTTCTTCAGTGGGGAATTTCTCAGATGGAATAAACCAAAAGGCAGGTACTTCAGGAATCTAGTCCAATTCTCTCAGGAGAAGTTCCTCCAAGGAGTGCTGATGCTGGTTGGGGATGCCCCCAGGAAAGATGGGATCAAGCATAAGAGGGTAAATGCATCCTACAAGATCCCCACTGGGACAAGGGTGGACTTCTTGTCTGGGGATGATGAAAGGGAGAGCTATTAAAGATGTGGTTTGAGAATGCAAAGGGAGGGGCAGCTAGGTGGTGCAGTGAATAGAGCACCAGCCTTGGAGTCAGGAGGACCTGGGTTCAAATCTGGCCTCAGACACGTGACACGCTTACCAGTTGTATGACCTTGGGCAAGTCACTTAACCTCAATTGCCCTGCCTTCCCCCCTCCCAAAAAAAAGAGAATACAAAGAGTTTAGAGGATTGTTTTGGCCAAAGCATGGAACTTTTGATCACTTAGAAAGTTAGGGAATTTTATTGAACAATCTTCAAAATCAGCCTAAAACAAAGAAGCTATTGCTATTACTAAAATTCTTCATCACTCTTAGTTTTTCTTCCTGTGATTATAGTTTGGCAAGAAGTCTAGAGGAATAGAACTTTAACCAGCTCTTCTGTCTATTAGGAACTTATTCTCAACAAAAAGTACATTTTAAATGGGTGAACCCATTTGGCAAAGTAGGCTAAAACAATTTGGTATTCTTACTAAAATACATTTTCTGTGAGATTCTAAAAGCATTAACATAATTAGGAAGCAGAAGAATTGTCTTTGTGTGACAGCAGGACCCCAGTTACAAGATGGTCATAAGTCCCTGTTTAATAGAGATCTTGACTTCAAAATCTCTTAAAGAAAAACAGAAGTCCAGCCTGATTGAACGTTGTGTCTTGTTATATGTTCTCTGCGTGTGTTCATTTTGTAAATGATGACACTAATTTGGGAATAGTGGGTTCGTTACTTCACATGGAAAGGAGCCTTCTACAAACTAGGAAAATCCTTCAGAGAATGGGAAATAAGTGTCTGTTTGGTCGGCGCTGTACCATTTGTGCTTTGTGCTAACCTATGTGTTATACCTATACCTTTCTTTTGGCGTGATCAACCAAAAGGCTGTAAGAAAAAAAAATACTTTCCCCAAAAAATCCTGAAAAAGAGGACAAATCTCTCTTTTTCCTCTGTTTCCACACTGGCCAAGTTAGAGATTGCTGAGAAGAAAGACAAATACAGAATTAATTGAAAACTAAGATACAAAACTGATTGAAAACCAAATTTGTGAAAAGAGAATAGTTAATTTCATTCTAAATTATAATTTGGATTTCTTTATAAAGTATTTTGATGAACTTATGGGATACTAGCAAATTCTGGAGAGTTTAATGAAATAAAATTTTCATAGATCAATTATTCATTAATGGCACCTTTAAATAACTAGGGATTGATTTAAAGCTGTAGTTTGGATTTTAAGAACTGGCTTATTAGTCATGAGATAAGTTCAGGAGGGATTCAGTGAAATGGGAATTCAGGGAAGTGTTAAAATAAGAAAAGCTTTGGAAATAGTATGGGAATAGAAGTTAGATTAAAACTCTTGTATGCTTAAATAATTTCACAGCTCAGAATGTAAAAAGAAACATATTTGCTAATAAGCCAGAAAAGGTTTTGGTGAGCCAAGCTCTAAATCTGAAGTTTTGGGGAATCAGTCTGTGAAATTGGTTTTAATTTTAGTGTGGAATAAAGGTCTACTTAAACGCTGTACTTAAAGTTGGGTTAGTTTATTGCAGGAAGAGATTTTTATTATTGGAAGGCAGAATAAGGAACTTTTAGACCATCTTCAGAAACAATAAAAGTGAGTAGAAGTGGAGTTCATTTATCCTTGTGTTGTTTACTGCTTTTAAAGAACCAACCTGACAGCAACAAGTAAGTCCTGATTAGGGCTCCCAGATTGAAGGTGAATCCCAGAGCCCCTCGCCCCCCCCCCAAAAAAAAAACTGAAAGTAAGTGAAATCTAATGATACTACTGCAGCTTAAATCAGTTGTTTAGGTATACTATAACATGGAAAAAACTCGTGTTAAATCAGTTGTTTAGTTCCACATTGTCTAAATAAGGCTATAGTAAGTTAAGGAAGAATTATTGAAGACAGAATTAAATTCAGGGTTTGAAAGTAAAGGGTTTGAGAATTTTGAAAAGGAAATTCCAGAGAGGGTCTTAATAACACTGAAATAGAAAAGATATAGGAATTTTAAAAGCAATGTCCCTTTTACAATTGCTACATGTCTCCTTTCCACAATCAATATAAAATTGCAAAACAAGTAGAAATTTAACAAAAACATTTTAAAAACATTAACTGATTGATAGGGGAAAGGATTGTTTCCTGCTCTGGTTTCAATAGCTATGCTAAGGATTGGTAATTTAGAAAACTGAAAAGAATTGGCTTAGCTCTTGGGGTAATTCAAAGAAAGAAAAAAAAAACAGTAATAAGAAGTTGAAAGTGTCACCATGAATTCTGAATGACTAAAACAATGGATGCTTGTAAAAAACTGAGATTTAAGTACTATCAATAGTCACTATAAATCAGTAATTGATTGAGTTGAAAATTTAGATGTAGGAAATTAGAAGAATTTAATCAGTCTTGGTATGTACAAGGGGATAACAATATTTATACTTATCTCCCAGGATTGTGGGGAGAAACACGTAGTTGTGAAGTACTTAACACAATGCCTGGTTTGTGTAAAAGATGAGCCCTGCAATGTTCAGACCTGGTAGGAATACTGTCGAACACAATGCTATCTCATTTGTAGGTACTTTTTCTAATCGGCATGGAATGTTAACAAAATTGAGAAACTATAGACTAAACCTTTTGAAGTGTTGCTAAAAACAAAACGTGGCATGTGGTAGGCACTACATAAAACTACTATGACTAGCATGAAAATGCCAGATAAAATACTTTATGAATTGATAAATTTGAAAGACATTTAACTACATTATTATCACCTGATTTGTGATGTGTTAAATACCAGAAGGCTCAGAGAAGCTGTTAAAACAAGTTTATTCTTCTTTTTAATCTGAATACAGTTACATTATAAATATATTTATTTGTTAGATGATTATATAGCATATTTTGTTTATTTAAAAAAACAGAAAATAATGATATAATAGTAAATGACTTACTGTTGTGAGAAAAGCATGGTAAAATCCTCTTAGGAGATCTTTGCCTGTAAGGTTCCTTGGGAAGAGCCCTGCTGACAGAGTACTGTGGAACTCTGCAGCACTGTCTTTTGAGGAACTAAGACCTCTCCCCTCCAAAGTGGAGAAATGAAGCTTCTACAAAATAAGTGGGTGTCATTTGGGATCATTGGAAACTCATGTAATTGTATCTTTTTTTTCCAGCACAACTAATTAATATATTTGAAAAGTGTAAATATTTGTGCTCTGTGTAACAGCTGTGGATCTCATACCTGCATAGATGGGTGTGTTGGCATTATCCTCTTACATGTCTTCCAGTCGTGCTTGATATTCATACGTCGGTAACATTCACTTTTAATTGTGCAATGGTTCTTTCCATTTACAATGCTGTAGTCATTGTTTTTATTATTCTTTTTTTTTATAACTTCGCATTGAATTAATTTATACACTAGTCGAGTTGTGGAAAAGAATTATGACCAATGGGGTGAATCATGAGAAAGAAGAGACAGAACCAAAAAAAAAACCCAAAAACAAAAACAAAAGAGAAGAGAAAAGGCGAGCATGAAGTGTGCCTCAGTCTGCATTCAAACTTCACAGTTCTTTCTCTGGATGAAGATAGCATTCTCCATCGTGAGTCCTTTGGAGTTGTCCTTGCACCTTACGTTGCTGAGAAGAGCGAAGTATGTCAGGGTTGGTCCTCACAGAATCCATATATCTGTGGCTGTGTACAATGTTCTCCTGGCTCTGCTCCGCTCACTCAGCATTATGTCATGTAGGTTTTTCCAGATTGTTACGAAGTCCGTATCATCCCCATTTCTTATGGCACAATAGTATTCCATTACTTTCATGTACCACAGCTTGTTCAGCCATTCCCCAATTGATGGGCATCCCTTTGATTTCCATTTCTTGGCTACCACCAAAAGAGCCGCTATAAATATCCTTGTACATATGGGTCCTTTTCCCGCTTGTGTGATTTCTTTGGGATACATTTTTATAGCCCTTTGGGCATAGTTCCAAATTGCTCTCCAAAATGGCTGGATCAGCTCACAACTCCACCACCAATGTAACAATGTTCCAATTTTCCCACATCCTTCCAGCATTTAGTCATTTCCTTGTTTGCTTATTTTAGCCAATCTGACAGGAGAGATGTGGTATCTAAGAGTTGTTTTGATTTGCATTTCTCTAATCAGTAGTGATCCAGAGCATTTTTTCATATGCCTATAGATAGCTTTAATTTCTTCCTCTGAAAACTGCCTGTTCATATCCTTTGACCATTTCTCAATTGGGGAATGGCTTGTATTCCTATATATTTGGCTCAGCTCCCTGTATATTTTAGAAATGAGGCCGTTATCAGAGATACTAGTTGCAAAGATTTTCTCCCAATTTTCTGCTTCCCTCCTAATTCTTGTTGCATTGGCTTTTTTTGTACAAAAACCTTTCAATTTGACATAATTAAAATTATCTATTTTAGCATTTTGTAATGCTCTCTATCTCTTGTTGGGTCATGAATTCTTTACTTTTCCATAAATCTGATAAGTAAACTATTCCTTGCTTTCCCAAATTACTTATAGTATCAGCTTTTACTCCTAAATCATGAACCCATTTTGGCTTTATTTTGGTATATGGTGTAAGATATTGGTCTATGCCCAGCTTTTGCCCTACCATTTTCCATTTTTCCCAACAGTTTTTGTGAAATAGTGAATTATTAGCCCAGAAGCTGGCCTCTTTAGGTTTATCAAAGAGTAGATTGCTAAACTTGTTGATTTCTCCTACTTGTGTACCTATCCTATTCCACTGATCCACACCCCTGTTTCTTAACCAGTACCAGGCAGTTTTGATGACTGCTGCTGTGTAGTACAGTTTAATATCTGGTGTGGCTAAGCCACCTTCTCTAGCATTCTTTTCATTAATACCCTAGATCTCTAGACCTCTTGTTTTTCCAAATGAATTTTGTTATTATTTTGTCCAGCTCAGTAAAATAATTTTTTGGTAGTTCGATTGGTATGGCGCTGAATAGATAGATTAATTTAGGTAAAATTGTCATTTTTATTATATTAGCTCGGCCTAACCACGAGCAAGTGATATTTCTCCATTTATTTAGATCTGATTTTATTCGCATGAAAAGTGTTTCATAGTTATGTTCATATAGGCCCTGGGTTTGTCTTGGCAAATAGACTCCCAAATATTTTATAGTGCCTTCAGTAACTCTGAATGGAATTTCTCTTTTTATCTCTTACTGTTGGGCTTTGTCAGTAATGTATAGGAATGCTGAGGATTTATGTGGGTTTATTTTATATCCTGCAACTTTGCTAAAGTTGTTTATTATTTCAAGTAGTTTTTTACTTGATTCTCTAGGATTCTCTAGATAAATCATCATATCATCTGCAAAAAGTGATAATTTAGTTTCTTCTTTTCCTATTCTAATTCCTTCAATTTCTTTTTCTTCTCTTATTGCTACAGCTAATGTTTCAGTACCAAATTGAATAATAGGGGTGATAATGGACATCCTTGTTTCACCCCTGATCTTATTGGGAATGCATCTAGTTTATCCCCATTACAAATAATGCTTGTTGATGGTTTTAGGTAGATGCTATTTATAATTGTGAGGAAGGTTCCACTTATTCCCATGCTTTCTAGTGTTTTTAATAGGAATGGGTGTAGTACTTTGTCAAAGGCTATTTCTGTGTCTATTGAGATGATCATATGGTTTCTGCTAGTTTTGTTGTTGATATGGTCAATTATGCTAATAGTTTTCCTAATATTGAACCAGCCTTGCATTCCTGGAATAAATCCTACCTGGTCATAGTGTATTATTCTCGTAATGAGTTGCTGCAATCTTTTTGCTAATATTTTATTTAAAATTTTTGCATCAATATTCATTGGAGAAATTGGTCTATAATTTTCTTTCTCTGTTTTGACTCTACCTGGTTTGGGTATTAGTACCATATTTGTGTCATAAAAAGAATTTGGTAGGACTCCTTCTTCACCTATTTTCCCAAATAGTCTACAAAGTATTGGAATTAGTTGTTCTTTAAATGTTTGATAGAATTCACATGTAAAACCATCTGGCCCTGGAGATTTTTTCCTAGGGAGTTCATTGATGGCATGCTCAATTTCTTTTTCTGATATGGGGTCATTAAGAAATTTCACTTCCTTCTCTGTTAGCCTGGGGAGTTTATGTTTTTGTAGATATTCATCCATATCTCTAAGGTTGTCAAATTTATGGGCATACAGTTGGGTAAAATAAATCCTAATTATTGTTTTGATTTCCTCTTCATTAGAGGTGACCTCACCCTTTTCGTTTTTGATACTGGTAATTTGATTTTCTTCTTTCTTTTTTTTAATCAAATTGGCCAAAGGTTTATCAATTTTATTTTTCATAAAATTTTCATAAAACCAGCTCTTTGTTTTATTTATTCAATAGTTTTCTTGGTTTCGATTTTATTAATCTCTCCTTTGATTTTCAGTATTTCTAATTTGGTATTTAATTGGGGATTTTCAATTTGCTCTTTTTCTAGCTTTTTCAGCTGTATGCCCAGATCATTGATCTCCTTTTTCCCTATTTTATTCATGTAAGCATTTAGGAATATAAAACTTCCCCTAAGAACTGCTTTTGCTGCATCCCATAAGTTTTGGTATGTTGTTTCATTATTGTCATTCTCTTGAATGAAATTATTAATTGTTTCTCTGATTTGTTCTTTGGCCCACTCACTCTTTAGAATTAAATTATTTAGTTTCCAATTAGTTTTTAGCTTATTTTTCCATGGTACTTTATTAAAAATGATTCTTATTGCATCATGATCTGAAAAGGATGCATTGACTACTTCTGCCTTTCTGCACTGGATTGTGAGGTTTTTATGCCCTAGTACATGGTCAATTTTTGAGTATGTGCCATGTACTTTTGAGAAGAAAGTATATTCCTTTTTATCCCCATTCAGTTTTCTCCAGAGGTCTATCATATGTGCCTTTTCTAAAATTCTGTTTACCTCCTTAACTTTTTTCTTATTTATTTTGAGGTTAGATTTATCAAGTTCAGAAAGGGGGAGGTTGAAGTCTCCCAATATTATAGTTTTGCTGTCTATTTCTTCCTGTAACTCCCTTAACCTCTCCTCTAAGAATTTGTATGCCTTACCACTTGGTGCATATATGTTATCAATGATATTGCTTCATTGTTTATGGTGCCTTTTAGCAGGATATAATGTCCTTCTTTATCTCTTTTAATTAAATCTATCTTTACTTTTGCCTTGTCTGAGATTAGGATTGCTACACCTGCTTTTTTTACTTTAGCTGAGGCACAATATATTTTACTCCAGCCTTTTACCTTTACCCTATGCGTATCCCCCTGTTTCAAATGCTTTTTTTGTAAACAGCATATTGTAGTATTATGGTTTTTAATCCATTCTGCTATCTGCTTCTGTTTTGTGAGAATGTTCATCCCCTGCACGTTCAGGGTTATGATTTCTATGTGTGTCTTTTTCTCCATCCTAATTCCCCCTGTTTATGCTTTTATTTCTCCCTTTCCCCTTCTCCTCCTCAACAAGGTTTTGCTTTTGACCACCGCTTTCCTCAGTTAATCCTCCCTCTTTATTCCCCTCCCTTATCTTACCGTTTCCCACTTGCTACTTCTCCTCTCCCTTCTGACCACCCCCCTCCCTTTTTACCCCCTTACCCTCCCACTTCCCGTAGGACAAGTTAGATTTCTAAACTTATCAGAGTATGTTATTCCCTTCTTGAACTAGATCAGATGACAGTAAAGCTCAAATACTGCTCTTCTCCCTCCCTTCTTTCCCTCTACTATAATATGTTTTTGTGCCACTTCATTTGGTGTAATTTACCCTTTTCTACTACCTCCTTACTGCTTCTCTCATAGCCCTCCCTTTATATCCCTTACTTATATTTTATATCTTTACATCAGTTAATTTATACAGGCATTCACAACCTATGTATATCCCTTTCAATTGTCATAATAGCTGTACCATTCTCAAGACTGACTTATATATGTGTATATATATATATATATATATATATATATATATATATATATATATATAAAACATACGTAAGATGATATAATCCCACATAAAGATGTAAACAACCTGCCCTTATTGGTTAATAAGTTTTGTGGGGTTTTTCCCCCTGTTTACCTTTTAATGTCTCTCTTGAGTTTTGTATTTGGAGATCAAATTTTCCATTGAGTTCTGGTCTTTTCATCAGGAAGATCTGGAATTCCCTTATTTCATTTAATGTCCATCGCCTTGCCTGGAAAATTATGCTTAGTTTTGTGGGTAACTGATCCTTGTTTGTAATCCCAGCTCCTTGGCCCTTCGGAATATCATATTCCAATTTCTCCTGTCTTTTAATGTGGAAGCTGAGAGATCCTGCGTGATCCTGACTGTAGTTCCACGATATTTGAATTGCCTTTTTTTTGGTTGCTTGCAGTATTTTCTCCTTGAGTTTATAGCTCTGAAATTTGGCTATAATATTTCTTGGTGTTTTCAGTTTGGGATCTCTTTCAGGGGGTGATCGGTGAATTCTTTCAATGACTATTTTGCCCTCTGGTTCTAGGACCTCTGGGCAGTTGTCTTTGATAATTTCTTCGAAGATACTGTCAAGGCTCTTTTTTTCATCGTGGATTTCCGGTAGACCAATAACTCTCAAATTGTCTCTCCTGGATCTATTTTCCAGGTCAGTTGTTTTGCCAATCAGATATTTCACATTTTTTTTCTATTTTTTCATTCTTTACGTTTTGTTTTATTACTTCTTGGTGCCTCATAGATTCATTAGCTTCCACTTCCTCAAGTCTAATTTTTAATGAGTTAGTGTTTACATTTTGCTTTTGAGTCTCCTTTTCCAATTGGTTGATTTTGCCTCTCAGGGTGTCCTTTTCTCTCTCTAGATTCTGAATCTCCGTAGCCATTTTGCCAATCTTATTCTTTAGGGACTTGATTTCATCAGTGGATTTTTTTTCCATTTTTTCCATATTTTCTTTTAGCTCCCTAATTTGGTTTTTAAAATCCTCCTTTAGCTCTTCCAGCAACGCTTTTTGGGCTGGAGACCAGTTCACATTACCTTTTGAGGTATCTGATGTATCTACATTATCGTTACTTTTCTCTTCCATATTTGTATTTTGATCCTGCCTGTCTCCTTAAAAAGAATGTATTGTCCTCGGTTTTTTTGTGTTCTTCTTCATGTTGGTTTGCCTTTTGCTGGCTTTACAACGAATTTCTACCTTTGGGCCTCAGGGCTTTCTGTCCCAGCTTTCTTATTCTGGGGATTGTGAGTCTAGAATTATAACCTTCAGTTTCCTCAGGTGTGGGGGAGGGGTCTGGCTTCCTGGCGTCTCACTCCCTGTGGGCGCTCTTCAGCACTTGCTTTTCAGCAATGGTCTCAGATGTTTGTTGTTTGAGCTGATGTCTGGCACTTCCCCTGGGGGAGCAAGGTTACGTCTGCGCTCCTGGCGTTGACCCCTGCCGACTCTGCCCCTATGGGACTAATGAACTTCTGCTATTTGATCACTGAAGCCCCACTACTTTCTGCTCAGTTCCAGCGTTCTTTTTTTTTTCCCGAGGGATTCTCTGGGTGGGGAGGGGAGGGGTTAGAGCTGTTTACCTGGACATTAAGCGTCCCGGAAGTTCAAGAAGCCGTGTTTAATACGTTTGGACTGCAAACTTCTGGAGACAGTATTCCACGGCCGGTGGCGTTGCGCTGCCTCTCGTCGCTTCCACAGACTGCCGTCCTGTGTTGGGAGGCCTGGGGATCTCCGCTGGTTTCAGGTGCCCAGCTTTCTCCCAGCCTGTCTCCCACGTGGATTTCCCGGCCAGACGCTTCTGCTTTGGTCTGGAGCAGCTCTGCACACCAAGCCCTCTCTGAGCCTACAGATTCGTGCCTTCGGCCTTTCAGACTCTCCCGGCTCGGAAATTTGCCCCACGCAGACTGCTCACGGTTTCTGACTCTCTCAAATCTGCTCAAATTCACTTTTTTATGGGAATCTGACAGACCTTGTGAGAGAACTCCGGTAAGACGCTGCCTTCATGCGGCCATCTTGGCTCCGCCGCCCCAAAAAACAGTCACTTTAAAAAAGGAATTTGAGTTCATGAATTAAAACTGAAATAAAAAAAAAAACTACCTGAAGGTCAAGATAAGGAGACTTATCTGTAAATTTCTTATATTGGTACTAGTGAAATGAGTGTTAAAGGAGATCACTTATGCAAAGGATTGGAAAGGGGGGCAGGGGAGTGTCACTAATTTAGTTCTTGGATGTATAAGGACTAAATTAATAAAGATAAAGATAAAAGAATTACTGGACAGCCGCAGGGTCTTTCCTTAAATTTAAGAGTAAGAGTTGTGCTTTTTTTTTAATCTTTGTTTTTATCTTTGAAATGAATGGAAAAAATGAGCAGGCTGTAGATCAGAGGTTCTTACCCTGGGATCTGTGAACTTTAAAAATATTTATTTTGCTACCTGGGATTTCGATAAATTGGTTTCCTTTGCAATCCTATTTTATTTGATTCATTTACAGACATTATTCTGAGAGATCAATGCAGACTTCTTAAGCACTTACTACGTGCTGGGCACTAGCCAAAGGGAAATTCATAACCCACACAAGGCGCAAAGATCTTGGATCTATCCCAAATCCCCCATTCTACAGAGGAGCAAAGTGAAGTCTAAAGACTGGAGCCTTGTCTTGTCTGAGTCAGACTCAGGAATTGAACTCAGACCATCTGACTCTAAATCTATTTCCACCAGGTAGTGCTCCCTGAGCAGATGTTGTTGTTGAGTCATTTTTTAGTCGTTTCCGACTCTTTGTGACCACATTTGGGGTTTTCTTGGCAGAGATACTGGAGGGGTTTGCCATTTCCTTCTCCAGCTCATTTTACAGATAAGGAAACTGAGGCAAACAGGGTCAAGTGACTTGCCCAGTGTCTAACAGCTAGTGTCTGAGGCTGGAATCGAACTCAAGAAGATGAGTCTTCCTGACTCAAGCCCAGCACTCTGTCCGCTGCACCACCTAACTGCCCCTTTGTAATCCTAGGTATTTTAGGGAAATAGGTGCTATTATTAACTCCATTTTAAGGATGAGGAAACTAAGACAAATAGTCGCATAGCTAATAAGTCTGGATTTGAACTGAGACTTTCCTGACTTCAGGGCCAGAACTCTATCCGCTGTAACACCTAGCAGCTCAGGTCACAAGCAATGAAGAAATTAGAAGTGGCTCAGAGAACCGCCCCACCCCACACACACCACATTGATAAGCTTAAAGGGGGCAACTGAGTTAGCCTGAATCATGTTACTGTAAGGCAAAGCAAACTCAACCTCAATCTCTAAGGTTTAGACAGGCAAAATTTTAAGTTGACATTTGTCTTTGTTGCCACTAGCCTCCCTTTTCTGTGTCCCTCTTCTAGGGACATTGCTAGGTGGTGCAATGGATAGAATGTCAGCCCTGAAATCAGGAAGACTCATCTTCCTGAGTTCAAATCTAGCTTCAGATGTTTCCTAGCTGTGTGACCCTGGGCAAGTCACTGAACTCTGTTTGCCTCAGTTTCTTCATTTGTAAAATGAACTGGAAAAGGACATAGCAAACCACTCCAACATCTTTGGCAAGAAAACCCCAATGTGGCCACAAAAAAATTGGGCATGACTGAAACGACTCAACAACAAACTTCTTCCATCTCCCGTTCCCACTATGCAGCTACCCTAACCCAGCTCCCATATCACTTTGAGCTATTTAGGATTATGGGATTATAAGTCTAGAGCTGGAGAAAACCTCAGAGGCCATCCAGTCCATCCTCCTCATCTGAGAGATGAGGAAACTGAGCCCCAGGTAAGTCAAATTACCTTGCAAGGTCACATGGGCATTAAGCTTTCAGAAGAAGAATATGAACCCAGGGCCATTGCTCTTTCCATGATCCCAAAGAATCCCATTAAGTTCCTAACTGAAAGTTAAGGCATTAGTTATCGTCAACCTTAGGTGCGTCCTTTCCCAGGAATATTCCACACCACAAAGGGCCTCAGAAGAAGCAATGGCCTCTAATAAGGCCCAGAGAAATGACTCTATGAAGGTAGAATGAAAAGCAGGGAATTCGAGGGAAAAGCACCCTTAAATCTTACTTAAGAAATGACTCTATGAAGGTAGAATGAAAAGCAGGGAATTCGAGGGAAAAGCACCCTTAAATCTTACTATATGAAAGTCTGGCCCTGACCAAAGCCTACTCCATCCAGGACTCTGCTGCACGCCTTAACTTCCAATTTGGATCTCCTCTGTCTTGGTCCCAAAACAGGCCTCTCTCAAAAGATGGGATTTTACCATAGTCATTTTACTCTTATACAGTCCTCACAATTTGGCAATGTGGAACCACACGGACCAGATTGACCACACCCACATAATGGAGCCACAGGCCTGGTAGCACTTTCCATGTGAGAGACATTGTATCCATTGGCTTCCACAACTATGGGACCAGGTCAGTAAAGCACTTTGTAAATATCTGCATTATTAAGACAGAACATGTCGTTGTGTTGCAGAAGTGACCCTGGGATTCCAAAGGATGTGCCTAAACAGCACAGACTCTCAGGTCCCACCAAACTCCAAAGCTTTCAAGCATGGAATCACAGACAGTAAAAGGTGAGGCTTGCTGTTGTTTAGAGAAGTGTATTAGTGGACTGGCTATAACATTGTCATTCATTTTGCCGCCACAGTTTACTGATACTCTCTCCTGATGAAGCAGTGTCCCTCCACATGTTTGCTGGCATGTTGTACCTAGGGTCTGTACTGACCCCCAACCTCTTACCCATTCCCGGGATCACACAACAAGATGGACAAAGTTGATTCTATGCAATTTCTTCTTCTTTCTGGTTCTGGTCCTTTCTAGCTAGAATACTACAGCTTTCTAATGTCTTAAGCAATAGTTCTCTCAGGGGTTATAGAAGGGTTTTTCAAAGTGTACTGGCTTCAACAAACACTTTTCACACGGCCATTGGTCACATTTACTAACCTTTTCCCTCGATTTCTCAGTCAGCTGAGGAAATGAGGGATTTAACCTGAATGACTCAGACACAACCCTGATCTGTGGGCTAAAGTTTGTTAAAAAACAATGGTCCACTGTGTGTGATACCCTTCAGCAAGCCAGTTTAGTGCTATAGAAAGCAAAGAAAATAGGACACATATCCGGGTCTGAAACCTCAGGGTGGATATTGGCAGTGTTAATTACTGGATGTACCTGGTTCATTCTGTCTCCTTACCAATTTGCTTTATTAATAGACAAAAGTGATGGACTTGGAACCACAAGAAGGCATATGAACTGAGGATGACTCCATCCCTAGGAATCAAGCTTATATGAGAATTTTTTTTAATCTGCACCTGCTCCCTGTGAAACTGGCCACCATCTAGTCCCTTGATAGTGAGAAACTGATGCCCAGAACAGCAAGTGACTTGCCCAAGGTCACACAGCCAGTTAGTTGGAAGAGCTGGTCCCAGCACCCAGGTCTCTTGCCTCCTAGCCCACTGCTCTTTGCACCCCACATAAAACCAAAGGGAAAACAATTAGACATCACTCTAAGTGGAGCAACAGGAGGTCAGGGTGTCAGGGTGGGGCAACAGAAAAAGAGAGGATGAACACAGAAGCCTCCCAAAGAGGCAATGCATCTGCAGCAGGGGCTACTGAGCCTCTTTTCCTCTCCTCCCCCACCCCTTCCCTTACACTGAGGCTCCATACCCTCTATTGCCTATCCACTCGAGCCCAGTTTTCCAGCAAAATACAGTGGGCTTTCAGAGATCAAGTCACCTCCAAGGAAACTGCCTGGGTATCTGTGGCCAGGGTCCTTTGGCCAGGGTCAGCAACAAACTGGCCAGATGCCCAACCAGAACACTTCATTGCACTGCATTAAAAGACAGCAGAAGAATGAGCCAAGTGACAGAAGGCAGCACCCAGGGGCTCTCCAGAGGTGTGCTGCCCAGTGGCACTCTGCCCTCCCCTCCTCTCCCGCAACTAACTGCAGCAACCCTTATGGGAGTGCCTCTGCTAGGCCTTTTTGTTCCCCAAGAGACTAGATTCTCAGCCTTCCCTAGTCCCACTCTCAGGCCCAGAGTGGATCTCAAATCCTCTCTCCCACCCCACCAAAATCAGGGTGCTTAGTGCCCCCGGCATTCCCTAGGGCCCAATTAGGGCTGCTCTTTTTATCCTGCAGCCATATCCCATCATCTAGGCCCTGGATGGTCAGTCAGGAGAGCTCCGAGTGCAGCCCACACTTCTTTCCCCTACCCTCTGTTCAAATACCAAGGTGGTACCAGCCAAAACTCGGGCCACTCCTGACTCATTGTTAGTCCTGATTTCCAAGGAAAGCACTTCTGGGTCCTCCATCCTGGAGTGCTGAGTGAGAGGTAGGGAGACAGAGTGCAAAATATGAAGATCACAGGGGAAATGGCCACTCAGACTGGACCAGGTATCTGGGCGGATACATGCCACTAAGAAACATGCCACTCCTCACCTCACCTCACTTCCCCAAGGATTCGCCCCACGAGGGTGGGCTGAAGAAGAATATCTCTGCCCCCTGTAGGGAAGGGCTTCCATCCTCCCATCCATCCTCTCTGGAAAGAGGGAAAAATCCTTAAAAGGGGAAAGGGAGTCTAGGACCAAGCCAATCTTCTCCCCTTATCAGAAAGGCCCGGCTATAAGGAGGACAAGGAAACCCCAAGTTTCTATAAAGACTGCATTGTCCATTTGACTGGGGTGGAGGACACTGCACATACGGATCAGGGACCCTCGACCTAATTCCTTCCTCCCCAGGCTCTGGCTAGAGGAGAGGAGGGGGTGGGGAAGCCCCGATCTCCCCAACCCCACCCCCGGCTCCACCCCAGGGAGGAGCTGCCATAGCCTGGTTCGGTGTCCCTTGGTGCTGCAACGTGACCTCTTAGTGCAGACAGGTGCAGGAGAGGCTGCGGCTGCCACCTGACCTGGGTCACCCAGTGCTTGGCTGGAGATCGGCTAGGATATGCAGGAGGAGGAGGAGGAGGAGGAGGTGGCACACGCGCTGGCCAGCTCTCACTCTATCTCTCTCCTCCTCCCTCCCGCCCCCACCTCTGGGCTTGAGCCTCTGAAGCCACCGTTGCCCCCCACCCCCGGCCCCTCACCATGCCCAACACGAGCCCCCTATACTCTAGGCTTCTCCTCCACTGTCTTTTCTGGCCAGGGCTATGTCCAGATACTCTCTACATGCCAGGTTGGGAAGGAGAGTGAGTATTTCGTGTGAGAGTGTAAAGAAACTGAGACTTGGGGAGTACTAGCAGCAGCAGGCCTCAGCCCTCTCCTGCCCTTGGATAACACCTGATAGGTGTTAGAAATTTTTATTATTGAGGAATTCAAAGGAATTGGTAAACACTCCTGGCCAGTAGTTGACTCCACCCTTCTTTAGGAAGAGAGAGTGGAGAGTACAGGAGTGAGACCAACTGTATTCTGTTAGACTGACATAGATTGATGCACCATCAGCTCAGTACCTCCCTTCAGAGAACGGATTGGTCACAATCTTCCTTATAAGCCCCCCACATGGAACTCCTTGGCATGTTCCCCCCTCCTCAACATACATACCATGTTCAAAAATGGCAGAAAATCCCTCCCTGTGGGTGTGTGAGGTAATATTCAATTAGCCAATTAAGCATGCGTGGTAGCCATTTGACCCAGTTTTCTCTTCAATGCTGACCATTATCTGGCCAGTTTAGACCAGTTTTGCCTATATCCTGAAACTATGGTTTCTGCAAAACCAAACTCTATTCCCATTGGCTGAGGACTCTCATCCTGGTTAATTTTTACTCCTTCTTTGTTCAGGCTGACATTTCATTAATTATTCTATGGAACTCAATAAACCCTTCTGTGGAAACCTAACTTTCCCTAACTTTTGCCCATCAAAGGGCAAAGGACCCCAGCCAGCCTGGAGCTTCTTCCCTCCTGGGGTCCCAGTCAACCTCGAGCCTCTTCTCAGACCATTCTGCCTTTTTCTTAACAGAGTCCTATCAGCTTTTTCCCTCAGGACTAGAGTCTCTTCCCAGGCCTTGGGTCATTTTCCTCACAGGGTCCTAGACAGTTTCCACCCTTCAGGCCTGGAGCCTTTTCCCCCACAGAGTCCGAGCAGTTTCTCCCCTCAGACCTGGAGCCTTTTCCCTCAGAGGGTCCCAGAAGTTTTACCCCCTCAGACCTGGACCCTTTTCCCTGAGAGGGTACTAAAAGCCCCTCTGGCCTCCAGTCTTTTCCCTCAGAGGGTCCTAGCAGCTTTCCCCCCATCAGGCCTAGAACCTTTTACCTCAGAGGGCCCTAGCATTTTTCCCTCCTCAAGCCTGGAGTCTTTTCCCTCAGAGGGTCCTAGCACTTTTTCCTCCTCAGGCCACCAGTCTTTTCCCTCAGAGTAACCTAGCTGTAGTCTTTTTCCTCTAAGGTCCTGGAAGTTCCCCCCCCCCCAGACCTTGTTCCTCAGAGTATCCTAGCAGTTTTCCCTTTTCAGGCCTGGAGTGTTTTCCCTCAGAGGGTCCCAGAAGTTATCCCTCCTCAGACCTGGACTAGTTTCCCTCACAGAGTCCTAGCACTTTTCCCATCTCAGTCTTGGAGCCTTTTCCCTGAGAGTGTCCTCGCAGTTTTCCCCCAACAAGCCTAGGGTGTTTTCCCTCAGAGAATGCTACCAGTTTTCCCTCCTCAGGTCTGGAGCCTCTTCCCTCAGAGGATTCTAGCAGTTTTCCCGCCTCAGGACTCCCATCTTTTACCTCAGAGTGTCTGAGCAGTTTTCCCTCTTCAGGCATAGAGCCTTTACCCTCAGAGGGTCCCAGCAGTTGTCTCTCCTCAGACCTGTTCTCTTTTTTCCTCACAGTGTCCTAGCACCTTTCCCAGCTCAGGCCTGGAGCCTTTTCCCTGAGAGGGTCCTAGCAGTTTTCCCCAATCAGGCCTCCAGTCTTTGTCTTCAGATGGTTCTAGACCTTTCCCCCCCTCAACCCAGGAACATCTTCCCTCAGAGCGTCCTAGCAGTTTTCCCCCATCAGGCCTAGAGCTTTTTCCCTGAGAGGGTCCTAGAAGTTTCCCCCCTCAGGCCTGGAGCCTTTTCCCTCACAGAGCCTTTTCCCTCAGAGGGTCCTGGCTGGTTTCCTTCCACAGGCCTAGAGCCTTTTCCCTCAAAGTGTCCTAGCACTTTTCCCCCTAAGGCCTGGAGCATTTTCCATCAGAGGGTCCTAGAAGTTTTCCCCACAAGGCCTCCAGGCTTTTCCCTCTGAGGGTCCTAGCCCTTTTCACCCCTCAGGCCTGGAGCCTCTACTTTCAGAGTGTCCTAGCACTTTTCCCCCATCTGACCTAGAGCTTTTTCCCTCACAGCTTCCTACTGGTTTTCCCCCCTCAGGCCAGGAGCCTTGTTCCTCAGAGTATCCTGGCAGTTTTCCCTTTTCAGCCCTGGAGCATTTTCCCTCAGAGGGTCCTAGCAGCAGAACTCACCCCTCCTCCCAGCTTGCACTGGCCAGAGGTCCTCTCTTTGATCTTAGGTTTGGCTGCAGCCTTGGAGTTTAGCAACTGACATCATGGAAGGAATGCTGGGCCTGAGCTCTCAGTTTCCCCTGGGCCTCAGTTTACTCCTCTGTAGACAAGAGAGATGCGCCTAGACCCTGAGATCTCTTGGATCCTGTAGGCCAGGACTCTCAGAAATACATGGCCTGCTAGGGAGGGACAAGGACAGGGGTGTCGGGGAGATCCCCAAATGTCAGCAGCATCTGGGCTTCTCCAAGGAAGGTCTGCAGAGATGGTCCCCCATGCACCCCCTTGCATTGGCAGCCCTCCTGCCCCACAGGCACAGAGAGGGACCATAACCAGTGACCTTACTTAGAGTTATCTAGGCAGCCTCACATTGTTCAGAGAGGGATCAGAGAACTGTTTCATAATTGTGTTCATATAGGCCCTGATAGGTAGATTTCCAAATATTTTACATTGTCTACAGTAACTTTAAATGGAAGTTCTCATTCTATCTCTTGCTGTTGGGCTTTGTTAGTGATGTATCAGAATGCCGAGGATTTATGTGCGTTTCTTTTACATCCTGCAACTTTACTAAAGTTTTTTTTTAAATTTTTCAAGTACTTTTGTACTTGATTCTCTAGGAATCTCTAAGTAAATCATCATATTATCTGCAAAAAAGTGGTAATTTATTTTCATCTTTGCCTATTCTAATTCCTTCAATTTATTTTTCTTCTCTTAATGCTAAAGCTAACATTTCTAGTACCAAATGGAATAAATGGGGGTGACAATGGACATCCTTGTTTCACCCCGGATCTTATTGGGAATGCATCTAGTTTATCTCCATTACATATAATGCTTGCTGGTGGTTTTAGGTAGGTGCTATTTATAATTTTAAGGAAGAGTCCATTTGTTCCTATGCTTTCTAGTGTTTTTAATAGCAGTGGGTGCTGTATTTTGTCAAAAAGTTTTTCTGCATCTATTGAGATAGTAATCATTTTACATTTTAAAGTTTCTTTTACATTTATTTAGTTTTGTGACTTGTGAATAATAAATTTTTCATTTTAATTTTGACATGGTGGGAGCATTCTATAACCTTGCATCGCATTGAACGGTTTCTGGATGCTACTCTTTCAGATCTATGGATAGGTAAAGGGGATTCTCTTGAGTGGCCACCGTGCTCACCTGATTTAACTCTGCTAGATCTGTTTTCTTGTGGGGCCATGGAAAACTGTCCTGTATGCATCAAAACTTTGCTCTTTGGATTATCTTCAGGCTAGGGTTATGCATGGAATCTTTTCAATCGTTCGACATCAGCTGATGAGAGTTTTTAGAAAGTTTGAAAACCAACTAATGTCTAGCTCATGATGATGGTTAACTCGAATTTCCACAAGAAACATAGCGATATTTTAAAAATTACAATAATCTTTCAAATGTTGTTTCTCCTAAGTTTGTGGCATTGCCAGCCTCTGAATCGGCTTTCCCATTACACTCATGTGCTTTTAGTGATGACATGTTTCTACCATCATTCTTAAGATCCAGGAGTTTGGGCCAAAGAAGAAAGGAGAAGGATCCTGCAACCCATGATCGAGAATGAGTGAAGACGTTGAAAGGTGAAGTGAAGAATCTGATACCGATCAAGAGGACATTGAGGAGAAGGCTGTCCCTAATCAAAAGCAGATGGCAGAGAAGCAAGTACCAGGTGTCTCCTCAAAAGGGAAAAATCCGATAGCCCAGGCAGCAGCTGCCGAGCCTGAAATCCAGGACGAAGAGGAGCCCCAGGGAGCTGCTGCAAACCCAGGTCCAGCAGCTAGGCAGAGGCCCGATGTGTTTTCTTACCATCCTAAAATCTTCATGGGGCCCAAGAAACACAGGACAAAGTATGACAGTCAAGGCAGGCTGATCGGTAATGGTATCGATTTGTGTGACTGCCTGCAGGTTGATTGTGTTGGCTGCTTCTACCCATGCCCCAGGTGCAACTCCACGAAATGTGGAGTCAAGTGCCGTCGGAATCGCAAGTGGGTTTACAGCAAGGTGGAGGATGAATCTGGCGAGCTGGTCAATGCATTCCCCTTTGCCTTTCCTGAGTAAGGCCCTGGCGACACTTGGCTCCCTTTTATTTGGAGGGTAGAACAAGCTTTGTTTTTAAATGAGTTTTAGGTGTTGGGCAAAGAGTTGGAATGGTCGTAGTGTCAACTGATCATTCCAGCATTAGGGAAGAACAACATCCTCCCCCCAATGATTCCATCATTTTAGGACTATTTTTTTTTTTTTGCATAGAAAAGAGGGTAAGTCATTCCTGCCCTGTTATCTTTCAACCTTCAGTTATCAGCACAGCCAGTTCAGAAAGTGTCTTTAGATTTTGAAAAGAGAAAGGAGCCTAAGAGACAATTCCTAAAGCCAGGAGTTTACTGCTTTTCATGTTGTCATTAGTGCTTGGTGGTTAGAAACACAACTCAAGTGTTAACTGCTCCTGAATGTGATAATAAGATCATATCCACCATATGGTGGCAAATATTTGCTTGTAACAGTTTTATTTGTTGTTATGTTGTTGTGTTTTGGATTCTTTCTGACCGCCAATTTAATCTTTCATGTTGAGCGATACCAGATAAATTGTTAAGCTATTCAGATGCCTTCATAGACTAAATGGATGAGTATTGCATTTAAAGACAAAAAAAAAATAAAAATCATTTATAAATTCAAAGCTGGTTTTTAATGTCAAAGAATTCCCTTCAATTCAGAATCCAAGCAGGGCTCTGGGCAACCATATCCAATGGGCTACACCTATGCAGGTAGGCACTCCCCACCGATAGGGTGACGGTAAGAAAGATACACCAGAAAGACCCCCAAAAAGGGCCATGATGAGGCAGATGTGACTGAAAACGAGTGAACAAAACATAGGGACAATCAGATGGTCCTGGAATGAGGAAGACTCATCTTGCTGAGTTCAAATCTGTCCTCAGACACTTACTAGCCTTGTGACCCTGGGCAAGTCACTTCACCTTGCTTACCTCAGTTTCCTCATCTATACGATGAGCTGGAGAAGGAAATGGGAAGACACTCTAGTATCTTTGCTAAGCAAACCTCAAATGGAGTCACAAAGAGTCAGACGTGACTGAAAACAAGTGAACAAAATGAAAAGGACACAAGAAAGATCCACGTCTGGAGGGCAGTCCTACCTCGCCTAGAGGGCAGCATGAAACCTGACCATACAGCCAGAAACCTGACCATACAGCCACAACCAGGAGGACTCTCCCCATTAAAACATTGTGTCTCAGGGAGGGGCTCTAAGGCTACATAACATTTTCCCTTAGTTGCTTGCAGAGGCCCAGGGGAGGAATGGAAATTGAATTTTTCAGGTTCAGCAAATGCAGCTGCCTTCAGGCAGACTGGTTGTTTGGAAGCCCTCCTCTACTCTTTTCTTCCCATTTATGTCGTGTCGTCCAGAATCATTGGAGGTGGGACGGTGACGGGGCTCTCATTTCTCACCCTTCTCCATCGTCTGGGCGAGAGGAGCAAGGGGCCGGGGTCTGGGGGAAGGGGACACTGAAGCCACTCTGGTTGTGTTTTATCTGGGAACTGAGTTCGAGGAGCTGCCTCAGGTTTGTTGAGGTTTTGACCACCTGGACACCCAGGCCATTGGCCAACCAGCATTAGGGAGAAGAGGTTTCTACAGGGCACTCAATAGACGTGATGCGATATAGTATCGTACAATTTGATCATTATTTATTTTAACTGTCACAGAAGTAATTGATACGTGGTGAAAGGGCTAATGGTTCTGAGCTTAGGCGATTCATGAGTGGGTTATATAACTGGAAAGAGGCACAGGTGGGGCTCAGTATCCCCACAGTAGGAAGTGAGGGACAGGGACTTGCTTCCAACTGTATTTGTGTCCCCAGTGCCTAGAGCAGTGCCAGCCACATGTAGGTGCTTAATGCAGCAGGTGCACGCAGTGTGATACCCAGGGGATGGAGAACTGGGAAGCAGGCTGTTCAGACTCCCTGAAACCCTCCTGGACTCCTCTCGAGAGTCAAAGGATCTGGGTTCAATTTTGGCTTCTGTGAGCAAGGGCCGGTCCTTCCCCTCCCTGCGCCTCAGTTTCCTCTCCGGTTGTTGTTTGTCCTTCATTCTTGAAGAGGACCATGATATCAGGGAGATGATGCCAGGAGAAGCAAGTGAATTGGATTTAAGTGAGGGAGGGCTGTGCAAGGTCAGCAGCCTCACTTTCTCCAGGCGAGTCATCTTGGTCTAGCGGTGAAATATAGATGGGGAGGACTGGAGATGGCCCCCACAGTGCTTGGTACACAGTAGGCGCTATGTAAATGTCCGTGATTATTATTCTAATGTAATGTGAGCTCCTCCAGAAGACCCGCGGCGCCCATCTATCACAGTCTCTTCACCCCTGCTGGGCCCTTGTCCTCCTCCCAGACCCGGCATTCTGGGCAGGGGTCCACCCACTCTACCCCTGCTGTAAAGGGAGTCTTTCCCCATTAGAGCGCGAGCCCTTTAAGGGCAGGGCTGTCTTTGCTTGTATTTGCATCCCTGCCCAGCGCCTGGCACACAATTAGGGGGTTCTTCGAGGTTTGTTGACTGACTGCCTGGTCAAAAAGCGGGCGGCTGGCACCCGTTGGAGTTTGGTAAACGCTAACCGTTGATCAATCAATCGATTGGCTTCCCCCTCCTCCGCTCCCCCAATGCCCCAGGCCATTCGCTGCTCCAGTCCTTTTCCGTCAGGGAACCCTGCGACAAACACGCAAGAGGGTTACAGTTTAGGGCTGCACTCGAACTCTGCTCCACCTGCCCTGCCCCCTCCCGTCCCCCCCCCCCCCCCCCGCCCCGCCCCGCCCCCAGCAGCTCCGCGCCTGCGTGCGGAGTTACCGCGCTCAGAGCTTGGGAGCTTCTGCTTGGGCTCGTAACCCGAGAAGTGGCGCGCATCTCTGGGCCTCAGTTTCCACTTAGGATCTACAAATCTCAGGGCACCGCTGCGGAACCCCGAGGATCAGCTTCCTGTTTGGTAAGAAGGGACCGCGGTGGGCAGGCCGCCCACCACCTCAGGTCTCAGTTTGCCCCGCTGTAAAGGGGGCATAGGGGGCGGCGGCCCAAAGGGAACCTGGAGAATGCTGGCATCGGTCCCGCTACCCCTGGGAGGCTAAGCGAGCATCAGTCCTCCCCCGACAAAGGAGGAGGCTTCCCTAGACGACTGTGTTCGGCCCCTTCCAGCCCCGACTCCATCTTGCCCCTGCTGCGGCGGAGCAGCACCTGCGGCTCTCCCTCCGCGCCTCTCCCTCCCTGTGGTGCCCCCGTGCCCCTCCCCAGCGCTCTCTGCCCCTTCCCGTGCCCTCGCCTACTTCCCTCTATCCCAGCGGGGCGGAGCAGGCGCCTTCCTTTCCGTCCTTGGGGGCCCTGCAGCCAGGTTGTCTCCGAGGGCTCCTCAGGGAGGGGGGCCTCATTTCTCATGCTTCTCCATCGTCTATGGGTGGCGGGGCAAGCGGTCTGGGGGCAGAGCCCCGGGGGGCCCCATTTCTCATGCTTCTCCATGGTGGGGGTGGGGGCGGGGTAAGCGGCCGGGAGCTGGGGAGCAGAGCCCCTGTAGGCCCCATTTCTCATGCTTCTCCATGGTCGGGGTGGGGGCGGGGTAAGCGGCCGGGAGCTGGGGAGCAGAGCCCCTGTAGGCCCCATTTCTCATGCTTCTCCATGGTCGGGGTAGGGGCGGGGCAAGCGGTCTGGGGGCAGAGCCCCGGGGGGCCCCATTTCTCATGCTTCTCCATGGTCGGGGTGGGGGCCGGGTAAGCGGCCGGGAGCTGGGGAGCAGAGCCCCTGTAGGCCTCATTTCTCATCCTTCTCCATGGTCAGGGTGGGGGCGGGGTAAGCGGCCTGGAGCTGGGGAGCAGAACCCCTGTAGGCCTCATTTCTCATGCTTCTCCATGGTCTATGGGTGGCGGGGCAAGCGGTCTGGGGGCAGAGCCCCGGGGGGCCCCATTTCTCTTGCTTCTCCATGGTCGGGGTGGGGGCGGGGTAAGCGGCCTGGAGCTGGGGAGCAGAGCCCCGGGGGGCACCATTTCTCTTGCTTCTCCATTGTTGGGGTGGGGGCGGGGTAAGCGGCCTGGAGCTGGGGAGCAGAGCCCCGGGGGGCCCCATTTCTCATGCTTCTCCATGGTCGGGGTGGGGGCGGGGTAAGCGGCCTGGAGCTGGGGAGCAGAGCCCCTGTAGGCCTCATTTCTCATGCTTCTCCATGGTGGGGGTAGGGGCGGGGCAAGCGGTCTGGGGGCAGAGCCCCGGGGGGCCCCATTTCTCATGCTTCTCCATGGTCGGGGTGGGGGCAGGGTAAGCGGCCAGGAGCTGGGGAGTAGAGCCCCTGTAGGCCTCATTTCTCATGCTTCTCCATGGTCGGGGTGGGGGCGGGGTAAGGGGCCGGGAGCTGGGGAGTAGAGCCCCTGTAGGCCTCATTTCTCATGCTTCTCCATGGTCTATGGGTGGCGGGGCAAGCGGTCTGGGGGCAGAGCCCCGGGGGGCCCCATTTCTCATGCTTCTCCATGGTCGGGGTGGGGGCGGGGTAAGCGGCCTGGAGCTGGGAAGCAGAACCCCTGTAGGCCTCATTTCTCATCCTTCTCCATGGTCGGGGTGGGGGCGGGGTAAGCGGCCGGGAGCTGGGGAGCAGAGCCCCTGTAGGCCTCATTTCTCATCCTTCTCCATGGTCAGGGTGGGGGCGGGGTAAGCGGCCTGGAGCTGGGGAGCAGAACCCCTGTAGGCCTCATTTCTCATGCTTCTCCATGGTCTATGGGTGGCGGGGCAAGCGGTCTGGGGGCAGAGCCCCGGGGGGCCCCATTTCTCTTGCTTCTCCATGGTCGGGGTGGGGGCGGGGTAAGCGGCCTGGAGCTGGGGAGCAGAGCCCCGGGGGGCACCATTTCTCTTGCTTCTCCATTGTTGGGGTGGGGGCGGGGTAAGCGGCCTGGAGCTGGGGAGCAGAGCCCCGGGGGGCCCCATTTCTCATGCTTCTCCATGGTCGGGGTGGGGGCGGGGTAAGCGGCCTGGAGCTGGGGAGCAGAGCCCCTGTAGGCCTCATTTCTCATGCTTCTCCATCGTCTATGGGTGGCGGGGCAAGCGGTCTGGGGGCAGAGCCCCGGGGGGCCCCATTTCTCATGCTTCTCCATGGTCGGGGTGGGGGCGGGGTAAGCGGCCGGGAGCTGGGGAGTAGAGCCCCTGTAGGCCTCATTTCTCATGCTTCTCCATGGTCGGGGTGGGGGCAGGGTAAGCGGCCGGGAGCTGGGGAGTAGAGCCCTTGTAGGCCTCATTTCTCATGCTTCTCCATGGTCGGGGTGGGGGCGGGGTAAGGGGCCGGGAGCTGGGGAGTAGAGCCCCTGTAGGCCTCATTTCTCATGCTTCTCCATGGTCGGGGTGGGGGCGGGGTAAGCGGCCGGGAGCTGGGGAGTAGAGCCCCTGTAGGCCTCATTTCTCATGCTTCTCCATCGTCTATGGGTGGCGGGGCAATCGGTCTGGGGGCAGAGCCCCGGGGGGCCCCATTTCTCATGCTTCTCCATGGTCGGGGTGGGGGCGGGGTAAGCGGCCTGGAGCTGGGGAGCAGAGCCCCTGTAGGCCTCATTTCTCATGCTTCTCCATCGTCTATGGGTGGCGGGGCAAGCGGTCTGGGGGCAGAGCCCCGGGGGGGCCCCATTTCTCTTGCTTCTCCATGGTCGGGGTGGGGGCGGGGTAAGCGGCCTGGAGCTGGGGAGCAGAGCCCCGGGGGGCCCCATTTCTCTTGCTTCTCCATTGTTGGGGTGGGGGCGGGGTAAGCGGCCTGGAGCTGGGGAGCAGAGCCCCTGTAGGCCTCATTTCTCATGCTTCTCCATCGTCTATGGGTGGCGGGGCAAGCAGTCTGGTGGCAGAGCCCCGGGGGACCCCATTTCTCATGCTTCTCCATGGTCGGGGTGGGGGCGGGGTAAGCGGCCTGGAGCTGGGGAGCAGAGCCCCGGGGGGCCCCATTTCTCATGCTTCTCCATGGTCGGGGTGGGGGCGGGGTAAGCGGCAGGGAGCTGGGGAGCAGAGGCCTTGTAGGCCTCATTTCTCATCCTTCTCCATGGTCGGGGTGGGGGCGGGGTAAGCGGCCTGGAGCTGGGGAGCAGAGCCCCTGTAGGCCTCATTTCTCATGCTTCTCCATGGTCTATGGGTGGCGGGGCAAGCGGTCTGGGGGCAGAGCCCCGGGGGGGCCCCATTTCTCATGCTTCTCCATTCCCTGGGCCAGAGAACCAAGGGGCTGGGGTCTGGGGGTAGGAGCCCTTGTAGGCCTCATTTCTCATCCTTCTCCATCCTCTGCGGGGGCGGGGCGGGACATTCGGCCTCGGTCTGGGAGGGCAGAGCCTGGCAGAGCCTCAGAAGGAGCTTGTGGGGCACTGAAGTCACTCTGCTTGTGTTTTGTCCTGGAACTGAGTTGCAGGAGCCCCCTTGGGCCTCTCAGGCCTTGGGGGACCCTTACCACATAAACAACGAAGCCTTCGCCAAGCAGGAATGGGATGGGGAGGTTTCTGTAAGGTATTCAGTAGGGGTTGATTTAATGTAATAAGATAGTACATTATATTATTATTATTTCTATTCTTGATTTTTATTTTATTTAGTCATTTTATAAATGATATTGCATCAAGGGCTGAGGGCCCTGCGTTTAGTTGAATCATGGAAAAATAGGTGGAAATATTATTTATTGCTTAATAAGGAAGTAGTTAAGAGACCCCTTGTTTACCCTAGGGCTTGGGGTCAGAGAGGTGGCCCACAAGTGAGGGAGGTGACCTCTTGTCTATTGCTGACCAGGAGGGGAGGCCCTACCTGGCTGAGGCAAGGTCCTTGGTTGCCTGCCAGCCCCCTGCCTGGGACCTTACTCCTCACCCCGAGCACCTGTCCCCATCGGCTTGCTGCCAAGAGCCCCCTAAAATGGCCACGTGCCTGCTGGGCCCTTAGACTGTAGAAGGGGTCCTGGAGAGGGTCCATCCTTCCAGGGCCAGGGCGGAAAAAGATAGGCCGATCATCCTGCCACCTGACCTAATCCCCCACTCCTCTTAATCCGCCCGATCAAAGGCGTATGGAACATTGAACTGAGAATCGGGAAATCTGGGTTCTGGCCCCAGTCCTGAAATTAATGAAGTGTTTGCCATCCAAGACAATATTTAACCTCTCAGAGCCTCAGTTTCCCCTTCTAGAAAACCAGTCGGTAGGGGTCGGTGATCTCTGCCTGAACAAAGTGGAACCTTAGAAGCCAAAGAATTCATGACTGAGTACTTTGATTAATGGACATCTGGGAGCTGAAAGTTTGGAATCCCTCATGCCTACTGAGGACATGGGTTTTCTCTTTCCTCACCCGAGGGCAGGTGGTATCTGTCCCCTAGCATCATGTAAGCTCTCTGAGGGCCAGAATGGTTTTATTCTTCTCTTTAGCTCCCCAAGGCCTACCTAGCCCAGTGCCTGGCACAGAGGAGGCACCTGGTTTGGCAGAAATCCCACTCATTACCCCCGTGTCTGTTTTTGTTCCAGGTTTGTCCAAGACAAAGACATAGCTGGCAGAAGACTCCAAAGGCAAGTTACCCTTGGCAGTTAAAGCCCAGATGCGGTGGGTGGTGAGACCGGGGCCCAGGGCCGTTGGTGTCTGGGGCCATTCAGTGCACCGTCCTGGCCAGGCCTTCCTTCTCTTCCTCCAGCCCCTAGCAAGCTCTCTGTTTTGTAGGGAGGCCGTGGGGACAGTCCCGGTCTGAGCAAGCTCCAGTTTGAGCTCCTGTCCTTGCCCCCCAGGCAGGGGTATCCATCCATCTCCCAGGCTCTCTGCCCAGCCCTGCCCCTGCTCACTGCCTCTGGGGTGGGGGTGGGGGGGCTCAGTCAGCATCTGAGGATTCTGAGTGAAGGGGCCCAGAGGAAAGGGGTGGGGCCTTTCCCCAGAGAGGGAGGGAAGGAATCCACGACCATTGGCCCTGGCGGGCCTTCTTAGCCTTTTGGGGGTCATGTACCCCAGGGCCTCTCCGGTGAGGCCCATGTAGCCCTTCTCAAAATAAGGTTGAATTTCCTTCAAAGTGGAAGGAAATGCCAAATTGCACTTAGTAGTTAGGTGCCAAAGTGTCAAGTTAGGGAGCCTTGCTTCCAGCCTCCCTTTTGTAAACATTTCAGTTCTCTTTATTCCTGTGGCCTTGACCATCCCCAACCCAGGGGAAGGAGGAAGGGAAGGGAACAGGCCTTTATTCCCACCTCCAATGGGCCAGGCGCTGTACTAAATTCCTTTACAAATAGCTCATGTGATCTTAGCCAAAAGCCTGGGAGGCAGGTGTAATTCTCATCCCCATGTTACAGTTGAGAAAACCGAGGCAGACGGGTGAAATGGCTTGCCCAGGGTCCCCCAGCTAGGAAGTGCCTGAGGCCAGCTCTGAACTCAGGTCTTCCTTGTGTTAAATGCTGGCCTTTGTGAAGGAAGAGATATCATGTTTAAGCGAGCAGCGACAAAACGGCCCTGCCTGTCCCTCTGCACCTTTTCTTTCCCCAGCTGGGCATTTAAATGAAATTTGCTCCTTCTTTGTCAGGTGATACTCACCAGCTACCCTTCACTCCCCTAATGGAAACACCAGCCTTTACAAACCTATTGGATTCAACACACCGTGTAAACCTGCTCTCTGACCACATGCACTTAAGTTGATTTCAATGAAGAAATAGACCATTTCCCCCATTTGTTGTCACCCCCTTCTGCCCCCCCAATCCCAGAGTTCAAGCCCTGTCTTATAACAAATCAGTCTAGTCTCAAAGCTCCAATCCACATATTGGGGGGAGGTGAGCCACGCCTTGGGCAAGCTAGGAGCTCTTAGGAGGCCCTGAGGCCAGGGACCTCAACCTCCAATGGAAAGGGTTCCTTGAGGGGTAGATTAAGTAAGAAAAGCACAAGTGAGCATTGTCTACCTTGGAGTCTATTGTTTATTTGGCTCAGCATTTCCCAATTCCATTGGAATCTGCTCTGGGCCTCCCCCACCTCAGGGGACTGCGTGGACTCTGCTGTAAGCAAGTCTCTTAAGACTCTCAAGTGCAGAGAAAGTGCCAGGCTCCAGAGGGAGGAGTAAGGGGAGTTTTCTGAGGGAGATGACAGCTCCAGTCCCTCATCTAGCCTTCCTGGAGAACTTCCATTGCTTCATCTGCCAGCTGCCTCAGAGCGATGTCCTTTGGCCTCTATTCTAGGAGACAAGGTCCTTCCTGCCTCATCCCTGTGGCAGTGGTGGCTGAACAGCTTCGTCCAGTGGAGCCCATCTGCCCCTCCCCAGCCCAGTGTCTCTGCTTTCAACAGGAGAGAAGCCAGGGTCTGGGGGTGCTCCCAGGGTAGACTTTCTCCCTACCTCCTCCTGCCTTGCCCCAGAGAAAGCATGGGTACCCCCCACACAGCTGTGTCGGCTAAGGCTTCCCTTTCAGGGAATGGGGTGGAAGAAATTATGCTTGAAACAGTCAAAGATGGAAAGGAATTTGTAGATCGCAGAACCAGGCTTCCAAAAGACAACCGGCAGTGTGCCAGATGATGGCCTAGAAGGGCTGGAGTAAGGTGAATGTAGATGAAGAGGAGGAGGAGGAGGAAGGGGCACTAGGCTGGCCTTTCTACCCAGGGCTGTAAGAATGGATGGCCCACACTGAGGAACCAGGGCAGTAAGTGGATAGAGAGGAGTTTTGTGGAGAGAGGACAGGGGACCCCATTCAGGCCTTAGTGTCAGTTGCTTTGATGGTCCTGGTACAGAGCTGAAGCCAGGTGGGGGAATGAGAATTGGGGAGGAGGGAAAGAACAAGCGAAAGAGAGAGAAGAGATGCGGCCTGAGCCAAGTGTGGCTCCTCTCTTCGGGTGACCTCCTCAGTCTGGTTGCCCCCATACTCCCTCTTCCTCCTTTGGGGAGGTGCTCAAGAGTCGCCCGTTTGCAGAGGCCTAGCCGCGGCTCCATGCCTGGCCAGTGCCCTCAGCCTGTGTGGTTTCTCCGTCCCTGAATCCAGTGTCCCTCCGTACCAGCATACATCCACTGGCTTCTAGTGACCTTATATTCCTATTGTCCCTCCCAAGGTCCCGCAGCCACTTCCAAGAGCACTCAAGGCAGCAAGAGAAGCTGCCTTCCAGGGACTGAAAATGATTACCCGTTCCCAAGTGTCCAAGAGAAAGGAGGATGTAGTTTTGAGGAGATCATTTCGCCTCATGGAGAAGCAAGCCAAGAAGCAGGTGGTCAAAGAGGTGCATCAGAGGAGAGTTGAGGCCAAGAAGAAGGCAAGAGTCCAGAAGAAGAAGGCAAGAGTCCAGAAGAAGAAGGCCGCTGCCGGGGAGGTAGAAGGCAAGTGCAGCGCTGCAGGGGGCCCTCTTGGCCCATCTGGTCCCCTCAGCCAGGCTAGCCTCCAGGCCCTTGCTGACCAAGCTGGGCTCTATGACCTAGTTGGCCCCTATGACCAAGCTGGCCCCCACTCAAGTCAAGTATCTGTGAAGCTCCCAAGTGGCAAGGAAGACATGAAGGAATCCGATGAGAGAGGAAGTCTGAATGTGATTGGAGAAGACCTCTGTGACTGCCTAGACCAAGAATGCCTGGGCTGCTTTTACCCGTGCTCTGAGTGCCAGTCCACCAAGTGTGGGCCCACCTGCCGTCGCAACCGGAACTGGATTTATGAGGCCATTGACAGCGAGGCTGGAGAAGTGGCCATCACGTTCCCATTTCCTCACACTAAGTAAGGGCCCGCTCCTCACGTGGCTGTGCGTCTGTCTGTGTCAGTGTCTCTGTGTGTATATCTCTGTGTGTCTCTTTTTCCTGACTGAGATTCCCTGCCTGGAGAAGGAGCTGGGTTGGCAATCCTGACTCCTGCCGCTCCTCAGCAGTATTGCCATGAGCACCCCAGGAGCGTTCCCACCCTATTCTCCCAAATGTCTTTACTTTGAGCCCAGATGCAGGTAAAAAACCAAAAGGCCCTCCACCCATAGGGGACCTCAAGTGTCCATCTGGCCGGAGATTTCCTACTGAAGTCTCTCCTACTGCTCACCTTTGAGAACTTGAGAATTTTCTTCCAGAGAAGTGGGAGTGTCGTTCGTGCCCTGCCCCCTTCCTGCCTCAGGTGTCCCTAGAGCCAGGCCAGAATTCTTCTCCAGGTTCCTAAAATTCTCTTTCCTGTTTCAGTTAGTGCCATGTGTCATGTATTTGTTGTCAAGTCTAGATGGTCATGTAGGTGTCTGTCATATCTTGTGTCTGTGTTGTTTTCTTTATGGTTCTATGGCTCTAGAGTTGGACATTCTGACAACTACCACTTGCCTAACTGCTTTTTTGCTCTCTTGTTGCAGACTTTGAAGGAGGCTGGATTCTCCTGGGACTCTCCTCACAGTCTCTCTTCTGCAGTTTATGAAGTAGAAAAATGTCTTCATATGTATTTGAAATAGTTATGAGATTCCACAACTGAAGACTATATACTGTTAAAGTGACAGCAGATTAAAAAAAAAAAAAAGAATAAAAAAAGTTTGTGAAGTTAATTTATCGTCGCCTTCATTTCAGAACAACAGGCAGGGAGGATGCACCTTCTCTGTGCCAGACACGGTGCCAAATATTTGGATCCAAGGGCAAAGCTCAAGCAGTCTCTGCCCTCAAAGATTTCCTTTTAGTCCCTGTTGGCACCTGGTAGATGGAGAAGGGTGCTCCGGCGGTGTTCCTCTGGAGAGGCTTCTCCTCTGGCCCAGCATGCCCAGCTACACCTCTCTGGTTATTCCCCAGCCCCAGTGTTAGGGACTGCTAGGCTCTCACTTCCTCCGCCAGACGCAACATAACACACGCATACACACGCACACACCCAGGAAGGGGGGGGGTGGGAGAGGAAGGGGAACAGCAAAGGTCCATAGGGACACAGAAGAGGGACAAAGAAGGGAGGGGGTTTGGTGAGCTGGCCAGGTTCCATACAGGAGCAAAACAGAGGTTGGGGGACAGTGAGCCTGGAGAAGGGGAGACTTGGCCAAGCCGTGGGACCTCCTCAGCCTCTTCAGGGCAAGGGTGGGCAGCTCTCATTGGAGGGTGGCATGTGGGAGAGGAATGACCCTTCTTCCCTTTGACCCCAGGGGTCAGAAGCAGGCAGGATGGCTGGAGATAACGGGTGGAAATTTGGCCTTGATGGGAGTGAAAAGGGCTGTCCCGGGTACTGGGGAGTTCCGCACACTGGAGGTTTTCAAGCAGGGTGGGATGTATGATTCATGCTTATAGCCAATTTACCTTGGTGGCCCAGATACTACTTATGCTCTTTCCTCAAATACTAAACACTTAAACGTCTCCATACGTGCAGTCCAGCTTTATTAGTCAAATAGAGCAAATACTGGGAACAACAGCCGTGTCTCCGAAGGAAGCAGCCACCTGCTTCCTGGAAGTGGCAGTAAGTATCTTTTCTGCTGGTGGTCATGGCGAGGTGGCCTCTGCCCAGACAGAGGCCGTGTGTCTCCCTCCGAAGTGGGGACCCAGCAAATCTCCCTAAATCTGCCCTGCCCACCGGCAAGCACTGGCTGCTCAGGGCTCAAGTGTGGGGAAAGTAGGAGTGTGTCCCAGATTGGCTCTGGGAGCAGGCTAATGGCCGGGGCCTCCAGGACCTTTGCCTCCTGCTGTCTGTGCGTGCTCTCATCTGTTTCCTACATACATCATCGGAGCAGTCGTTAGTCACCTCAGCTACTGAGAAAGTATTGTGTTTATTATAGATTTTCTTTCTTTGGTGGTCCGTGCTATGAGAGGATCTGCGTACACTTACCCACTGAACACATACGTGTAGTCTTCTAGATCTTAACATACAAGTGTTTATCTTGTATTGAAAAACAGCTTCCTCAAAACCACTCCACCACACACATAGGCTAGATGGCCATTTGTCAGGCATTTTCAGTTCTCCAATTCCGTGATTTTTTGGTAAGAGAGGGAACTGCATCCATGCCAATAAGGTCCTTCCACGAAGGCTGTAGAGCTACAAGAGAAAAGGGAGCTGCTCCTATCTCTCTGATCTCTTCTGGTACCCAGCCATCCCAGTCCATTGCTGTGACTTGGAAGCCTTCACCAGAACCAGATAAGCCACTGATAATTAATTGGTAATTAATCAGTCTTTACTATGAACATATATTCCCTACACGAATGAGCACACACACACATATGTCTTAACCCCCAAGGAACTGTGCGTCATTTCTCTTCCTCACCTTGCTGTCCAGCAAACCAATGACCTGCACGTCCCACCCTGATAAGTGACTACGTGATGGCTGAATTGAACTCGCTCAGATGATCCCTCCTTTGCTCTAAAGCCCCTCAACCTTTCTGTTTTCCATGTGTTCTATACTGCTTTGCACTCTTTCCACCATGCCACAAAAGGGTTGCTGAGTCCCAGGCCGTGTGTGACTTGTGTCCCCCACAACAGACTGTAGGCATGTTGAGAACCAGCCCGTGAAGCTTTCCCCCACACATTCCTGGCCTGTTACTCTGCAAGGCATAGTCTCAAGGAGTTGCCTGGTTCCCTAAGAGGCCAAGAGCCTTGTTCCAGGCCACCTCAGTCACTTTGGCCTGCATGGCCCGATGACTTTGGCAGCTGGGCCTTGTGGTCTTCATTCAGGACCAGGCCATGTCTAAAGCCACTGCTCCAGTGAAGACTCTTGGTGGGAAAGAATGTGTGGCTCTTGGAATTAGGCTTTTGTTTACTCTGGTGATGAGTCCACCCACAGATTTGCTTTGAACTGTCTGCCCTGCTCAGAACCCCAGAGTCTTGCATCTTACACCAGAGTAGGAGAAGCCACCAGCCACAAGCCAGCATCATTTGCTCCCACACAGACCTCATCAAGGTAGAAGATTAACTGAAATCGTTCTTATGAATCACTTACACCCACATTGAGAAACTCAGCCACACAATGCATGCTGAAGCCTTCCAAGCAAGCAGGAAGCTTGCATTCAGGTGGGACACCTTGGGAGGACTGGGGATCCCTCTGACACTGCAATTAGACTTTCCTCCATGAGGCCGACTCTTATAGGGTAAGCCTAACAGGAGTGCTTTGAGCAGCAACATCTTTGGCCGCTCTCATTATTGTTGCTGTTGTCTCTAATTTGGGCTTTTAGCTCCAAGTTTCAGAGACTGGTAAGGCAGCCAGGTTAGTTCACATCTATTTCTTCTTCTAGTAACCTAGGTACTTAGGCTCCTTAAACCCCAAATGCTCTTCCAACTTTGGGTCAGAACACTGTATGTTGGGTAAATCCTTGTCACGGACTCCGAAGAATGCCTGTGTCCAAGTTCCCCAGAAGTCTGGACATGTACTCTCTATCACCACTTTCTAGGCTTGGGTTCACCATAAGAAGGAATCTGTAAAATATACTGAATTAGTACTTACTGAGGAGCCTTGGTCACATAGAGTGGTTCAGCCTGGACACATTCCCTTATGCATAGCAGGTTATACCATTACAGAGTAACTTGTAAGTAATGGAGAATATCTCAGGGTAACTAGGGAACCAGAGAACATAAAAAATGAGTGGAACCTTAAGGACTATAGTTCAACAAAGAGCATAGAATGTCAGAGTTGGAAAGGACCTTAGAATAGTAACAAATGTTAAGAGATTTTAGAACAGAGGATTTTAGAGCTGGGAAGGACCTTAAAACATACCATGTCAGAACAGGAAGGGACTTAGAACAGACCATTAGTTTTAAACGTAGAATGTTAGAAATAGAAGGGACTGTAGAACATAGGAAATTAGAACTGATAGGGGTCTTAGAACAGAGAATGTCAGATATGGGAAGGACCTTAAAATAAAAGGGTGTTAACATTTTTGGGGGAACTTTAGAACAGAGTATATTAGAACTGGATCTTAGAACACAGAACATTTGAGATCGAGTCCAAGCCTCTCATTTCCGAGCCAAATCAGCCAGATGCCAGATGCCAGTTCTTTTGATGGCGTTGTCCCCTTTGGGTGGATTGAGTGGCACAGGTATTTGGGTCTCTTGTTGCCTGTCCTCCCCATTCTGGATGTGTGCTGTCAATTTAGGATTGTAGTTGGAGTCTACCCAGTAGTGCAGTGGTGGGCAGCCTTTCCTACTTGAAAGTGAAATGCTGGTGACGACTTGGAAATCTGACTGCTTTTTTTTACTTCAAAGAGGAAGATTTCGAAGTTCTTAGGCACTCAATTTTCAAATGTCCCTTATGGCCATGGAAAGTTCTTACAGTTAAGTCAAGTTCTTCTTGCAGCCAAGAGAGGAAGAATGGCTCATCACCGCCCCTTGTATGCATTGCCACATTTAAATAATGGGATCCCAGGCAAAACTGCCAAAGTTTCCGCTCTTGTTCCCCAAATCCAGTTCTCCCAGAAACACTTTAGAGTTTCTCTGGAAGTCTTCTCTGGAAAGAGCACAGGACTAGAATTTTGAAGAAGTGGATTCTGCCGACTGGGCCATTAACTTCCGGGGTGAGTCATTTCCCCTTTGCAGGCTGAGATTTCCTTCTCTCTTAGATGAGTGGGATGGCATAGATCTAGCCCTAACATTGTATTAAAAGCTAGCATTTATATAACACTTTAAGGTTTGCAAAACACTTTACAAATATCTCATTTTATCCTCACAACAACCCTGGAAGGTAGGTGCTATTACTATCCCCATTTTAAAGATGAGAAAACTGAGCCAAATGGGTTAAATGACTTGCCTAGGGTCACACAGTAAGTGACTGAGGCTAGATTTGAACTCGGGTCTTCTTGACTCCGGGCCAAGCACTTGATCCGTTTCATCAACTTGCCTCATTCTGATTCTCTTCTAGTTGTAACATTCTATGCTCTATTTTCCTAAAAAAAAGTTTTCTTGATTTTTTTTGTTTTTATGTCACCCTCATTTTCAAATATATCCTGTCTTACCTATTCAGAAAGTCTTCCTTTATAGCAAAGAGTTATCAAAAGAAACTTTAAAAAAGCAAAACTAAGTCATATATAAAATGAGTTACAGTGTACGTAATGTTCCACACACAAAGTCTCCCATCCCTGCAGTGAAAGAACATGATTTTCTCATCTCTTCTCTTGCAGCCATGCTTGGCTATTATGTACATATGAGTCAGTTTCAATTTTATTTTGTTTTTTTCTCCATGTACATTGTTGTAGTTATTGTGCATATTGTTTTTCTGCTTCTGCTTACTTCACTTTGCATCAGGTCATAAGTCTTCCCATTCTTCTCAGCAGCCTTTATAGTCCTTGTTTCTTAGGTGTATTAGTTCTTTCTCTACAATCTATTTTTCAAAGTCCTGTATAGCTCTCACATCCTATATTCTAAATTTCTTCCCAGTTGTAATATCCAATGTACTGTTTTCCAAGGTTCCTCTCCTTTTGATATTCTATGTTCAAAGGGTCTTTCTAGTTATAAAAGTCTTATTTCTAGGGTTCTAGTTACATAAGGTTAACATCCTAGACCCGCCCCTTGCTCCCTTGGGCAGGGCATTCTCCTGTTTGGGACTCAGTTGCCTCCTCTCTAAAAATAAGGGGATAGGACTAGACCTCTAAAGTTATTTCTAGCTCTAATATTCTATGAGTCTATGAACAATGGGGTAAGAATAACAAAAAGGCCGATTTGGCCTTTGGCTTGATATAAGGAAAACCTTTCTGACAATTAGGGCCATCCAAAAGTAGAACAGGTACTACCTTCAGGAGGGCACTGAGTCTGTTCTTAAGATCAGAGGTCTCAGGACTAGTGAGTTCGTGGCAGACCTAGGATTATGAATCCACTGCGGAAAGGTTGCAGGATCCTTTGTCAGGTTCGTTCCAGAGGGCTTTCATGCTTTGGATAGCACTTGAACTTGACCAGGTCCAAGGGCTGTCTGGCTGTTAGTTACACCGGTGCTCTTGTTGGGGTCCGGGAGCATTACCCTCCCTTCCCCACCCTCTTCCCTCTCTCCAGACACAGGAACCAACCACATATCGCAGAGACTTGGCAGAGACCCACACAAAGCCACTCTTTATTGGTCTTTTTATTACCACATGCATAAAGTGTCAGCAGTTTGGGAGATTATGGTGGATATATGTTGCTCACAAATGTAGTTCACACACAGGTCTTAAAAAGCTGCACTCTTCCCTCTTACTGAGGGGAGCTCGCTTAGCAACCATTCAACTGGTACCTTCTGGGGTCCACATCAAGGCAAGCAGAACCCACAGCACTGGGTAAGACACACTTGCTCACACTTCGCAAACCACATACAGCGAGTAGATACAGGCAGCAACACCTATTGACTAAATAAATGCAAGGGGCTTTGATCCCACCTGATGCGGGATGGCTTTTTAAACATTAGCTTGAGAATAATGAGGATCAATCATCAAATAGCTTGAAGCATGTGCAAATTCACAAGTTTGAAGCCCACGGGGTTCTCTCTGGACAGGCAGCCACCTCGACTGAAACCGAGGCCAGCCTGGGCTCACCACTCTTAGAAAGTGGAGCCTTCTAGGCAGAAGGCACCAAGGTGCTGGTGCCCAGGTCTGGCTGGTAGGGGCAAGGGATGCGTGTCCCCTCAGTCTCAATGCATAGAGAGAACAGGAGGAATTATGGAGAAGTGAGGGATTGCATAGAATTGCAGGGGGATAGTACCACCACTCTTTCCTACCTGTAGGCCAAGCCAGCTTAGAATGTCTCCACGGAAGGAAAGGGTATTTTTGGGGGGAAAGGAAAGACTGGTTTTGATTGATGGTAGTGGAGTGCCTGGTGGAGTGGCAATGGGGGGGTCATTGAAGGATCTCTTCCCACCAACTGCTGCTAAGCTTACTTCCCTCTCCAAAGCTCTGACAGCTTTTTGAGCCACGCTCCCACAGGTCAGAAGGGGATCTTTACCACTTGCTAGCTCCAAGGCCATGGCCATGGCCCAATCCATCCAGAGATATGAGTGTGTGTGTGTGTGTGTGTGTGTGTGTGTGTAGATCAGACGGGTTCAGTGGAGCCCAGAAAGAACATCTGAGCAAGGGGCCGCAACCCTACATTCCTGCCACTGTCTTTGTTGCCAATTTGGGTTACTGTGGCAGTTTCCACTCTGGATCCAAGTCCTCCTCTGCAAAAATAGAGCTTGGAGGGCTTCCCAGTGTGTACCCAACAAGGATCAGATTAGCAGGAGGCTATGAAAGTGCCAGGCAAATGGGAATGTAGATCCCTCACTCCCACAGTGCACTTGGGCTGTGCTCCATTTTCTTAACTGTAACATGAAAGCGTAAAAGGACTAGGTGACTTCTGAAGTCCTTTAGACTGCTCTGAGGCCAGTGCTCAACTCTACCCTCTCCCTCTTCCCATTCCATACCAAGCTACTGCTCAGAAACTAACCTTGGCTTCTTTCATCAGAACAACCCTGACACTTTCATGCTCTCACATTCCGTCACTCCTAGTCACACTTAATCTCCTTTCTCCCACTCAGCTTTATAGCATCTTCTAAGGGACAAGCTTTGTGCTGGGTGCTGTGGGTGCCCTGCCTTCTAGGAGCTCACATTCTAGTTGGAAGGGGTAAGACAAAACACAGGTAACTAATACAAGGTAGAATATACTGTGTACATAGATGAGAATCAAGTGCTATGAGATTGCTTCTAGCTGGTTGGTTGTGAGGGTGAAGGGGACAGCTTCTTGGACAATGTGGCTTGAAGGATCAGTAAGATTCCATCAGATGGAGATGGCCCAGAGGTGGCCCAGTGAAGAAACAGCTGGATTTTTTTTCTGCCTTTTAGACAATAGATCCTAAGTAATTTGAATAGGTTGGGTGGCTTTGCAAAGGATCATGTGATTTAGAGACATCATCTAGTCCCACACCCTCATTCTACAGATGAAGAAAATGTGTCTCAGGGAGGTGAAGGGACTTGGCCAAAGTCCACAGACCAATTCCTTAGGCCAGGGGTAGAGATGGACACCATGGAATCAGGATCCATCCCAAGGGAGGGGGCCACCTAAGCAGATGCACAGGCAAATCCACCTGTCGCACAAGGCCCAGTCTGGCCAGAGATGCTGCCCTCATGTTACTGCTTGGGAAATTTGGGAGGCTGGTCCTTGAGGCCCAGCTCTGGTGTCCAGGAAGCCTTCTCAGAGCCACTGCTCCAGCCTGAAGCCGGTCATGCCCACCCTCCTTGTACTTTCTACTCCTTTCATGTACACCAGGAATGGGAGAGGGGCAGTGGGGTGATGGAGCAGCTGCTCATTTATTTAGGGGTCCCACAAGGCTGCTGTTCTTGAAATTGGGTGGAGATGACTTGAATGATACATGTGTATTTGTCTACTTGTCCAAAAACAATTTAGCAGCTGACAAGATGCTCAGTGTCCTGAAAGCCGTACCAGTCTGGACAGGGAAAGGCCACCTCCTTCCTTTCTGGGATGGAGAGGCTGGCTCTAACCTGAATTCCATCTCTTCCACATGCATCAGAGCCAAGAGAAGCCCAACTCACACAACAGGAAGCATGATAGTGGCCAATAGTAAAGTTTTGATCTTTTGAGGTACCACTCTAGCCCCCCATCGGCAAGCCTGAGGAGACCCCGTGAAGATGAAGAAGCACAAATATGAGGCCAAGCTCATGCAAAGTAGCAAAGGGGACTGGGGGTGAGAGGAAGAGGCAGCTCTGAAGATGGCAGGATTTAGAGCTAGAAGGGTCATTAGAGAATGAGTCCCATTCATTCATGGAACAGAAGAACTGCAAGCCCAATGAGAGGAAGTGACTCGCCCAAGGTCACAGAGCTTGTGACTAGAAGAACAGGGGATTGGGAAAGCTAAGCTTTCCCATGGTTTGCTTTCCACAGTGCTGCCCATATCCACCTATGTCTAAAGCTTTTCTCTGTAGACCAAGACACTACCACACTTCCATTTCACCCTGTCTTGGACAGTGCAGGCAGGCCCAGCTTCTAGGACTGTGGGAGGATGGCATACAAGGAAATCATCTGTTAGCATCTGGCTAGAGAGCTGGCCTGGCCTCAGAGGATGGATGACTCCTAGCTTCTGCTGGAATGCTAAATATGGGAGGGAGGCTGGGACTCTGATCCACTCAAAGGGAAGGCTGGGCCCAAGCTCTAGTACTCTGAGGTTTGGAGGGTAGCTTGACACAGGGGGAGCAGAGGAAGTGTCCTGACTGAGCAGACCCAGCAGAGAGGGCTCCTGCACAGATAGATACCTCTGAAGTGCCCTGATTCTGTGAGAATCTGGCTTCCCTATTGAGACCCTTCATCTTCCTCCTGGTGCTCACACCCCTGCTTTAGGCCCAGACCCTCAGTCCCATTTCTGGGGGCCATGTTCTCAGAGTTCTGACATTGTGGGTTCTAAGGCCCCTCCTGGCTTTGACATTATTTGTTCTAATATTCCTTTCCCTGAAAAATATCATGTTCTAAGGTCCTTCTCAGTTTTGACACTCCATGTACCTTTGACATTCTGTGTTTTAAGGTCACTTCCAGTGTTGATATTCTATATCCTAAACTCCACTGCACTCTTGAGTTCTATGTTCTAAGGTTCCTCCCAGCTCTGGCAGTCTTATGTTCTATGTTCTAAGATCCTTGACAGACAGCTCCATCATTTCTGTTCTAAGATCTCTTCTAGCTCTGACATTCCATGATTGGGATGGGCCTAGAGGAAGACAAGAAAATAGGGAAGAGCCATGATGGGTAGGGCAGAAAGGAATAGGGACATTGGAAACCATCATTGCCTTTGATTTGGGTGTACTTTGGAGTCTGTTGGGTGCCCATTTCAGTCAAACCATCCATGGGGGAGGGAGGAAGAACTGGAAACCTAGCTAATTCTCTCTACCCACCCTCTGTGCAACAAAATCTTCGTTCCTAAAAGCAATAAGGAAGTAGTTTCCAAAAATAGATTGTTTGGGGTGTCTGGAAAAAGAAAAACATGGGGATTGTGGTCCCATGAAGCAGGGTGAGGGGCAGGCAGGGATCCTGGCTCTTTTAGCTGCTCAGAGCCAAAATCCATTTCCTCTGGCCGAGGTGTTCATTTGAAGTTCCCAAATGATACTGGGCCAAGGGCCCCCAGGCTGTCAGAGGGTCAACTAAGTGTAGCTCCTCTACTGCCTTTCCAAGCCATCAGGCATTGGGGGCCTCAGGGGCTGGGCAGCTACCTCTATTGAAGGCCATTTATTCCAATAGTTTGGGCTCCCATGTGCCTGGTGGCTGGCCAGGCCACTATTGTAGCCTCAGCTGGAGGCCTGGGGTCATTCCAGCTTTAAAGTACATCTCAGTCTCTGTTGCCCTTGAACACCCAGGAGCCCAAACACCCCAGCTTGGGGAATAGCTACATGGCCTGTTTAAGCCCAAACAGTAGTGGAGACCAGTCACCAGCCAGACTTGTCTGCACAAAGTAGAGCAGGTTTGGGGGACTTTGGGACATGTTCTAAGAGAACTGTGTCTGGAGGCTTAGGAGCCACAACAAATGCTTGGGGGATAATGGGAGGAGACAAAGATGGGGTGAGGCTTGAGGAGGGGGAGAAGGGCGTTCTCCCAGACTCTCAGAGTTAGCAGGGCCTAGCAGGGATAGCAGTGGCCTAAAGGATCCTGCCAGTCAGAACATCAAATGATAAGTAAAGAAGCTGAGGTTTCTCTGCTTGTTAAGGTCCCAAGCTCCAAGCCAGGCTGGAGGCAATGAGGGGAGATTGTAGTAGCAGATATTTCCTGCTGGAAGGACCTTTGAGGCCATCAAGTCTGATTCCCTAGTTTCACAGTGGAGGTAACTGAAGCTCCAGAGGGTCCCACAGCTAGGAAGTGTCAGAAGGAATCTGAACCCAGGTCTTCTGGATGCTGCCATTCCCCTGCTCCCAATCCCCCTACTCCACAGAAGGAGAAGTTTCCTAACAATTAGAGTTGTCCCAAAGTGGGACCTGCCTTACGGAGTTCCCTGTCACTGGAGGGCAGAGATTGGCAGGCCCTGTGGGGATGTTGGCAAGGGGATTGTGACTGAGGGGGTGGGTGGGCCTGGTGCTCCCTTCCACTCTGAAGACTCAATGACTTTTATGAGCAGAAATGAGAGCACTCCCCAAACATAGCCTGGTCTGGTTCAAATGATCTTGGCCTAGTAGTTCCGGAAAAGCCCAATCCCCTCTTGGGGGCACAGAGGTCTGGGGAAGAGGAAATATCTCACACTTACACCTTGGCACAGGGCCATTCAGCTGCCATGATATGACTAGGCCCATGTGCTGCCCAAAGATGGGGAGTGGTGGAGCATTTCCTGCACAGTAAGGAACTGATTGGCTCCCTTTCTCAGAAGACATGTGCAGAATACAGAGTACTGTTTGGAGCAAGGAGACCTATTGTAATCCTGTCTCAGCTACTTATTACATGTGGCACTTTAGGCAAGTTATCTCCTCTCTCTGAGGTCGAACTAAGTGATCTCTAAGGCCTTTCCAGCCCCACATGCCATGATCCTATGCCTACAGGGCCACTGAGAGTATCCCAGCCCCGTACTAGTCCGGGATGACCAGAGGGAGAAGCTGAGAAACTGCTGGGTTCCCCCAAGCTCTCTCCAGGTATCTCTGGGGAAGCACGTATGAGTGTGTGAGGAGGGGACAAAGGACAGTTAGATACAGCACTGTCCCCACCTTGCCCGAATCCATCTCTCATCTAGCCCATGACACATCTTCCTCCAACCCAGACCTAAGCAGAAAGCCTTTCAGCCTCACCTCTAGAATCAAGGAAGGTACATCTTCCTAAGGCCAATCTGCCCATTCTACTTCCAGATGGCCCAAGCTGCTAACCAATTTCCTTCTGTCTCTTTGTCACTTCCCCCACACTGCTCCTCCTTTGGGCCTTCAAATACTCGAAGACCCTACTCGGATCCTCCAAGCCTTCTCTTCTCCAGGCTCACCAGCAGTTCTGCCCTCCTGGTGCTCTCCTCAGGACAGCTCCAGCTGGCCAATGAATGATCAATGTCCTTCCAAAAATGATCCCAGAAGACAATCTGACTGGCCAGACTGAGTGCCTTGTTCCTCTTCCTTGCTCCTCACCTCCATCTCCTTCAAACCCTTAGCTTCCTTCTAAGCTCAGCTCAGGTGCTACCTCCCACAGGAAGTCTTTCCTGCCGCCCCCCCCCCCCCATTTGCTAGTGCTCTGTCTTTGCTCTCCAATTACTTTGTATTAACTTATCTGGGTATGTTATATCCCTCCCCTAATGGAATTGGAACTCTTTGTGAGCAGGCACTGCCTCACTTTTCTACCTGCCTCCTCAGGGCTTAGTGCAGCGTGGGGTATATAGCTGGAGCTTAATAGATGCTTGCAGACTGGAACTGAAGTGGCCAGGCCAGAGAAGGGTGGGGCTCTCAGCTGCCCTCCGTCCTGGGGACCCTGTTCTCTGGCTGTACTGGGCCACAGACACTGGGTAGGAGCCAGAGCCACTGAAGGCCACCAGCTTTCCTGAGGTCTCACTTGACTGAGCATTGACGGCTTGGCTGGCAAATTAGATGGCGGCACTATTAGCACTGTTGGTTATTTTCTGGGTGGGTCTTTAAAAAGCGTCTTAGTGTTACTACATAGAGGGGCAAGGATTGTCAAAGCCAGCCTGTAGCCACTCCCCTAGCCTGGGATGGCCAGACCATTTCTTGTCTGCCACTCATAACCAAGCTTCGGAAAGATTCAGAGACACCAACTTTCCCTTCAGCTCTCACTGGGAAGAAGGGGTAGAAGAGACTCTAGTAAAGGTCAGTTTGGTCCAGTGGAGTTAGGGGACCCAACCTCATTTCAATTCTGCCACTTAGAAGCTGTGTGAACTCTGGCAAGCCATTTGACTTTCCTGTGCCTCAGTTTCCACATCTGTAAAAGGGGAAACTTCTGTTACCTACTTCACTGAGCTGCTATGGAGAGCTCAAATGGAACTATGAATATGTGACCGTAATGCTTTAGAGAAATGTGAGCTGCTTTTATCACTAATGATGATCATAATATCCAACAAGTTTCTATTATCTCTCTCATCTGACCCCTACAAGAACCTTGGTGTGGAAAGCAGGCCCCATAGTTGCTATTATTCCCCCTTTCTGCTGTGGAACCAAGGCTCACCAAGGCATAATGATGCCTTAAAGCCCTAAATAAGGACCCTTGATTTATAGTGGGGCTCTCCTGAGCAAATGGCCCTTTTCCAGAGGAGGAAGTCTCAAGAATTTTTGTCTTCTGAGAGCCTGGGCCTCGGAGAAGCCTAGGCAACAGGTACCCTTCGCGATGTAAGCTTCCATGGTGACTATCCTCCCAATTATACTTTGCATTCCTACCTCTGGCCTTTGTTGCCCCTGGAGCATGCTGGGGGATGGGGGATGCCAACTTGGGATTAAACCTTTGCTATGGACAATACAGCATGGTTTCATGGCTAGAGAACTGACCTTGCAATCAGGTCCTGTCTCTGTCACTTACAGGCTGTATGTGAAAGTTAGGTCCACTCTCAATGCTTCAGGAAACTCTCTCAAACTGAAAATTACAGATGAGGTGCCACTCTGTATCAGGGCACAGAAGTTATACAATGGGAGTTCCCTACACAGATGAAATCACAGATCTAATTACTCAGTTCTCCCATCCTCCCCAAAGGATGACCCACTAAGTAACGAATCCATCCACAGAAGCCTAGGCCTTGACTTAGAAGTGACCTTATGACCAGATCATCTGGTCCAAACCCCACATTTTACAGGTGATAAAACAGAGGCCCAAAGAAGGGAAGGAATTTTGACTAGGCTGTCCAACTAGGAAGTGTCAGAACAAGGATTTGAACAGAGGTCCTGTCACTTCCAAGTCCAATGTTCTTCCCATCCCAGCAGGCTGACTACTTGTGCACATACAGAAGCAAAAACAAGAATACCTGCAGCCTGCACTCCGATGTCCGTCCCCGTCCCTGCCTGCCTCCTTGAGCATGATCAAGGCACACACTCTCTGATGGCTGTTTGGTGCCTGCCTGGGGACATCTCTTCATTCCCAGGGCTGTGCAGAAAGGGCCCTGGTGACCTCCGAGGGCTTTCCCTCTGCTCACCCGGGCTCAGAAAACAAGGACCATGTCACACACATGCTGCCTCTGCATGGCAACCAATCTGGCTACTCTCTGGAAAAGTGCCCTGCGGTCCCAGGCAGAAGCTGTTTCCATAAACAGCTGGGCCCAATAAACCTCAGTGGACAAGAAGTTTTTCCACAGAACTGTGGAGAGAACTGGAGAAGGGGTGCCAGGGTGAGAAAATGCCTTCTCCCATTAGCTCAAAAATGCCAAGCAGGGGGTGGAGGAGGAGTCACAGGAGGGCCCATGGGGCCAGTCTGTGGGGGAGAGACAGAGTACAGACAGAGTGGGGCTGGGGGTGGGGAGGGTGTATAGGCGGGGTAGGCCAAGGTGGCAGTGGCAGCGGGTGCAAGAACAGGTGGGGCAGAGATGGGGCTGTCAAAAGCCATGTGGGCTGAAGGGATCACTGGAGGTAGGGGTGGTGGGGCAGGCGGTACAAAGAAATCGGCCATGGGCACTGGCTGGGACCTGAAGGCAGAAGGAGAGAAGATTAAGAAATCAGAACTAGCTTTGAATCTGTGTGGTCAAGTCATGGCTCCTTTCTGGTGGTTCAATGAGAATGTTTCTGAGGTGACATTCAGTTGGCTGTTCTAAGGTTCCTCAGAGGCCCTGACCCCAAGGATTCACAGATTCAAACTGTGAGGCTGTGAGGGACCTTGGAGCTCATCCAATCCAATCTCTTTGACTTAGAGAAGAAGAAAGTGAGGCCCAGAGAGAGAAAGGGTCACAAACACACAGCCTAGGCTCCCTGGGGGAACCTTTCTTCCTGAAAAATTGCCAACTAGGTAATGCTGCTCTTTGGCCCATTGGCCCCAGCCTGTGCTGTTGGTGGGGGCCCAACCCTCTCCACATCATCACAGAACCACTGCATGTTTGAGTTCCTCAGACTCCTTCGGCCCAGACAGGTCAGGAGCAGGGAATTTCTGATCCTTTCCCAAGACACAAATGACCCATAGCTTCAAGTATGACTCCTCTCAGAGAGATGGGCATTTTACTAAGGAATAAAACCTTAACCTAAAGAGATGATGCCTGAATAGTTCAATGTCAGATATCTTCCAACAGGCAAGGTAAGATCTGCAAGGATACAGGCCCTCCTGGCACCTCTGAAATTGTACCCTGTAGGTGATGGCGAATTGACTTTAGAGAGGAAGCACAGTAGGACTAGAGTGCTGGATTTAGAACCACAGACAGCTGGGTTCAATCCTCTGCAAAGCTTACTTAGGTGAGTGACCTCCAGGAAGTCACTCAAACTCTCTAAGCCTTAGTATACCCATCTGTAAAAGGGGAATAGTAACAGTTACTCTGAGGAACCAGTGAGGTTCATTCATGTAGATAAAGAGTTTGGCACACTTACAGCACTGTATATTAGCCCTGACCTCTGGAACGGCTACCGAGGGTCTGGGAAAGGTGCCCCTGCCCAGGGGAGTGTTGAGAAGAATGAGCTGAGCTAGAGGAGAGAGGTACAAGACAACAGCAAAGATGATGGGACCAAGGCATGTAGGGATGGAAGAGATCTGCTACAAATAATATGCTGCTATGTGCTCTTGTCAGGGAGGGGGCTGAGGCTGAGAGCAAGCAAGATCCCAAGGCCTCCCAGTCAGGATTTGAATCCAGGCCCCTTGATTCTGTGCCCAGCACCCAGAAATGTGTTCGGTGCAATACTAAATCCCAAAACATCCTGCTCAGCTGCTGTTTGTAAAGTAGGATGACAGAGGGAATCCAGGTTTTGAAAAAGAAAAAGTCAAGAGAAGCTGCTGGAGACCTAGGAATTATTCAATGTGGTGGGTGGGGAGGACCCTGGCCTTTGGGTCAGGGGGCCTGGGCTCAGGTCCTCTCGGAAGTCATAAGTCACAGACAAGCGGGTGATCGGGGGTGGGGTGATACTGTAATGGTAGAGGGAGTTTCCACACTGAAATTTTCCTACACCAATAAAATTGTTGGTCTAGACCCAAAATATGACTATAGTTGTCCAAATACAGGCCATGCCCTAAAATGCTTTTGAAAGAGGGGAAAAAGTGTATGTGTAATGTTATATAAAACACAATATGTATACATATACATATGCAAGCAATATTTTAGGGAAAGTACAGCTTATATTTGGACCAATCTAATAGGCCTTAAGAGGCCTTGGGCTACATGGGGCATCTCCCCAGACCATAAGCAGACCTTTCCCAGGCTGAGCCAAGCAAGGGCCATTTCCAGTGGCAGCTCGGTTACTACCAACATGCTGGCCTGCCTCTCTGCCTTTGAACTGGGCCTGTTAAGTTTCCCTGATGCTAGAGACCAGCATGATGTCCACAGTCCCAAATAACTTGAATACTCTTTGAGTATTGACAAAAGACTGGAGCCTTTGATCTTTCTTGGGGATCATGTCAACAGAGAAGGCCCCAGAGAAGGTTTTGCAGGTCTCCTCTGCTATGTAACTGAGCATTAACCTTGAAGGCAGGAGGCCTAACAGGAATGGGACTGAACTGAAAGGAATTTTGGTTTGGGCAAAGTAAACATGGCAACACCTGCCATTTCTATAGCATCTGAAGATTGCAGGTGAGTAAACTGAGGCTCAGATAGGTTAAATGACTTGTTGAGTGTCATAAAGCGAATATCAAAGCAAAGATGAAAAGAACTAAACAGAAATGCTGAGATGCACGGCAACGTAGTGACTTGTACAAGATGTTTAGGAGTCAGCAGTGTATAGTCCAGGCAGAACACAGGGCTGGGAATCAGAAGAACTCTCTTCCATTGCTTGCTCTGATTTTCAATAGCTGTATGACCCTGGACAAGTACCCTACCTTTCAGGGCCTCAGAGGTTCATAGACTTAAGCTTGAAGGGACCTTAGAGATAATCTAGTCCCCAGTTTCCTCATATGTCTGCCTACTTCAGAGGCTATCAGGATGGGGGTGGGGTGAAAGAGGGAGAAGGAAACAGGTGCTGCTTGGACGGAAGCTTCTCTTCCCACCTCTTGCCAGTGTGAGGGTGTGGAGGAAAAAAGTGGGGTATTTAAGAGCACCAAGAGGTAGGTAAGGTAGCAGAGTATGTGGCTGGAAGCCAGCTTAGGTCAGAGGAGACGCAGTAATTGCCGTGCAGAATTGTGTTTCAGCAGCTGTAGGAGGGGACGGCGAGGCTGGAAGGCTCTCTGGCCCAGCCCTGGCTATCCTTCCTCTGCATGCTGCTGGGCATGTGTGGGCTCAGGTCAGGGCCCAGTGCAGAATGAGCAGTGATGACACCCACGGAATGAGATTCTGAATCACCTCTAGGCTCCATCTCTTCAGGAGGGGGAGCTACCTGCCATAGGGTCAGCATGATGAGTCCTTAGGTCGCTGATACCTCTGGTGCCAGGTCCCTGTACCCAAAGCCAAGAAACGAGGGGTGGGAGGTATAGAGGATGACAGCCTACCCGTAGTCCTTGATCAGTTGAGGCCTGGGTCCATTCAATATTGGATCTGGAGGCTACGGCACATGAGGCTGTTGGATTCGGCCAAGGCTGTTCTGCCGACTGCCTGGGGCTGTGGGCCGGTAGGTCAGCTCGGGGAGCTGGCTGGGAGCCAGGATGATCTCCTTGTGTTCCACGGGCAGATGAGGAGTGGGTGCCAACACCTACTGGGCTGGATGATTGGGGCTGGCTGGGTAGGAGTGATCACCGATGTCTGATGTGTAAGACCTAGAGCAAACAAGAACAGCAATGGTTGCGTCTCAGTCTGAACAATGGGAGCCAGAGGCAGATAGGAAAGAGAGTTGAGGATAGGATGGCTAGCAACAGCGTGGGCAAGGAAGGTGCCCAAGAGGCAGTGATGGAGACATGTCATACAACGGCTAGCTGAATGAGATCTTCAAAATCACCTCTTCCAATATTCTCATTTTACAGCGTGGGCAAGGAAGGTGCCCAAGAGGGAGCAATGGAGACATGTCATAGTACGGCTAGCTGAACAGGACCCTCAAAATCACCTCATTTTACAAAGAAGGACACTGCCACCAAAGGCAGAGCTCTTTCCACTGTGCAACACTGCCTCTCAAGGTATTATTATTGTCATAAGATTCTTAGAGATGATCTGGGAAGTTCTTTTTATTTTAAATTTATTTAATATATTTAGTTTTCAGCACTGATTTTCACAAAAGTTTGAATTACAAACTTTTTCCCCATTTCTACCCTCCCCCCACTCCAAGATGGCATCTTTTCTGGTTGCCCCATTCCCCAGTCAGCCCTCCCATCTGCCACCCCACTCCCCTCCAATCCCCGATTCCCTTCTTCTCTTGTGGGGCAAGATAAATTTCTACGCCCCATTGCCTGTGTATCTTATTTCCTAGTTGCATGAAAAAACTTTTTTTTGTTGTTGTTGTTTTTGAACGTCTATTTTTAAAACTTTGAGTTCCAAATGCTCTCCCCTCTTCCCTCCCCACCCACCCTCCCTAAGAAGGCAAGGAATTCAACATAGGCTACATGCATATCATTATGTAAAACCCTTCCACAATACTCATGTTGTGAAAGATTAACTATGTTTTGCTCCTTCCTAACCTATCCCCCTTTATTGAATTTTCTCCCTTGTGGCTGTCCCTTTTCCAAAGTGTTTGTTTTTGATTACCTCCTCCCCCATCTGCCCTCCCTTCTATCATCCCCCCTTTTTTATCTTCTTCGTCCTTCTTTCCTGTGGGGTAAGATACCCAATTGAATGTGTATGGTATTCCGTCCTCAGGTCAAATCTGATGAGAGCAAGATTTACTCATTCCCTCTCACCTGCCACCTCTTCCCTTCCTACAGAACCACTTTTTCTTGCCATTTTTATGCGAGATAATTTACCCCATTCTATCTCTCCCTTTCTCCCTCTCTCAATATATTCCTCTCTTATCCGTTAAATTGATTTTATTTTTTTAGATATCATCCCTTCATATTCAACTCACCCTGTGCCCTTTGTCTGCGTGTGTGTGTGTATATGTATATATATATATATACCTACATATATACATACATAGAAACACACATATGTATATACATGTATACACATATACATATATGCATATTCTTTTCAGCTACTATGAGATTGAGGTCTCATGAATCATATACATCATCTTTCTATGTAAGCATGTAAACAAAACAGTTCAACTTTAGTAAGTCCCTTATGATTTCTCTTTCTTGTTTACCTTTTCATGCTTCTCTTGATTCTTGTGTTTGAAAGTCAAATTTTCTATTCAGCTCTGGTCTTTTCACTGAGGAAGCTTGAAAGTCCTCTATTTTATTGAAAATCCATATTTTGCCTTAGAGCATGATACTCAGTTTTGCTGGGTAGGTGATTCTTGGTTTTAATCCTAGCTCCATTGACCTCCAGAATATCATATTCCAAGCCCTTCGATCCCTTAATGTGGAAGCTGCCAGATCCTGTGCTATCCTGATTGTTTTTCCACAATATTCAAATTGTTTCTTTCTGGCTGCTTGCAGTACTTTCTCCTTGACCTGGGAGCTCTGTAATTTGGTGACAATGTTCCTAGGAGTTTTCTTTTTGGGATCTATTTGAGGAGGTGAACGGTGGATTCTTTCAATTTCTATTTTACCCTCTGGCTCTAGAATATCAGGGCAGTTCTCCTTGATGATTTCTTGAAAGATGATATCTAGGCTCTTTTTTTGATCATGGCTTTCAAGTGGTCCAATAATTTTTAAATTCTCTCTCCTGGATCTATTTTCTAGGTCAGTGGTTTTTCCAATGAGATATTTGACATTGTCTTCCATTTTTTCATTCCTTTGGTTCTCTTTTATAATATCTTGATTTCTCATACAGTCACTAGCTTCTACTTGCTCCAATCTCATTTCTAAGGTACTATTTTCTTCAGTGGTCTTTTGGACCTCCTTTTCCTCTTGGGTAATTCTGCCTTTCAAGGCATTCTTCTCCTCGTTGGCTTTTTGGAGCTCTTTTGCCATTTGAGTTAGTCTATTTTTTAAAGTGTTGTTTTCTTCAATGTTTTTTTCAGTATTTTTTGGGTCTCCTTTAGCAAGTCATTGACTTGTTTTTCATGGTTTTCTTGCATCATTCTCGTTTCTCATCCCAATTTTTCCTCTACTTCTCTAACTTGCTTTTCCAACTCTTTTTTGAGCTCTTCCATGGCCTGGGACCAGTTCATGTTTTTTTTGGAGGCTTTTGGTGTGGGTTCTTGGACTTTCTTGACTTCTTCAGGCCATATGTTTTGGTCTTCTTTGTCACCAAAGAAAGTTTCCAAAGTCTGAGAGTGAATCTGGGTGTGTTTTCGCTGCCTGGCCATGTTCCCAGCCAACTTACTTGACCCTTGAGTTTTTCGTCGGGGTATGACTGCTTGTAGAGCAAAGAGTACTTTGTTCCAAATTTGAGGGGATGTGCCGTTGATTTCAGAGCTATTTCTATACAGCCAGCTCTGCCACACCAGCATTCCTCCTTCCTCAAGAACCAGCAACCCGGACCTGATGCAAATCTTCAGCAGGCTCTGCACTCCTGCTCTGATCCACCACTTAATTCCTCCGACCACGTGGGCCTGGGGCCGGAAGTAACTGCAGCTGTAGTTCTGTAGCTGCACCTCCCCCGCTGCCCCTGGGGCAGTGGCCGAACCTCGAACTCTGTCCCCCGCAGCTTTTCCCACTAACCTTCTCTGTTGTCTTTGGTGTTTATGGGTTGAGAAGTCTGATAACTGACACAGATCACTGATTCAGGTTGCTAGGGTCTGTCCTGCCTGGCTCCTGGTCTGGTTGGTCCTGCTGCCTCCCATGCTGAGTTCTGCTCCCCTCCACTCCGTGCGCCATAGACCTCATCCAGTGACCATCCAGGCTGTCCTGGGCTGGATCCCTGCTTCCCTCTGCTATTTTGTGGGCTCTGCAGATCTAGATCAGAGCCATTTTCTATAGGTTTTTGGAGGGACCTGGCGGGGAGCTCACGCAAGTCCCTGCTTTCCAGCCGCCATCTTGGTTCCATCCCCGATCTAGGAAGTTCTAATTTAGCTTCACTGGTATTTACCTTGACCATAAAAAAGATGGTGCTGGAGAACACAGGGGTGTACATCAGGGTGGGAGTACAGACAAAGCAATGGACTCATCAACAACTGCCTTCCGCTTTGCCAGTACCTCCGAAGATCAAGGGCCCCTCCCTGCCATAAATCCCAACCCCCTCAATAGGACTGAGCCATTTACAACCCCTGGAAGTTTAAAAAGGAGGCTAATATCCTCACATATTGCTGATGGAATTAAAATGTGTAGGAGCATATTGGGAGGGCATCTGGTTGTTTGCAATAAGAGTCACAAAGATAACTATGTCCTAGCCTAATCATTTCATCATTGGGAATCTGCTCTGAATGAGATCATTTTTAGAGGGAAGAGGGGCTGCAACTGGGATTTCATCAGGGTGAGTGAGGAGCAACATCCCCTGGCACATGTCACATAGTCTGAGACAGTTGGCTTGGCGCAGTAGGAGGTTACGTGACTTTCCCACATCCATCCAGCCTGGGACTCTGAACTCTGGCTCTTCCTCCTCTAGGGCCAGCTTTTTAGCGACTGCACTGAACTGCCTCTTGGGTATTATTATAAAGGGAAACAGCACCATTTATAATCAATGCAGAGAATAGGAGATAACCTGAAAGTCCAAGTTTTAGGTGAATTATTGAGTGGATAGCAATGGAATGGAATATTCCAATGTAAACGATACACTGAAATGTGGAAGGAATCTCATGAAGCAACACATTTGGAATTTTACTCGTATGAACAGATGACTGACCAGAGAACAGCAAAGGACATGGGTGCTGATATGTACGTATTGTACCAGAAGTTCGGTTTTCACCATAAGGAGCTGTATGTTTCATTGGTTTTGAAGTGCATGATGAATTCTTTTTTACAACTTTTTAAAAAAGAGGATGAATGCCTTATGCCTGGGGAAAGGTCGATGAGGTCTTGGGGTCTTTTGCTGGGAGGGGGAGAAGGGATTGCTTTGAGAAATGGGTCCACCTTCTGTGCAGTAGCATCACACAGAGTATACTTTTTGGAACCAAGGGCTGAGTAGGTAATAATAGGTAACACCTGCCTATTATCTGGGGAGAGCGAACCTTCTGAGGAGGCCATGTGATACAGAAATGGCGAGAACCTGTTATCAGGCCGAAACTCTTTGTCATATGCCATCATGCTCCACTCCATCCGCCGATTCCGTGCCTTCCACACTTTCTTCACCTCCCTGGTGGAGTCCTCCACCAGTCGCTGTTCCTGGGGATCAGCACAAACATGCCTCAATCTCCCCATTTGGTCAGCAAAAACCCAACCCAGTCCTGTTGCTTTACAGTAACCTTTATAGGGCTGCTGAGGCCCTCCATATATACATATGTATGAATGGCAATCACCTAGCCACGATACTATAGCTTTCTTCTCACAGCAAGCAGGCTGTCAAAGTTAACACTAGGTCAGAAAGAAACCTGAAGAAAGAGTGGACTAGACTATCCCACAGCCCCAGGCAGCACAATAGGATGAACTGTTTATGTTATAAGAGCCTTCCAATTGGTGTTCTTGCCTCCAGGCTCCTCTATCTACTGGATCTGAGTAACTATCCCTATGGATCAGATCCTGTTATTCCCCTGCTCAAAGACCTTCACTGGCTCCCTCTTGCCTACATGATTAAGTACAATCTTCTGATTCTGGCATTCAAGGTCCTTGAATGAGGCTCCAAACTGTTAGTCTATACTATTGTCATACTATTCCCCTTTACTTCCACTATGTTCCAGCCAAACCCAACCACTCTTTGATTCCTGATCTTGTTTGGCCCTCTCCCATCTCTGTACCTTTGCTCATGCCATCCTCCATCTTGGAATAGAGCCCACCATTGAAGTCTTTCCCTTCCTTTTCGAACTCACTCAGATGCTATCCTCCCTCTACAAGGCCTTCTCTGACATCCTGTGTGAACGTGATTGGCCCTCCTCAGATTTCTTGGAGCACTTTGCCTCACTCTCCTTTGGATCATTGTGACTTCTGTGCTTGGCCCCTTCCCATTGGAGTGTTGGGTCTTTAGATAAAGGCCTAAGTGGTGTCTAGCTCTGTATGCCCGGCATCCAGCATGAGCATAGTGTTTGCTTCATTGAACCAAACCAGATTGATAATTCTATTCCCTTTTCCTGTCCACCAGTGGTGCCACCATCTTCCCAGCAACTCAGGCTCACAGCCCAGGCATCACCCTTTCTGCCTCCCTCTCTCTTGCCATCCCCCATATCCCCATAGCCAAGCTGTTGCCAAGGTCTGTTGAGTTTATCTTCTCACCATCTCTCCTATCCACCCCCTTCTCTTCTCTGACACTTCCACCACCCTATCTCCAGCCTTCCTCATCTGGACTATCCCAATAGCCTGCTGCTTGGTCTCCCTGCCTCAGCTCTCTCCACTCCACTGCATCTTCCATTCAGACATCAGAATTCTCTTCCTAAAGCAATGTCTAATCACCTCACCCCCTTCCCCTCAATAAACTCCAGTGGCTCCCTATCATTTCTAGGATCAAATATAAAATCCTCTGTTTGGCTTTTTAAAGTCTTACCTTTCCAGTGTTCTTATACTTTCATCCTCCTACTTGACCCCTGACTCCACATACCCTGTGATCCAGTGACACTGGCCTCCTGGCTCTTCCTTGCACAGGACATTTCATCTTCTGACATTTTCTGAAAATTTTCTCTGGCTGTCCCCCTGTGCCTGCAACTCTCTCCCTCCTCCCCTCCATGGTTTCCTTCAAGTCTCAGCTAAAATCCCACCTTCTGCAAGAAACCTTTCCTGACCCTCTTAAGGCACTTAGCCTTCCCTCTGAGACTACCTCCAATTCATCTTGTCTATATCTTCTTTGTCCAGAGTTGTTTGTATGTGGTCTCCCTCTTGGGGGTAGGGGTTGTTGTTGCCTTTCTACAAAGAAAGAAAAAAATCTCTAAAAAGGATCTCTAGAGCTTAGCATAGTGCCTGGCATGAAGTCGGTGCCCAATAAATGCTTGTTGACCTGAAAAAAAGCTAGCTAATTTAACAGGTGCTACAACTTTCCTCCATAGTGCATTTCAATGTGTATGAGTCCTGCCGGGTGGTTCTTCTGATTAAAACAAAAGTTCTCCTTTCAATAGTGAGATCTAGATTTGGCCTCAGACCTTCCCAAGTCAGGATCTGGGCTGTGCTAAGCATGTGAGAATGGTAATTAGTACTGGATCAAGAGATATGGGGTCATCTGCATAGACATGATCACTGAACCCATGGTTGCTGAGATCAACAAGTGAGAATGTAGAGAGGGAGAAAAAAAAGGGGACCAGGACAGAGCCTGGGGGACCCCCACTGTTAGTGGGTGTGACCTGAAGAGCCAGCAAAGACTGAGAAGGAAGGGGCAGCTGGGCAGATAGGAGGAGAACCAGGAGGCAGCAGTGTCATGAAAACCTAGAGAGAAGAGAGTATGCACAGGAGAAGGTCATCTTCGCCAAGGGTCAAAAGCTGCAGAGAGGGCATAAAAGCTGTGAGGCTGGGTGATTTGGCAGTCACTGGAAACTCTGGAGAGAGCAGTTTTCAGTTAAGTGAGATCGGAAGCCAGATTGCCCAGGGTTTAGAAGCAAGTGAGAGGAGAGAAAGTAGAAGCACCTATATAACCCCATCCCAAAGCCCGTCGCTATGGGACTCTCCCCTTGTTGGTGGAGATGAAGGCCCTGCCCTGTGTAAGGGGTGGGCAAGTTGGGGAGAGCTGAGAGAGTTCCGGCCTTTGCTAAGTTCTCCTCTGGGGACTCATCATTCAGGAGCTCTTGCCTTCTAGAAGATGGAAAGGGCCAATCTTACTTCAACCACTGCTGAAAGAAAAGACTTTAGGAAGACATGAGAGGGGTGGGCAGTCTCCATCATGGCCCTAATCCCAGCTTGCTACTCGAGAGCTGTGGGGAGTATCCCCGTGGCTTAGCTCCAAGGCCCTCGCTCTTGGTTAAGCTGTGTTATCTCACTGCCAATGGGAGAGCTCCTTCACTCTGTGTGGTCTGGCATATGTCCTCCTGTGTATATACCTTCTCTTATTTCTGTTTTTCTATGGTTTGGATAAAGGGGTTTCTTTGCTATTTGCTATGTGTTCATTGTGGAATTGGTATTAGGAAGGAAAGGGGTAAGCCCTGGATATAGAGCTTGGGGTCCCCTTCCCCCCAAATGACAAAGTGATAAAAACTCAGCTGGAACCTGATCTTATCCCCAAGACTATCAATACTATTAAGGGGGACAGATAGATAGACGTCTATAGTCTCTGAGGAGAGCAGAATGGTGGCCTTTGGCCCCAACTTCCTGCTTCCCCTCCTGGCAGGAATGAAAGTCTCCTCTGGAGAAAGCTATGGATGTCTATTCTGCCTCCCTTTGACTTCAGAATCCATGGGTGCCTCACTACACACGTGGGGCTCCCTCTAGCCCCTCCAGCTATTATAGACAGAGTCCTTGAGGAGTTTAGCTACAAAGAGGAAGAGAGGGAGTGAAGGACAGATAGTGGGGGTGGTCAGAGCAAATGAGGGTTTTTCGAAGGATGAAAGGGGATACAGTCAGTGTAGTATGAATTCACCAAGCATTTATTCCATTTTTCCTGTGTATTAAGCACAGCAACAGACATCAGGAATGCACAGACAAAAGCAAGAAGCCCCTGCCCTCCAGGGAAACAATGAACAGATAAGTATAAACAACATACCTCAAGAAGGGAGAGAGTGTTAACAAGTGGAGGGTCAGGTAAACTAAACCTTTAATAATAATAATAATAGTAATTAGCATTTGTACAGTGCCTACTATGTGCCAGGCACTGTGGTAAGCTCTTTTTACAAATATTATTTCATTTGTTCCTCACAACAACCCTGGAGGTAGGTGCTATTATCACTCCCATTTTGCAGTTGGGGAAACCAAGGCAAGCAGAGGTTAAGTGACTTGCCCAGGGTCACACAGCTAAGGATGTGCCTGTGGCCAAATTTGAACTCAGGTCTTCTTGACTCCAGGCCCAGCACTCTATCCTTAAAGGAAACCAAGGATTCTAAGAGGCAAGGCTGATCAAGATTTACATTTCAGGCAGGACAGTCCATACAAAGGCATGGTGGAGATAGGTGCGAGGTTGGGTTCAAGGAACAGCCAAGAGGCCAGGCTGGCTAGAGTGTACAATGAATGCAGGACAGTAATAGAAAATAAGCCTTGGAAGTCTGGTTGGAGCTAGTGTGTGAAGGGCTTTAAATGAATGAATAAAAAGCATTTATAATCATTTGCTCTGTGCTCAGTGCTAGGAATACAGACACAAGGGTGAGATGGCACTTGCCCACAAGGAGCTGACATTATAATGGGGAAGACAAAACATGGAGGGGAGTGGTAACCAAGGTAGGGAGTTTTGGTCTAAGTCAACAAGGATGGTGAGGTCGTCCATTGGGCAGCCAATTAAGGAGATAGCTTTTCCAGAAGCAATAGTGGGATTGGTTTGGTGAATTTAAGAAGCCGGCAATACTTCTCCTTAGACAGGATTACTATAAGAATTGGCTTGTTTTGTTTGTTGTATGTATTACATAGAGACAGATACTGATTTGACTACACCACTTGAGGAGGTTGACAGTGGGAGATTGCGAAGGTGGGTGGTGTTAGGATTAGGGGCAGATTGCAAGACAGCCAGGATGGATGACTGGATGGGATGTGAATGAAGAATGGGCCAGTCTGGAGCCAGCTAGATATAGTGGGCTAGGACAAGAAGGAAATGCCAGGCTGAGGAGTTTTTATTTTATCCTAGAGATAATAGGGAACTGCTGAAAATTTTTGAGCATGGAATTCGTTCTTTTCAAAGATTATTTTTGACAGGTGTATGGAAGAAGGCTAGGAGAAGGGAGAGACTAGAGGCAAGGATACCATTACCATTCTACAGGGAGGAAGTGATGAAGAATCCATGTGGGTGGAAAGAAGGGGGCAGATGGGAAGGATGATGTGGAGGTAGAATAGGAATTAGTGGTGGTACTTTTATGGAAATGGGGAAGTGTGGGGGAGGAGCAGGTTTCAAGGGGAAGACAATGAGCCGTTTCTGTCATCTTGATTTTGAGGTGCCAATGGGACATCCAGATAGAGGTGTCTCGCTGGCAGTTGGTAATGAGGGGACTGGAATTCAGAGGGCAGATCACATTTAATAATCACTGACATTACATGAAAGGCTTATAAAATGCTTTGGATTTTGGAGCTATCCATGTAGAGACGATACATCCTAAGGAAGCTGCTGAAATCACATGGCTAGATAGTATATATAGAGAAAAGAACACCCACACTTGGCAGGGGGGAGGGAGATAGAGCCAGCAAAAGAGACTGACTAAACTGATTAACAAAGGGAATTCATTGAGATGGAATCAAAATGGCAGCTCCTTGTAATGGGTCACGTTGTAGTCTTAGTCATTTACCCTTCAAATACTTGCAAAGATCTCTCATGTCTTCTCTTTTGCAATTTCTTCAAGTGATCTTCACACAGTGGGCTCTCAAAGCCCTTTCCCATTCTGGTTATCCTCCAGCTTATCAAAGTCCTTCAAATGTGGCCTCTGGAACAGAACACAATATTTTTCACGTAGGCTGATCAGGGCAGAGGACAACAGGGCCTTTCCTTTCCTTAGTCCAGCCTAGGATCGACAGAAAAGCGAGGAGGGTCCTGGAAGTCCAAGGAGGGTCAAGAAGGGTTGGCGGGGAAGAGGGGGCGGGGGGAGGCGGACAGAATGGACAAAGGCTGATATCACTGCAGCCATCCAAATTGGGTAGCTGAGCTTTGCCTCTATGGATTCTGAGGAAAAGGTGCTTTCTGAGCACTGAAGTCCACTCTGGGGAGCAGTGTTGCAACAGCCCGACCATAGATTAGCTCTGATCGTAGAATCTGATCCTCACTTGTAAAGGATACCCCAATCTGCAATACCCCTAACAAGGGGACCAGAGTTGAGATTTGAACCAGAATGCCTCAGCAACTTCCCTACATAGTTCCTGGTTCTCTGGGACCAAGCAAGGAAAAGGCTAATCCTTCTTCCACAGGATGGCTCTTTCAAATACCTGAAGACTGCTACCATGCCCCCCCCACCCCAAGTCTTCCCCTTTCCAAACTAAATACTGACTCTCACACAACATGGCTTCCAATCCCTTCATCATCCTGGTCCTCTTCTTCTGGCAAAGACAGAGCTTGTCAAGATTCTTCTTAAAACATGGCAAACCGAACACGCACGCACACACACGCACACACACACACGAGCACACACAATCACAGATAATAAGGGACCTAAGAGGTCATCTAGTACACCTCCCCCATTTTACAGATGAGAACATTGTGGCTCAGAAAGAAGTGACTTATCCAAGGTCACACAACATGGGCCCAAGTCAGGAGGGCTTCTGACTCCATGGCACCATGAAAGATGGGGAGCTCCTTTCATGTCTAATTCCCTTTCTAGCCCCACCCATGTACCTTCTGCTTTCGTTTCTCCTTCCTCTTATCCTCAGTGGCCTGAAGCATTTTCTCTTTCCACAAGTTGAAGAAATATGATGGGTCAGTATAGAATTTAAGGCCATCTTTCTTGTCATCTCTGAAATGGACCCAAAAGGGCATGTTAGTGATCTCATCAACAGTCGGCATCTAGTCTGCCCCGCTGTGTTTTACAGAAGAGCAAAATGAGGCCTGGAAAGGGTCAGAGACTTGCTTAAGGTCACACAGTTTGCTGTGATTCAAACCCAGATTAGAAAGTCCTGCAGTCCAGGGACATTCCTCAAGCACAGGAAATGCCCTCTCTTGTTGAAATGATGAGGCCCAAGAAATATTTAACACTAGGTCTCTGGACTGCCAGGCAATGGATGAAATCATTGTTTCAACCAAACAGACGCTTCCTAACAAACACCCAAACAACCTGCCCTACAAAGCACATTCCTGAAAAATGGGTATTGCTTGGCATCAGCAGGGAAGGCTACTGTAGCTGTGTGCTCTCTGGGGAACCCTACTGAGGGAGTGGTCATGTAGGAGAAAAAACACTGAGGTTGAAGTCAGGAGATCTGAGTGGAAGCCTCATTTTCCCACCTACTAGCTGTGTGACCTAAGGCAAGTCATCCACTTCTCTGGGTCTCAGTTTTTTCACCTGTAAAATGGGGATCATAATCCAGAGTGAAGATGTATTTGGCACCTACTGTGTACAGAAGCACTGAGGGAGATACAAAGCCCAGGCAGATTGGGCCCTACCATAAATCTTATAATCATATAAACTCCAAATCATTGCCAGCTCTTCTTTATTATCACCAATCACGACTGTTAACTGATGAATGTTCTCTGGTGTGGAGGGGGTCTTAGTACTCATCCTTACATGCCCTCTCCTCTGAGCCAAGAAGTCAGGAGGACAGGCCTAGAACATGAAGGAATGCTTGATGAGGCCTGGGCAGGCAGAGATCACTATCCAGGTGAGATGGCAGTTCAACATGGAGCCAGGGACAACCCAAGCTATTTGCTCTGGCAACAGCCACTAGGTGGCAAACTTGAAGTAACTGAGCAGTTGCTACTCACCAGTGACCTCAACCATGGAAAACCAGCCTCCAAGTTATTGTCAAAATTCCCTGGGCCACCAGAAACCCATTGCCACCACATAATATGCACTGCTCCCACCCACAGTGCCCCATGCACATTCCTGCCTATCACCAGCTCAGAGAAGCCCAGTGCTTGCCTCTGGCACAAACACTTAGAGCTCCAGCCCTAGCCCAGCTATCCCACAGGAACCAGAGTGCAACTAGAAAGAAAAGCCTAAGGTTGTCTTGTAGTATCTAGGCCTGATGCCTGATTTCCTTTAGGCTCTAGGTAAGTGGCTGAAGCAGAGTATGGGCCTGCTTTAAGTATCACAGTAGGGGGAGATCAGAAGAGCACATCACAGGATTTCAGAGCTGGAAGGATCCTTGGATCACAAAACTTTGGAACGGGTAGGGCCCCTGGTCTGGCTGGTCCTGCCGTCGCCCATGCTAGTCTCCGCTCCCCTCCTCTCCGTGCGCAATAGACCTCATCCAGCAACCATCCAGGCTGTCCTGGGCTGGATCCCTGCTTCCCTCTGCTATTCTGTGGGTTCTGCAGTTCTAGAATTTGTTCAGATCCATTTTTATAGGTTTTTGGAGGGACGTGGTGGGGAACTCACGCAAGTCCCTGCTTTCCAGCTGCCATCTTGGCTCCACCCCCAAAAACCTCAAGCTAATTTAACATTGTAATTCACTTGGCTTAATTACCTAAAAGATGCTGGGAAGCAGTATCCAGGTGCAGCCATCCCAGAGGAGTAGCTCCTCTACTCTAGGCTATGTTGGGTAAGCTGAGAGTTGGGCGAGACTTTGGAGGCCTTGAGAACAGTGTCTCGTTATAGGACTCAACACGCCAGAGGATGATAATTTAAGGTTGCGTTTCTTTGTATCCTAACCCTCACCCATAATGCCCTGCTGTGTATAGGCTAGAGAAGGGAACCTGCTACATGTATCCTTTCCTCAGGGGAAGAGAATGTTCCCTGGGCTTTGTCCCTGGCCCAGCTTGTGTGTTACAGGTTGTCCTAGTCTACCAGCTAAACTACTTGAATCCAGGCAGACCATAGGTACCAAGATTCTCTTTCCAGAAATTGCTCCATGCATTTCTTGATGGAGATTTCTACCCCCTAGCATCAGTGTGGGTTTGCATGAACCTAATATGTAACTATATGCTTTGGGGCCAGCCATTTCGACTCTCTGAGCCTAAGTTTCTTCCTCTGTAAAATAAGGACATTGGATGGACTAGATTAGGGGTGGGGAACTTACAGGCTCAAGGCCACGTGTGGTGCTCTAGGTCCTTGAATGTGGCCTTTTGACTGAGTCCAAGTTTTATAAAACAAATTCTTTTCTTCTGGGAATTTGTTCTGTGCAGTTTGGATTCAGTCAAAGGGATATACTTGAGGACCTAGAGGGCCACATATGGCCTCAAGGCTGCAGCTTCACCACCCCTGGATTAGATGATTTCTGGGGTCCCTTCTAGCTTTGAGATTCTAGAATTAGATGCTCTCGAAGGGCCCTACCCAAAAAATACTGAAAAAAAATATTGAAGAAAACAACACCTTAAAAAATAGACTAACTCAAATGGCAAAAGAGCTCCAAAAAGCCGATGAGGATGAGAATGCCTTGAAAGACAGAATTACCCAAATGGAAAAGGAGGTCCAAAAGACCACTGAAGAAAATACTACCTTAAAAATGAGATTGGAGAGAGTGGAAGCTAGTGACTTGATGAGAAATCAACATATTATAAAACAGAACCAAAGGAATGAAAAAGTGAAAGACCATGTGAAATATCTCATTGGAATAACCACTGACCTGGAAAATAGATCCAGGAGAGAGAATTTAAAAATTATTGGACTACCTGAAAGCCACGATCAGAAAAAGAGCCTAGGCATCATCTTTCAAGAAATTATCAAGGAGAACTGCCCTGATATTCTAGAGCCACAGGGCAAAATAGAAATTGAAAGAATCCACAGATCACCTCCTCAGAAAGATCCCAAAAAGAAATCTCCTAGGAATATTGTCGCCAAACTCCAGAGCTCCCAGATCAAGGAGAAAATACTGCAAGCAGCCAGAAAGAAACAATTTGAGTATTGTGGAAAAGCAATCAGAATAACCCAAGATCTAGCAGCTTCTACATTAAGAGATTGAAGGGCTTGGAATATGATATTCTGGAAGTCAATGGAGCTAGGATTAAGACCAAGAATCACCTACCCAGCAAAACTGAGTATCATGCTCCAAGGCAAAATATGGACTTTCAATAAAATAGAGGACTTTCAAACTTTCTCAGTGCAAAGACCAGAGCTGAATAGAAAATTTGACTTTCAAACACAAGAATCAAGAGAAGCATGAAAAGGTAATCAAGAAAAAGAAATTGCAAGGGACTTACTAAAATTGAACTGTTTTGTTTACATTCCTGCATGGAAAGATGATGTGTATGATTCATGAGACCTCAGCATTAGGGTAGCTGAAGGGAATATGCACACACACACACACACACACACATATATGTATACATATACATATTGTATATATATGTATATGTATACATATATATATATGTGTGTGTGTGTGTGTGTACGCGCGTGTATGTATATATGTATGTGTGTGTGTATATATATACATATATATATACAGAGAGACAGAGACAGAGAGAGAGGGGGCTGCACAGGGTGAGTTGAAGATGAAGGGATGACATCTAAAAGAAATAAAATCAAATTAAGGGATGAGAGAGAAATACATTGAGAGAGGGAAAAAGGGAGAGATAGAATGGGGTAAATTATCTCCCATAAAAGTGGCAAGAAAAAGCAGTTCTGTAGGAAGAGAAGAGAAGGCAGGTGAGGGGGAATGAGTGAATCTTGCTCTCATCAGATTTGACCTGAGGAGGGAATACCATACACACTCAGTTGGGTATCTTACCTCACAGGAAAGAAGGAGGAAGAAGATAAAAAAGGAGATGATAGAAGGGAGGGCAGATGGGGGAGGAGGTAATCAAAAACGAACACTTTGGAAAAGGGACAGGGTCAAGGGAGAAAGTTCAATAAAGGGGGATAGGTTAGGAAGGAGCAAAATGTAGTTAATCTTTCACAACATGAGTATTGTGGAAGGGTTATACATAATGATATGCATGTGGCCTATGTTTAATTGCTTGACTTCTTAGGGAGGGTGGGTGGGAAGGGAAGAGGGGAGAGAACTTGGAACTCAAAGTTTTGAAAACAGATGTTCAAAAACAACAACAAAAAGTGTTTGCATGCAACTAGAAAATAAGATACACAGGCAACGGGGCATAGAAATTTATCTTGCCCTACAAGAAAGGAAGGGTAAAGGGGATGGGAGGGGAGGGGGGTGACAGAAGGGAAGGCTGACTGGGGAACAGGACAACCAGAATATATGCCATCTTGGAGTGGGGGGGGGAGGGTAGAAATGGGGAGAAAATTTGTAATTCAAACTCTTGTGAAAATCAGTGCTGAAAACTAAATGTATTAAATAAATTAAATTTTAAAAAATCAAAAAAAAGAAAAAAAAGAAATTTTATGGAGAAATTGACAAGAACCTCCAAACAAAATCAACATATGCCCTGGTACTTGGTGACTTCAGTGCAAAAGTGACACAAGTAAGATAGACCCAAAAAGTTGGAAAATAGGGTTTAGGATGAAGAAATGCAAAAAAGGTCAAATGCTTGGAGCCTACCAAGAACTCTCAAATTTGTATGTCATTAATATTCTGTTTGAGAAGAGAGTTAGGGGCAGTTATGCAGTACAGAACTTCAGCCCTGGATTCAGGAGGACTTGAATTCAAATCTGACCTCAGACACTTACTAAGTGTCTGACCCTGGGTAAGTTACTTAACCCTGATTGCCTCCAAAAAAAAGAAAGAAAGAAAAAAAGAAAGAAAGAGAGAAAGAAGGAAGGAAGGAGGGAGGGAAGGAAGGAAGGAAAGAAAGAAAGAAAGAAAGAAAGAAGAAAGAAGGGAGCTGCAAGGAGCTGGGCATGATAAAGATCAAACAATATCAGAAAAAAATGAAATTGATTATATCTTAACAGATAGGAAACAATAGATTACTTAGAAGGAGTCACTGCTGAATGAGTTTCTGGGTACAGTCAGAACATTAGCACAAAGGCCAAAATCATGTTCAAATTGAAGCAAATGATTAAGGTGAGAAGACACTGCTACAACCTCACTTATTAAAATATACTGCTGATCTTGAAAAATGGAAACTGGATAAAAGTATTTATCAAATATTGAACACATTGCCTTATTAAGAGAAGTTTAATCATTGTAAAGAAATGTCAAGGGGAGTGGAGCCAAGATGGTGCTGTGAAAGGAAGGAACTACTGGAGCTCTCTCACAAATTTGGTCACATACGTCTAAAAAAGTGAATCTGAGGAGATTTGAGAGAGTTCGAAAGTACTAGTAGACTGAGAGGGGCAGGAGCACTGGACACGAGCAAAGGAACCGGACCAAATCAACCTGGAACATCTGAGGAATCCAGCCAACCCTCCCGTCTGGGAGAGCACAGGGTGAGCGAAAGGCTGGAGCAAGATCAGGCCTAGGGCAGAAGTACCAGGTAGGGCCTCGATTGAGCCCCAGGCCTCTCAGCCCAGGACGGGAGTCTGTTGGAGCTACGGGAGATACCACCAGCGCAGAGCCTGCGGCTGTGGGAGCAGCTAGCCTGGAGGCCTCCAACCCACAGTCTAAACTTTTGAAACTTGCCTTCTTCAACTTCTGGGAGCCACGACGGCCAGGTAAAACGGCTCTCATCCCTCGCTTGAATAAACCCAGAGAATACTACCTCAGAGAAACAGAGGAGCCAGAAAGGGGGCTTCAGTAGTGAGAGAAGTTGGGGAGAGGGCCCTACTTGTGGTGGCAGAGGGAGACTAGTGCAAGAAGAGAAGTGTCCCAGCAGCCCTCACCTCAGCAGAACTGAGCCCCAGGGGGGTGGATAAACCAACGTCAACACCAGGACCCCAGACGTGCCTTTGCACAGCCAGGGGAAGTGGCAGACACCAGTACAGACAACAGCTGAGACCACCCATACTATAGAGCAGTCCTGGGGAAGAGGGGACTCCCAGCAGCCAGACCACCCCTCCCCCACGCCTCACAAAATCAGAGGCCATAGCACATAAAGCTAGATCCCAACACAATAAACTTGGGACAGAGCCCCCGAGCCTCAGAAGCAGAGATCCACTTTAGAAACCAAGAGGAAAAAAAACACCACGAAAAAGAACACTAAGAAGCTTTCAAAGACCATTGATTCGTATTATGGAGACAGGGAAGATGCAAATACCAATTCAGAAGAGGACAGCATGGACACTACACCCACATCTGAAACCTCAAAAGGGAAAGTGAACTGGTCTCCAGACCAAAAAGCATTCATGGAAGAACTCAAGGAGGGCTTTAAAAACCAAATTAGGGAGGTAAAATAAAAATGGAAAAACGAAAAAAAATTCACTAATGAAAACAAATCTTTAAAAAGTAAAATCGGCTAAATGGTTAAGGAGAATCAGAATATAAATGGAGAAAATGTCTCATTGAAAAGTAAAATCAACCAAATGGAAAAGGAGATAGAGAAAGTAAAGGAAGAAAACAATACATTAAAAATTAGAATTTGCCAAGTAGAAGCTAATGACTCTATGAGACATCAAGAATCAGTAAAACAAAATCTAAAGAATGAAAAAATAGAAGAAAATGTGAAATATCTGATTGGAAAAACAACCGACCTAGAAAACAGATCCAGGAGAGGCAATATAAAAATTATTGGTCTACCTGAAAGCCATGATGAAAAAAAGAGCCTGGACAGTAACTTCCAAGAAATCCTTAAAGAAAACTGCCCTGAGGTTCTATAACCAGAGATGAAAATCATCATTGAAAGAATCCACCTATCACCCCCTGAAAGAGATCCCAAGCTGAAAACTCCAAGAAATATTACAGCCAAATTCCAGAACTACCAGGTCAAGGAGAAAATACTGCAAGTAGCTAAAAAGAAATAATTCAAATGTCATGGAACTACAGTCAGGATCACACAGGATCTTTCAGCATCTACATTAAATGACAGGAGCAATTGGAATATGATATTCTGGAGGGCAAAGGAGCTTGGACTACCACCAAGGATCAATTACCCAGCAAAACTGAGCATAATTTTCCAGGCAAGAGATGGACATTCAAAGAAATAAGGGAATTCCAGACCTTCTTGATGAAAAGGCCAGATCTCAATGGAAAATTTGATGTTCAAATACAAAACTCAAGAGAGACATAAATAGGTAAACGGCGGGGGGGGGGGGGGGGGAAGCCCTAGTTAATCAACAAGGCAAATTAGTTATATCCCTATATAAGATTATTTTGTTTTATGTATGTTTTATACATATGTCAATCTTTAGAATAGTACAGTTATTATGACGATTGAAAGGGATACATATAGACTGCGGGTGTCAGTATAAAATAACTGATATAGTGATAAAAGATGTAATTAAGAGATATAAAGGGATGGTTCTGGGAGAAGAGTAAGGAAGTAGTAGAAAAGGGTAAATTATATCACATGAAGAGGCACAAAAACATATTATAGCAGAAGGTAAGAAGGGAGGGAGAAGAGCAGTATTTGAGCTTTACTCTCATTGGATTTGGTTCAAGAAGGGAGTAACATACCCTGATAAGTATAGAAATCAAACTTCTACAGGCAGTAGGAGGAGAAAGGGGAAAGAAAAGGGAGGGGGTGGTCAGAAGGGAGGGAAGAAGTAGCAAGGGGAAAAAGGTAAGATAAGGGAGGGGAATCGAGAGGGAGAGTAAACTTAGGAAGGCAGCAGTGAAGAGCAAAACTCTGTGGAGGAATGGAATGGGAAAGGGAGAAATAAAAGCATAAACAGGGGTGAAATAGGATGGAGAAAAAGACACAGAAAGTAATCATAACTGTGAATGTGAATGGGATGAACTCTCCCATAAAATGGAAGCAGATAGCAGAATGGATTAATGGAATCCTACAAAATGTTCTTCACATGAAACATATTTGAAACAGGAGGATACACACAGGTTAAAGGTTGGAATAGAATATATTGTGCTTCAGTTAAAGTAAGAAAAGCAGGGGTAGCAATCTTAATCTCAGAGAAAGCAAAGATAGATCTAATTAAAAGAGATAAGGAAGGACACTACATCCTGCTAAAAGGCACCATAAACAATGAAGCAATATCATTGTTTAACATATATGCACCAAGTATAGCATGCAAATTCTTAGAGGAGAGGCTAAGGGAGTTACAGGAAGAAATAGACAGCAAAACTATAATAATGGGGGACCTCAACCTCCTCCTCTCTGACCTTGATAAATCTAACCTCAAAATAAACAAGAAAGAAGTTAAGGAGGTGAATAGAATTTTAGAAAATGTAGATATGATAGACCTCTGGAGAAAACTGAGTGGGGATAAAAAGGAATGTACTTTTTTCTCAGTGGTATGTGGCACATACTCAAAAATTGACCATGTATTAGGGTATAAAAACCTCACAATCCAGTGCAGAAAGGCAGAAGTACTCAAAGCATACTTTTCAGGTCACGATGCATTAAAATTATTTGTAATAAAGAACCATGGAAAAATGAACTAAAATTTAATTGGAAACTAAATAATCTAATTCTAAAGAATGAGTGCCAAAGAACAAATCATAGAAACAATTAACAACTTCATTCAAGAGAATGACAATAATGAGACCACATACCAAAACTTATGGGATGCAGCAAAAGCAGTTCTTAGGGTTAGTTTTATATCTCTAAATGCTTACATGGATAAAATAGAGAAAAAGGAGATCAATGAATTGGGCACGCAACTGAAAAAGCTAGAAAAAGGACATATTGAAAATCTGCAATTAAATACCAAATTAGGAATACTGAAAATCAAAAGAGAGATTAATAAAATTGAAATCAAGAAGACTATTAAATTAATAAATAAAAATAAGAGCTGGTTTTATGAAAAAAAATAAAATTGATAAGCTTTTGGTCAATTTGATTTAAAAAAAGAAAGAAGAAAACCAAATTAACAGTATCAAAAATGAAAAGGGTGAATTCACCTCCGTTGAAGAGGAAATTAAAACAATTAAAAATTATTTTGCCCAATTGTATACCCATAAATTTGACAACTTTTGGGAAATGGATGAATATTTACAAAAAAAAAATATAAATTACCCAGGTTAACAGAAGAGGAAGCAAAATTCCTAAATAACCGCATCTCAGAAAAAAAGAAATTGAACAAGCCATCAATGAACTCTCTAGGAAAAAATCTCCAGGGCCAGATGATTTTCCATGTGAATTCTATCAAACATTTAAAGAACAATTAATTCCTATACATTATAGACTATTTGGGAAAATATATGAAGAAGGAGTTCTACCAAATTCTTTTTATGACACAAATATGGTACTAATACTTAAACCAGGAAGAGTCAAAACAGAGAAAGAAAATCATGGACCAATACTTACGAGTATTGATGCAAAAAATTTAAATAAAATATTAGCAAAAAGACTGCAGCAACTTATCAGGAGAATAACACATTATGACCACATAGGATTTATTCCAGGAATGTAAGGCTGGTTCGATATTAGGAAAACAATCAGCATAATTGATCATATCAGCAACAAAACTAGCAGAAACCATATGATCATCTCAATAGATGCAGAAAAAGCTTTTGACAAAATACAACATCGATTCCTATTAAAAACACTAAAAGTAACAGGAATAAATGGAGTCTTCCTTACAATGATAAGTAGCATCTACCTAAAACCATCAACAAGCATTATTTGTAATGGGGATAAGCTAGATGCATTCCCAATAAGATCAGGGGTAAAACAAGGATGTCCATCATCACCCCTATTATTCAATTTCGTACTAGAAATGTTAACTGTAGCAATAAAAGAAGAAAAAGAAATTGAGGGAGTTAGAATAGGCAAAGCAGAAACTAATTTGTCCCTTTTTGCAGATGATATGATGATTTACTTAGAGAATCAAGTAAAAAACTACTTGAAATAATAAATAATTTTACCCAAGTTGCAGGATATAAAATAAACCCACAGAAATCCTCGGCATTCCTACATATTACTAACAAAGCCCAACAGCAAGAGATAGAAAGAGAAATCCCATTTAAAGTTACTGTAGACACTATAAAATATTTGGGAGTCTACCCGCCAAGACAAACCCAGGGCCTATATGAACATAATTATGAAACATTTTTCACACAAATAAAGTCAGATCTAAATAAAGGGAAAAACATAATTTGCTCATGGTTAGGCTGAGCTAACACAATAAAAATGACAATCTTACTCAAATTAATTTCCTTATCCAGCACCATACCAATCGAACTACCACAAAATTATTTTACAGAGCTGGATAAAATAATAAAATTCATCTGGAAGAAAAAGAGGTTCAGAGTATCTAGGGAAATAATGAAAAGTAATGCTAGGGAAGGTGTCTTAGCCATAATGGTTATTAAACTGTACTATAAAGCAGCAATCATCAAAACTACTTGGTACTGGCTAAGAAACAGGGTCGTGGATCAGTGGAATAGGTTAGGTACACGAGACACAGTAGTCAACGACTATAACAACCTACTCTTTGATAAACCCAAAGAATCCACCTTCTGGGCTAAGAATTCACTATTTCACAAACACTGCTAGGAAAATTGGAAAATGGTAGGGCAGAAACTGGGCATAGAACAATATCTTACACCATATACTAAAATAAAGTCAAAATGCGTTCATGATTTAGGAATAAAGGCTGATACTATAAGCAATTTAGGAGAGCAAGGAATAGTATACCTATGAGATTTATGAGAAAGGAAAGAATTCATGACAAAATGAGAGATAAAGAGCATTATTAAATGCAAATTGGATAATTTTGATTATGTTAAATTGAAAAGTTTGTGTATACACAATGCCAATGCAACAAAGATTAGGAGGGAAGCAGAAAATTGAAAGAAAATCATTACAACTAGTGTCTCTGATAAAGACCTCATATCTAAAATGTACAGGTAACTGAGCCAAATTTATAGGAATAAAAGTCATTCCCCAATTGAGAAATGATCAAAGGCTATGAACAGGCAGTTTTCAGAGGAAAAAATTAAAGGTATCTATAGGCATATGAAAAAAATGCTCTAAATCACTATTGTTCAGAGGAATGCAAATCAAAACAACTCTTTGGTACCACATCTCTCCTGTCAGATTGGCTAACATGACAAAATAGGAAAATGATAAATGCTGGAGAGGATGTGGGAAAATTGGAACACTGTTACATTGCTGATGGAGCTGTGAACAGATCCAGCCATTCTGGAGAGCAATTTGGAACTATGCCCAAAGGGCTATAAAAATGTGCATACTGTTTGACCCAGCATTACCAGTTCTAGGGCTGTATCTATCCTAAAGAGATCACACAAATGGGAATGGGACCCGTATGTACAAAACTATTTATAGCAGCTCTTTTTGTGGTAGCAATGAATTGGAAATCAAGGGAATGCCCATCAACTGGGGAATGTCTGAACAAGTTGTGGTATATGAATGTAATGGAATACTATTGTGCTATAAGAAATGGGGATGATACAGACTTCATAATAACCTGGAAAAACCTACATGATATGATGCTGAGTGAGCAGAGCAGAACCAGGAGTACATTGTATACAACCACAGATATATTGATTCCGTGATGACTAACCTTGATGGACCTAGCTCTTCTCAGCAATACAAGGTTTAAAGACAACTCCAAAAGACTCATGATGGAGAGAGCTATCTACAACCAGAGAAAGAACTGTGGAGTCTGAGTGCAGATTGAGGCACAGTATTTGCTCTCCTTTTTTTTTCTTTTGTTTTTTTTTTTTTTGGTTTTGTTTCTTCTTTCTCACAATTCATTCCATTGGTCATAATTCTTCTTTACAACTTGACTATTGTGTAAATAATTTTAATGCGAAGTTATATGTAGAAGACATATCGGATTCCATGCCATCTTGAGGGGGAGGGGGAGTGGAGGGGAAAGAAAATCTGGAACTCAAAATCATATGGAACTGAGTGTTGTAAACTAAAAATAAAAATCTTAATTAAAAAAAATGTCCACAATGAGGAGTCCACAACATCCCAGACACTGCTTCAGCCAGCACATACTTGATGACCTTGCCAAGGAGAGGCTTGGTAGTCGAGAGTCATAAAAGTTTCTAAACCTAATGTACAACCTAATGTACAACTAATCATTGAGAAATATTATGGAACATTAGAATCACCAATTTAGAGCTGGGTGGGACCTCAAAAGACATCTAGTGCAACTTCCTGTTTCATAGATGAGGAAACTGTTTCTAGAGTGGTCAAGTGATTTCCCTAAGGTCATACAGGTAGTCATCCTACTCCAAATCCAGTGCTCCTTCCACTGTAACAAAGGACAAAACTCATTAGATTGTCAATTCCTTCAAGGCAGGGACTGTCTTTTGCCCCAAGTGCTTAGCACAGTTCCTGCCATCTAGTAGGTAATTAATAAATGCTGACTGACAAAACTTCAGAAAGCAATGAAGGTAAAAACAAGTCTTTACAAAGCTAGGCATGAGACACAAGATGGAAAATGGAATTACTTTGCCAGAGTTTCTTTAGCAATCTCTTGTTGTCAGGAATGCCATCGGAATCACCACATCTATACCCAAAATACTTGACTCAGTAGAGCAAACCATAGCCTTAAAGACTCTCCTCTAGTAAATATGTCTCCTATCCATATATGGAGATCATATAAGATTCCTTGATACATAGAGATAACTTTGTTTAGTGATCCTCATTAATATCAGGCAAAGTATAAAATGAGACCTTTTCAATTCATCCTGTTAAACATCTATAACTTCCAGGTGATATTCTGAGGCTGTGAATCATGAGATACCATAGTCTGTAAAGGATCACAGTTTCAGATGACTCAGGCGGCAATGGTGGAAGTCAGAAAGCTAAAGCATATTACCAAAAATGATTTGTGGGTAAGAGTTGTTATGAAAATATCCAGGAAATGTAGAATTTGAAAAGGAGATATTGTGAGAGTGAAAGATAACAGGTGGCCAGACCAAGTGCTCTAGGGGTACTCTCCAAATGTTAAAGGTGCTCCATTTGATTGGATGGATACTTTTTGTAACATTTGTGGGAAGCTATGGCTAAGATCTGCACAGGCTAGGAAGTCAGAGTTGAGTTGTGATCTGCCCTAATGGAGAGAGGGCCTACATCAATGAGATCCCAGATCTGTTGAAGTAGTGTGGTTAAAACAACAATAATTAGATAGAATCATAGAGTTGAAAGGAACATTAAGAGGTCATCTGATGCACCCTCCTGCCTGGATGAAGGATTGTCCCATGATAACTCAGGGTTGTCCAATGCTGATATTATTCTCCAAAGCTTCTGTTAAAATCCGTTCAACAATATGCCTTGTTCATTATTTTGGGGTTTTACAATCCTCAATGTGAAGAAAATTCTTTGCTTCATGTAACCTGCCACCTTTATTGTACTTACATTTCATAATTTCATTGTATTGCCCTTAATGTGAAAGTAGAAAACTGGTCAGTACCCTCTGTAGATGTCATCTTCATCTACAAGATGTTGGGGTGAACTAGGTGGTAGAAAACTAAGGTCCTTTCCATCTCACAGTTTATGTTACTAATGAGCATATTCTTGAATTTCACTTATAATTCAATTCATTTATTGAATATCATTTAGATTTCACCTCAGTCTTCAATTCATCGAACAAATCTCCATTACTTTGACCTTTACCCTTCCTTTTGCCTATTAAGAATTTTTGTTGCTCTCCACTAGAAGCTTTCTAAGTTCTTTATGTTCCTTCTAACTCAGAATGTGCTGGAAGCTAGATTGGGAGAGCTGATTGTTAAATTTTTAGAGTGAGCATTTATACCTCAGAAATCAGCAATAACTACAAATCAGGGCTTGACTTATTTCTTTGGTAATTGTTTAGACATGAAAAAATGTGAATAATTAAAAATAAATATATATGTATATATATAAATATAATAAAATAATTACAATTAAAAGCATGTGTGTGAACCAGCTACAGCATACTAGAGAGTCTGTTGTTAAACACTGACTAACACACCCTTGTATTGCTCTATAAATTATCCGAGCTTGACAGGAGTAAAGTAAAAGGCTCAGGGAATGAAGTCATCAGTAGCTTGGAGGCCTGGTTACGGTGGGTTCGTGATGATGATAGTAATTAATGGTAATAATGATATTAAGAACTGGCATTCATATAGCACTTTTAACATTAATCCATTATCTCATTTGAGTCTTACAACACCTCTCCTTATAAGTACTGGGCATAGTCACTGAGTTACCTTGTAGTGAAGTTCTGCTCAATTTCTACCATTTCCTTCCATAACCTGTGCTGATTACAAAATCTGGGTTCCTTAAGCCCAGTCTTTCTATAATTTCTGGTGACGACAACCTGCTGTGACATTGTCATCAGAAAACCCATCAATTTCTATTTTTAAAAGAATCCCACATGACTAGCATTTGTTCAGTGCTTTTCTGTACACACATTGTTGGTTGTAGGCTGTACATAACATACATATATATGTTTGTGTCTGTGCATGTGAGCATATATGTGTATATACATATGTATGTATACTCACTTGTGTGTGTATGTATTTCTGTATCCTAAATCAGTCACATCTCTGTCAGGAGGCAGATGGTATATTTCATCATCTGTTCTTTGGAATCAAAGATGGTCATTGTACTGATCATGGTTCTTACATCTATCAAAACAGTTCATCTTTACCATGTTGTTATTATAATGTGTAAATCATTTTCTTGGTTTTGCTCATTTCGTTTTAAATCAGTTCCTAAAAGTCTTCAAAACTGTTTGCTTTTGTGTTGTGGTATAAACTGTTTTTCTGGTTCTAATCACTTCTATTAACATCAGTACATATAAGCCTTTCCCTGTCCCTTTGAAATCATTTATTTATTTCCTATTTCTTACAGCACAATACTCTCATACACTCCTAAAGGCAGCGAAATGCTTCTCTGAAGCTAACGGTCTGTCGCTGCCCCCTGATTAGTGCTGACTCCACTCACAATGCTCAGCTTCTCTGTGGCCCTTGGCTGCAACTCAGTCCTAGCTAGGACTCTAGTCTTCCCTCCTCCAAGACATCCTGCTCATGGCTGCTAGAGAAACCTTGCTGCTTTCATTGTGACATCATGAAAAGCTACAGAGGGTCCTAACTGCAGTACCTCGAAGGTCTTCTACCTGGTTCTCAGGCCCCCTAGGATTAGATGCATTTTAACTATCCAGCTTTATTTTCTATTTTTCCCCGATGTGACAACTCACTACAGGCAGATGGGGCTTCTCACGGTGTGTCACAAACCGTCTTCCTACCTCATTCCTGCCTGGTACCATTATATTTAGTTTCTAGGGGAGAAAACAGATCTCAAGTTATTCTGGGACCCTAGAAAGCAAACATTTAGGAAAGCCTTGATGTTTCTGCTGTTTTCTTCACCTAAAATAAGCTCCTTCTGCTCTTTCATTTGCCCAGGAAGACTGTAAGTGCCTGCTGGGGAGGCAAGCAGTGTGGGACAGTGAGCAGAGCATAGCCTGTTGAGTCAGAGGACTTGAGTTCAATTCCCATCTCTGATGCTTACTAACTGTGTGACCTCGGGCAAATCACTTAACTTTTTTAGACTTCAGTTCCTCCTCTAAAAAGAGGGGTTCACATGTCCACTGTCTTGACAAAAATGAGATTTTAACTAGATGGTCACTGAGATCTCTTCCAATTCTTAATCTATTGTCCCATGATTTGTCAGAGATTTCAGATCCTGTGTCATAGACTGTAAGGCAGCCTGGTGCTGTGGAAAGAACCTTTTTTTTTCATTTTGCTCAGAGGGCCTGTGTTCCCATCCTGCTTGTCACTACCTATATGACCCTGAACAAGTCGTTGTTAAATCCAATAAATGAGGATGGAGTCAATGTCCCCTAACATCCGGTTCAGCTTTTAATCTATGATCCTCTAACCCAGGGTCACCTCCATAGCACCATACATCAGATATCTATAAAGGGTGGAGATGGGAAGAGAAAGATCTATATGAACTGATGCAGAGTGATGTAAGCAAAGCAAAAGACAAATAGACACAGTAACCACAACAATGTAAATGGAAAGAAAATGCCCCAGAGGCCAAAGTCAATGTAATAAAATTATGAAGATCAAGCACAATTCAAATGAAGAGCACCCAACCTACCTCCTTGTGCAGATGGAAGGTCTACAGGTGTTAAGCATTGGACATATTTTCAGACTTTTTGAATGCATCGATTAGTTGTGCTGAATTGTTTTTTTTTCTCTTTGAGAAAATACTATTGGTAATATGGAAAGACTCTCTAGGAGGTGAAAGAAAAGGGATATTTGGGATGACTGTGGATGTAATATACAGAAAATAACAATGAATACTTATTTCTTTTATTTTTTTCCACATTTCAATTTATTTATTTTAGTTTTCAACAATCATGTTCACAAGATTTCGAGTTCCAAATTTTCTCCCCATCTCTCCCCTCCCCCACAAGATGGCATACATTCTGGTTACCCCTTCTGCCAATCTACCTTCACATCTCTTATCCCCTTTCATTCTATTTTCCTGTAGGGCAAAATAGATTTCTATACCCCATTGCCTGTGTATCTTATTTCCAAGTTGCATGCAAAAACAATTCTTAACATTCGTTTTTTCAAACTTTGAGTTCCAAATTCTCTCCCTTCCTCCCTCCCCACCAACCCTCACTAAGAGGGCAAGCAATTCAAAATAAGTTATACATGTGTAGTCATGCAAAACATGTCCATAATAGCCATGTTGTGCAAGACTAACTATATGTCACTCTATCCTTTCCCGCCCCTCACCCCATTTATTCTATTCTCTCCTTTGACCCTGTCCCTACTCGAGTGTTTGCTTTGAATTATTCCCCCCCCAATTTGCCCTCTCTTCTATTACCCCTTTCTCTTATTCCCTTCCCCCCTACTTTCCTGTAGCATAAAATAGATTTCCATGCTCAATTTAGTATGCACGTTATTCCCTCCTTAAGTCAAATCTGATGAGAGTAAGGTTCACTAATTCCTTCACACCTCCCCCCATTCCCCTCCACTGTAAAAACTTTTTTCCTGCTTCTTTTCTGTGAGATAATTTACCCCATTCTACCTCTCCCTTTCTCCTTCTCCCAGTACATTCATCTCTCACTCCTTAATTTTATTTTTTAGATATCATCTCTTCATAATCAACTCACCTTGTGCCCTCTCTCTCTCTCTCTCTCTCTCTCTCTGTATATATATATATATATATATATATATATATATATATATATATACATATATACATATATATATATATATATATATATATATATATGTTCCCTCCAACTACCCTAATAATGAGAAAGGTCTCATGAGTTACAAATATCTTCATTACATGTAGGAATGTAAACAGTTCAACTTTAATAAGTCCCTTATGATTTCTCTATCCTGTTTACCTTTTTATGCTTCTCTTCAGTCTTTGTATGTGAAAGTCATTTTTTTTCTATTTAGCTCTGGCTTCTCAAGAATGCATTAAGCTCCCCTATGTCACTGAATGTCAATTTTCCCCTCTTGTTGATTACACTCAGCTTTGCTGGGTAGGTGATTCTTGGTTTTAATCCTAGCTCCTTTGACCTGCAGAATGTCATATTCCAAGCCCTCTAATCCCTTAATGTAGAAGCTGCTAAATCTTGTGTTATCCTGACTGTGGCTCCACCATACTGGGGCCAGGCTGGACTGTGCTCCTCTTTCACCTAGGTTTGACAGACCTTTCTCACTAACCTTCTATGTCTTCTTTGGCATTTGTGGGTTAAGAAGTTTAGAAACTGCCTCAGCTACCAGTGATTCAGTCTCCTGAGGCCTGCTCTGGGTTTGCTGGGGCCCAGTCTATGCTAGCACCCATGCTGGACTGTGCTCCAATCCCAGCTCTCTGTAACAGACCGTTCCTGTTGACCATCCAGATTGTTTTGGGCTAGAAATTTGTTTCTCTCTGTCATTTTGTGGGTTCTGCTGCTCTAGGATTTCTTTAGAGTCATTTTTCAGATATTTGGAGGGGTTTAGAGGACAGCTCAAGCAAGTCCCTGATTTTACTCCGCCATCTTGGCTCCGCCCCCAGCTACTTATTTCTTTGAAAGAAAATTTAAGTTATCTTATGGCTAAATCAATTGGCCTGGAAAACAAATTGAGGAGTGAAAATTTAAGAATTATTGGATAACCTGAAAACTATGATGGAAAAAAGAGCCTAGTTATAACATATCATGTAACCAAACAAGAAAACTTTCCAGTCTTTTTAAAATAATAACACAAAGAGGAAATAGAAAGAATGTACTGGTCACCTCCTGAAAGAACTCCCAAAATGTAAACTCCCATTAACATTACAGTTAAAATCTAGAGCTTACAGGTAAAAGAAAAAAATACTGCAAGCAGCCTCCAAAAAAGGATTCAAGTACCAAAGATCTACAATACACATGATTTTCAGCTATTACCCCCAAAGAGCTGAGAGCTTGAAATATTGTATTCCAGAAGGCAAACAAGAATCACTTACCCAGCCAAATAGTATAATCTCATGGGAGGGAAAGAGATTTTTATTGAAATGGAGGACTTTTAAACATTTCTGATAAAAAGCCTGGAGCTGCACAGAAAATTTGAAATGTAAATACAATACTCAAGACATGAATGAAAACTCATAATGGAAGGAAATAGTTTACATTCTGAACCCTATGTGAACCAGGTAATTAAAGGCATTAGAAGGAGTTGAACTAGACAGAATGCCTGAAGTTTCTGTTTGGTCATGATGATCTTTTTTTCTTTATTTTTTAAATTTTATTTTAATTAATTTATTTTTAGTTTTCAACATTCATTTCCACAAGATTTTGAGTTCCAAATTTTCTCCCCATCTCTCCCCTCCCCACACCCCAAGATGGCATGCATTCTTATTACCCCTTCTCCCAGTCTGCCCAAACTTCTATCACCCTCCCATCCCCTTTCCCCCTACTTTCTTGTAGGGCAAGATGGATTTATATACCCCACTGCCTATATATCTTATTTCCCAGTTGTGTGTACAAACAATTCTTAACATTAGTTTTTAAAACTTTGAGTTCCAAATTCTCTCCCTTCTTCCTTCCCCACCCACCCTCATTGAGAAGGCAAGGAATTTGATATAGGTTATTGTAATGCCGATCATAGCAGCACACCTGAGGACTGCTGCTGTGAATAATTTTAAGAGTCTAATGGCATAGTATAATGAACTCTCTATTCATAACTAAACCTTGTTCAATAAAGTAAGTCATAACATTCATAGCAACATCCTTAACCAAAACATATCATTCAGTGGTGTATGGGTGTGCATACATATGAACACACACACACACACACACACACACACATATATCATAACACTCAGTATATCATAAGAAACATGGTATATATCATTGCATTCAGTAGCATTCTCCAAAATATTTGCACAAGCAGGGAGTCCCAGGCCAGGGGTCTTCCCTAGCACAACATATCCTTAAGGGGTAGCAGAAAATACAAACACCATCCACTCCTAGGTCATAGCAAAATACAATCCTCTCAGTCAATACAGAGTGTCCAAGTAAAGTCCTCTTTTATCTTGACTCAAGGCTGACTTCCAAACTCCATGTCTTATCCTCTGTGGGCCGATTACTCCAAGATTTTGTCTGTGTTCACACACAGGCAACTCTCTGCTCCTGCTCCTTTTCTCAGCTTACAGGGACTGCTCCACTCCAAGTTCTTCCTGCTCCTGCCTGATAGCAGGCTCCAGGGGCTCCTGCCCATAGCTTGTCTTTCTAGGAAAACGAAGCTTAACAGGGCTAGAACAATATTTACACACATTACCAGTACCTTCATTAACACAGATCAACACATTAACACATTAGCACAGATCAACAGACAGGGCTTCTGTCTGAGAAATTAAACACAGATCAACAGACAGGGTGCCGACATCACAAACAGTCTTTTTCTTAGGCCTCCTCACAAGCAAGTTGCCCTAGCCCGCTCACACTCATTTCTCTCAGATCAGCTTCTCTCTCTACCTACCCTCTCCCTCCAAACAGTATACTGTTTCCAATCAAAGACTCTTGATTCAGTCAAAGACTGTTGATTCAATCAAAGACTTTTGATTCAATTGAAGATAAGACTGAATCAAAGCCATTTGATTAGCTGGTTTAGTGCTGAGAAGAAAGAAAAAACAAACAAACAAAAAAAAAAACAACAAAAAAGAAAAAAAAACAGCAAAAAATCCCACTTTGCTTGCTTTTACAGTTATATATGTGTAGTTATACAAAACTCTTCCATAACAGACATGTTGTGAAAGACTCAACTATATTTCCCTCCATCATATTCTGCCCCCTAATTTATTCTATTTTTTCCTTTGACCCTGTCCCTTTTCAAAAGGGACTGACTAACCCTTTCTGACTATCCCTTCCCCCAATCTGCCTTCCCTTCTATCATCCCCCCTTTTCTTATCCCCTTCCCCCTATTTCCTGGAGGGCAAGATAGATATCTATACCGAATTGAGTGTGTATATTATTCCCACCTTAAGGCAAATCCAATGAGAGTAAGATTCACTCATTCACTCTCACTGCCCCCACCCCTTCCCTCCAATGTAAAAGCTTTTTCTTGCCTTGTTTATGTGAGATAATTTATCTCACTCTACCTCTCCCTTTCTCCTTCTCCCAGTACATTCTTCTCTCACCCATTAATTTTTTTTAGATATCATCATTTCATATTCAACTCACTCTGTGCTGTCTGTCTAAACATATATGCATATATACGTATACATATACGTATATATGCATATATGTATATATAGAGATACTGACACATGTATAGATATCTATATATATACATATTTATGCATATATATACATATTACACACACATATACACACACATATCATATATAGTGTGTGTACATATATACATATATATATATGTATGTGTGTGTGTGTATATATATATGTATGTATATATATATATATGTATATACATATATATGTATATATTCTCTCCAACTACCAGAATACTGAGAAAGGTCTCATGAGTTACAAATGTCATCTTCCCATGTAGGAATGTAAACAGTTCAGATTTAATAATTTCCTTATGATTTCTCTTTCCTATTTACCTTTTCATGCTTCTCTTGATTCTTGTATTTGAAAATCAAATTTTCTATTCAGCTCTGGTCTTTTCATCAAGAATGTTTGAAAGTCCTTTCTTTCATTGAATTTCCATTTTTCCCCCGAAGTATTATATTCACTTTTGCTGGGTAGGTGATTCGTGGTTTTAATCCTAGCTCCTTTGACCTCTGGAATATCATATTCCAAGCCCTTCGATCCCTTAATGTAGAAGCTGCTAGATCTTGTGTTATTTGGATTGTGTTTCTGTGATGCTTTAATTGTTTCTTTCTGGCTGGTTGCAATATATACTCCTTGTCCTTTTTAACTCTTTGTTAAGGTAGGACTCTGCTTCCAGCATGTAGGGTGTCCTGTCCCAAACTTCAGGGTTTCTTTGCATCTGTTTTCAGAGATACTTCTAGGGGCCTGCAAATTTTCAGTTCTTTCAAGTTGGTATGATCAAAGAAGAGGTGTGTACTCTTTTCCTGGCCTGTGTTCTGGTTTGTGAGTAACTACGAGCACTTTTTTTTTCTGCTTTGGAACTGTGAGGAGGATTCGCTTTCCACAGCAGCCACAAGTTCTGCCGCACCAGCGCTCCTCCTCTCCCCAGGACCACCACCCCAGACTGCAACCCAGATCCAAGCAGAGCAAAGCAACAGAATCCTGTCTCAGCTCCAGCAAATAGATTCCTGCAATCCCCCTCTGATCAGCCACTTGATTTCCCCCCCCCCCATCTGTGGGCTAGAAGCTCGGGAAACAGCCACTGCCGCTGCTGTGCCACCTCCTCCACCTTGGAGCTGGGGCCAACCATGTTCCTCTCTCATCCAGGTCCAATAGACCTTTCCCACTGACCTTCTACTTTGTCTTTGGCGTTTGTGGGTTGGGAAGTCAGGAAACCACCATAGCTGCCAGTGATTCAGTCCCCTGAGACTTGTTACAGGTTTGCTAGGGCCCACTCTGTGCCAGTGTGGCCCATGCTGGACTGTGCTCTTCTCTCAGCCTGGTGCAGCAGACCTTTTCTGTCGACCTTCCAGGTTGTCTTAGGCTGGAAATTTGTTTTGCTCTGTCATTTTGTGGGTTCTGCTGCTCTAGGATTTGTTTAGAGTCATTTTTATGGGTATTCAGAAGGGTTGGGGGGAGAGGTCAAAGAAATCCCTGCATTTACTCTGCCATCTTGGCTCTGCCCTGCCTTGATGATTTAAAAAAAATAATGGCACTGTATTAAATAAGTGATTGGAGATATAAAATGATGCAGTTCCTTCCCAGAAAGAGGTCACAGTTTAATGAGCAGACAGCATGTCAAAATTCTGCAAACACAAGATCTATGCTGGGTATATTGATAGTAATCTCAGAGACTAAGCTCTAGGACTTAGAAGGTCTGGAAAACATTTCTTGCAAAAGGTGAGATTTTAATTGGGACTTGAAGGAATTAAAAAAAAAGATATAGAAAACAAAAAAAAATAGAAAAAAAGATGGGAAAGACAAGAGATCTTTTCAGTAAAATTAGATATCAGAGGAATGCTTCATATAAAAATGGGCATGATAAGAGACAAAAATGGTAGGATCTTAACAGAAGAAGAAGAGATTAAGAAGAGATGGTAAAATTCAAACTATTGTGAAAATCAATGCTGAAAACTAAATATGTTAAATAAATAAATTTAAATTAGAAAAAAAAAGAAGAGATGGTAAGAATATACAGAGGAACTATACAAGAAAGTTCTTAACATCACTGATAACCAAGATAGTGTGGTTATTGATCTAGAGCCAGACGTCCTGGAAAATGAAGTCAAGTGGGCATTTGGAAGCATTGCTAACAGTAAGACTAGGGGAAGTGACAGAACTCCCGCTGAGCTATTTAATACCCTCTAAGAGTATGCTGTTAAATTGCTGCAATTAATATGCCAGCAAATTTGGAAAACTCAAAAGTGGCCACTGGATTGGAAAAAATCAGATAGGAAATAGCAGAGTTTGGATTTGCAGTCACATTCTTTCGTCCCAATTAAAAGAAAACACCAAAACTGCTTGAGATTATGATTCCTGAATGAGGAGTTAAAACAAACTCAATGTGAAGTCCATGCTACAACCTAAGAGCTACCAGAGGAAGTGACTCCTTTGCATTTGATTAGCAGATACTTCAGTTGCCATGGATGCTCCCTTTGTAAATAAGGGCACAGACTGAACTTGTTAAACAATAAGCAATGTCAGAGGGCAGTGCTTCCTTACTCAGGCCTCCTGCTATGATGAGGGGAAAGTTAACGTAAGAACTTTGAATATTTTTGTGGCTGCACAACCAAGCTCTCCCAACTCTGTAACTGTTCAGTGCCAGGCTTGCTGAATTGGAATCCCCTACCATCGTGGTCATACCTCTCCCTGGACACTAGTTTCAATGGAAATTTTCTTTCCTGGCAAGGACCTCATGCAGCCCTTTATCTCTGTGTTGCCATAGACTGCTCACACTCATCCCCAACAAGGACTCCATCCCTGCTATGGTGGTCAGGCCACTTGTTATACACAAGGACCCCTGAAGAGCTAATACATTGACTTAAACAGTGTATGTAGGGATAGCACTCAAAAGGGGTATTTGAGAAACTGGGGTCTATAGAACTGTCAAAATTCTGCTGTTGTGGATGAGGTAGAATGCATTAAGAGCTTTGTAGCTCATATCATATTCGTGTCATAACCTTTATAACCAGTGAAACACATAAGGCCATCGATGCTAAGGTAAAAAATCTTTACTGCCTGGCAGAGATGATTTTGGACTATGACACTGCCCTTCAAGGGTTGGGAACCTGTGACCTTCAGGCCACATGTGGCTCTCTAGGTCTTCAAGTGCAGCTCTTTGATTGAATCCAAACTTCACGGGATTCAATCAAAGGACCTCACTAGAGCACCTAGAGGACCAAATGTAGCCCCAATGCCACAAGCTCTCCACCTCTATGGAGAAAATTAGGGAACAGCTTAACTGGTTCTTCATGTTCAAGCAAAAAGAGCCAAGGGATTTGTTCTCCTGGTCCAGGTGAGACTCTTAGGGAGAGGGACTAAGGCCTTCCTCAACCAGGTTCCCAAATCCTCATCTTATTTGTCAGAGTATTAATGTAAGTCCAATGGTCCTGAGATATATCCACTGGAAAGATCTATCCTCAGTTGTTTTATATCCTGTTCGTTGAGGTGAATCTCCTCTGAAGGTAAAACTGATTCTGAGGCAATCTGGGACAGAAGGATCAGGGGGTGTATTGAGTAGCCAGAGCTGCTTATGGCCTAACTCTTCCACACATGGCACTTATTAAGGTCAACCCACACTCAATTCTCTTTCGAACTAGCAAATGAAAAGTGAATTACTGTGTCAAGTTTTGCCCCTGTCCAGTCCGTCATCCACTCAGCACCTAGAGGAATATTCCAAAGGCACTACTCAAAAAACATATGCAATTAACTCCAATGGCCCCTAGCATATCTTGGATCAAATGCAGACTTCTTTGAGGGGCTTCCTGGCTCTATCCTCTTTTTGAAGCCTATTTCTTTTTCTTTCTTTTTTTTGCACTACAGTTTTAAGTTTAATCTGCATTACTAACACTTTCCATCAATTTTTTAAAAATCTAAACATAAAACAATAAATCTCATCCTTATTCATAGGATATGCCTAATTCTAAGTTTTAAATACTTGCACTGATGATTTTAAAATCAGTTTTCTTGAGCTGGTATGAGCTAGCCTTAGCATAGCCCTGCAGAAGTCAAAAATGGACATATGTGAGATAGGATGGAGGGTCAACATGCTAGCTAAGCAAGGCTTAAGAGGCAAGTAATTTTTCCTAGGGTCTGTGACACCAGCTATGTTTTGGATAGCCTATACATTCTAATTTTAAATGGGATCTCTGAAGCAATTTCTCACATGGGTTCTAAAAAATTGGTTTGATTTCTTGGTCAGAGAAAAAACAGAATATAATAACAATAAAAACAGTAGTAGCTAATAGTTATATTTTTTCTTTTTTATTGTTAATAATTTTATTATTACTAATAAAATGATCACAACTCAAATAATTCTATTTAAAACAAAGAACTGTCATTTCCAAGCCAACTAATAAATTGTCCAGCACAAGAAAGAGTCCTGCTTTTTAAGCAAGGGAGTCATGGGACTCTACAGCTGTGACAAAATTATACATCTCCATAGTTTTATTAAATTTTGTGGCTGTGTATAACTAAGCTTTTTAAAAGACTAATTTGTTTAGTTTTAGTTTTCAACATTCATTTCCACAAGATTTTAAGTTATAAATTTTGTCCCCATCTCTCTCCTCCCCGCACCCCAAGATGGTATGTATTCTGATTGCCCCTTTCCCCAGGCTGACCTCCCTTCTATCCCCCCACTCCCCCCCTTATCCCCTTCCGCCTTACTTTCTGGTAGGGCAAGATAGATTTCTATACCCCATTGCCTGTATATCTTATTTCCTAGTTGCATGTGAAAATAATTTTTAACATTTGTTTTTAGAACTTTGAGTTCCAAATTCTCTCCCTTCTTCCCTCCCCACCCATCCTCCTTGAGTTTTTCAGTGGGTTATGACTGCTTGTAGACTAAAGAGTTCTATGTTCCACACTTGGGGGGATGCGCCAGCTCTGCCACACCAGCACTCTTCCTTCCCCAAGAACCCCCAACCTGGACTGGACTTAGATCTTCAGCAGGCTCTGGGGGAAAGTGGGCTCAAGTGTGGAGAACAAATGTGACATACTCACAGGTCCTCATAGTCCTCTTGCTGTAATCCTCCAGAGGCTGCCCTTAGGAAAGATGTTAGTTCCCATGGGTCTAATTGCCATCTTAATGTAGAACATTCTCAATCTGTTTTTCCAGCCCTGTCTTCCTCTCTCACATCGCCAAGTGACTGGACTTCATCAAATGGAGGGGTCCTAGACTTCTCTCCACCATGTCCAAAAGAGCACTCACTAACCCCAAAAACAAAACAAAAACTAAATCTCTGCATGACATGAAATTTTTACAAAATTGTGCCATGTATCAAGGCTGAGAGATAATGAAAACAAATCTAAAAAGGCAAAAATAGTAAACAGTTTTTTACAGACCATAACGATAAAACTAATAATCAGTTCAGGGATTACAAGCAAGAGACAGAGACGCGAATGAAGACAATGGTGAAATCCTAAATAATGAGCATGTCAAAGAACACATCAGAGAAACCATAATGATGTGAGAGAAAATGACAATGATGAAACAACATACCAATATTTCTGGGATGCAGATAGAATAGTCCTCAGGGGAAAAAAATCACATGCCTACCAATATACGTTAACAGGATAAAAAAAGAGAGGATTAATGAACTGAATATCTGTTGGAAAGAAATATGAAACTAACAAATAAACCTAAAAATTTCAAAAAAGACAAGATATTAAAAATACAGTAGAAATGGATAAACTGGAAACCAAAAAGTCCTATAGAAATGACAAATAAAACTAAAAGGTACATCTTGGAAAAGACCGATAGCGGGGCGTAGCCAAGATGGCAACTGGAGAGCAGGTACTTGCTTAAGCTCTCCCCCAAATCCATCCAAACACCTGTAAAAATGGCTCTGAACAAATTCTAGTGCTGTGGAACCCACGAAATAGTGGAGGGAAACAAGTCTCCAGCCCAGGAGAGCCTGGATGGTTGCCGGGAAGGGTCTATCTCACGGTGCTGAGAACGGAGGGCAGCCCAGCATGAGCTGCACTGGGACAGACCAGACCCAGAATCAGCCAGCTGGAACAGGCTTTGGGGCCATGAAATAGTGAGCTGTGGCAGATACCAGACTTCTCAACCCACAAACACCAAAGAGCAGGTTAGGGGGAAACTGCGGGATTGAGTTCAGAGTGGTCCAGTCGCCAGCTCTGGGGGTGGAGGAGGTAGTAGAGCGGTGGCACTAACAGGAGCAAGAAGCTCCTGAGGCTGCTTCCAGAACTCCAGCGTCAGCTGCTTCCTGAGTCCCTGGCTCACACGGTGGGAGGAATCTAGGAGCAGATCAGAGCAAGAGTGCAAGGAGCACTTTGTGGGCACAAAGGCAGATTATCTTGCTGTGCTCTACTAGGAAATGTGCCTCTTTTACAAAGCTCTTAATTTTTTTTTGCATAACTTTGTTGCTTTGATCTCATTTCTTTTTCCAATTTTTCCTCTACCACTCCTATTTGATTTTTTGAAACAGTTGTTGCTCTTTTCTCTCTTCATCTCTTCCAGGAAATATAGTTGAATTTGTAGTTTTTCTTATTTGTAATGTGTTTTCCTTTGAGGCTTTGCTTTTAGCAGTTTTGTGGTCATTTCCTCCTGCAAGGGTGGTTTTAGATGAGCTAGCACCAGGGAGGTGGGGTATACTGTCCTCGGTGAAGCCACCCCCTGCCTTCTAGTGGTCAAAAGGCTAAAAGTTGATAGATTTCTGGGAGTGAAGATGGTGGAGTAAGCAGTAAATTGCTATGGCTCTCCCATATTTATCTCAAAACAACCAAACAATCATAAAATAGGAGCCCAGAACAAATCCTGGAACAACAGAGCCAGTGGAAAGGTGGGGTGGAGAGGTCTTTTAGCCCAGGAGACTTTGAGGATAGGCAAGAAAGGTCCATCTCACTCAAGTAAAAGTGAAGTACATTCCAGGACAGGAAGCATCCCAGCAAGCCAGCAGCAAACCCTACCTCAGCCAAACAATATGAGAGCCTAAGCCCCAGTGTGGTAGAATAGGAAAATGCTGACACCAGGATGTCCCTACCCCCACTTCCCCTCTCCCAGCCTCTGATCCGGCAGGCGTCCTCCAGCGGCTGGCCCTTCATGTGCTTTAGTGTAGCCCCGGGGAAATGCAAAAAACAAAAGCCACCTGGCCTCAGCACAGACCAGACACCACCACTAGGACCCCAGCTCAGCATCTGGTAAACTGGCAGATCCCTATAGCCTCCAGCAGCACCAGCCAACCCCCACTACACCCCCTCAATACATCACCAGACATGAGGGTCCCCTGTGAGCCTCAGAGTAACATTAGGGCATGTAATGGTAATCAGGGCCGGATGTTTTGCTGCTCTTCTCTTAAGTGCCTTTAATGAGTCTGGCCTTTGTTTGAATGGGGCAGGTAAAGTGAGATCTTTTTTGCCTTGGAGTATTTCTCAGCACAGAGACAATCAAGAGTCATTGATTGGAAACAATGTAACTATGTAACCATGGTTGCTGTGGATAGGCTGGTTTGTGTTGTTTGCTCTGCTTAGCATGCTTGTAATGTCTGTTTGTATTTGTCCTGAAGTTCAGGGATCTCATCTTTTCCCCCTGAACTAAGTGAAAGATATATGTATGTTTAATCAAACTGAGATTGTTAACCCATTAAAGTTGCTTTCCTTAGGAAAACAGATCAAGTATCCTGTGTTGGCAGCCTTTCTGTGTACTCTTGTTGTTGGTCTTACACAGTCAGAGTAGCTTCTAGCCACATTGTTGCTACAGTGCAGCACCAGGTAAACAGTCAGGGCTTACAACCCCTGGCACAAGAAGCCTGACACAGAGCCCCTTCCACCTTTGTAATAGAGATCAAATTTAAAGGAAAGGAAAAAGGCCCCCCCAAAAGATGAGCAAAAAACAACAACAAAAGAATCTGACCACATAAACTAATCATGGTGACAGGGAAGAGCAGGACACAAACTCAGAAGAGGACAACAGTGTCAAAACACCTATGGGCAAAACCACGAAGAAAAATAGGAACTCATCTCAAACCCAGAAAAACCCACAGAAGAGCTCCAAAAGGAGCTTAAAAGTCACATAAAAGAAGCAGAAGAAAAATGGGACAAAGAAATGAGAGGGATGCAAGAGAATTATGGATAAAAGACTCAATGGCTTGGAAAATTGCTTAAAAAAGTAGAATTGGCCAAACAGAAAATTTTGGAGATGCAAAAATCCACCGAAGGAAACAACTCCTTAAAGAGTACAGTTGACCAAATGGAAAAGGAAGTACAAAAGTTAAATGAGGAAAACCACTCCTTAAAATTTAGAATGGGGCAAGTGGAAACTAATGATTCTATGAGACATCATGATCAGTGATGGGTTGCATAATCATGGATGTGGTGAGGGCAGGGACCTAGCATGAGGCAGTGTTGTATATGACACCTGTAGGAACTGGCGTTTTTCTGGGACATTGCCTGCCAGATCCTCCTTCCCTGCCAGTTGCACAGAGTGACCCAATTTCCCAGCCGTACCCACTCCCATGTGCACCAGATCCTCCTTCTCACCTGGCCTTGCAGCTGAATCCAGCTCCCCAAAAGCCCACACCCCCAGCCCCTCCCTCAGAAGAAATGCCGCTTCCTGTCTCCCTTCCTCCCAAGCCCCTGATTCCACTACATCTTCAGGGCTTTTCCTCTAAGGGAAGTAGGGGCCTTACCCAGTGGGAAAAAACAGTGGGAGTGATGTCCTATTCTCCATTTCAGACCTCCCTCAGGTTAAAGAGAAACTGGGTAGATACTCTGAAGATCCCACCAAGTTTACTGAAGGCTTTAAGGATGTCTCCCAAATTTCTGGAGAAGCTAGAGTAAAAAGACATTGAGGCTTTTCAATGACTGAAAAACAGAATGGATTGTACACTTGAATAACTCGAGAAACACCAGACTTTTAGAGAGTCAGAGGGTCGCCAAATTTTTATAAGAAAGTGCAGGAAGACTAGAGATTTAATGGTGCCCAGAGGAATTTTAAACATAAAACGTTAACCTTTGAGGAAGAAGCAACGTAGCTACAGAGGCTACATAAGACTCCTCCCCTCATGCTTTCCCAGGAATGACAAATGAGGCTTCTCCATTGGGTGAAGTACTTGGTCCAAGCATCACTTTTACCACAATTTTACATAAACTGGCACCAAACTATGACATTCCAGCTGATGTAAGAAACCCATCTTTGGACCCATTCACTCACACCAACATACAGGATGGCCTGAAGTATAGGAATAGTACAGGTTCTGGACCACAGTTGAGAGAAATCCTCTCTATAAAGAGGCTCAAGAAATGAAAATGTAGAAAGTAATGAACAGAAAGAGAGGAAAGGGAACCCTACTTGACTGGGAAAGGAAAAAAAGAGGGAAGAATTACATAACCAGATAATTGCAGGAAAGAGAAAGGGACTATTAAGCAAAATGCTGAAAAAATAGGGGTAAGAGACAAGGGGGTGGGGAGAGGGATTCGACATAAGGGAAAAAGAAGATGGATTAAGGGAGAAATAGTCTAATGACTATTTGTTAAGACTACATGATTATAACTGTGTCCTAAAGGAGTGGCAGTACGTGTGACATGTTAATCTAAAAGAAGCACGAGAAGCAGCTTCCCTCCAACTGGAGATCCACTTCTCCGTGTATCCTTTTGGAACTTATTGTCAAATACGGCGTAAGCTGTTGGTCTAAGCCTTACTTCTATCTGACTTCTTTCTAGTTAACCCAACAGTTTGTATCCAGAAGAGAGCTGATTCCTAAGGAACTGATATTTTCAAGTTTATCAAGTACAGGGTTATGGAATTTCATCGTTTCTAATTCTCACTTGTCTAGTCTGTTCTGTTCATCTATTTCTCTATTTTAACCAATACTAATTGTTTTTGATGACCACTGTCTTATAATAGAGTTTGAAGTTTGAACATTCAATTCCCTCTTCATTCCAAACATTCGATTTTCCTCGATATTCTATACATCTTCTGTTTTTCCGAAGGAGTTTTCTTAATTATTTTAATGACTTCTGTAAAATATTCCTTTCTGTTATTGCTATAGCATTCAGTCAGCTAATTAGCCCTGGGATTAATGCTATTGTTATTAAATTAGTATGGTCCAGTCGCTGAATAATCCTCCAGGTATTAAAGTTGTTTTTCTGTTTGTTTCTTTAAGGGTAACTTTTTAATTGAATCTAATCAGATATTTTGTGGGTTGTAGCAGACAGATCTCCATATATTTCATGTACCTTTTCATTATTCTGAATGGGATAAGGGCTACAAGCTCTAAACCATGACCTTCTCCACCCCTTCCAGGTCCCATTTACATGCTCTCTTCCCCTATAGATTGTACACTCACTGTGGATGGGGAATGTCTTGCTTGCTTCTATTTTTAGGCTCAGTCTTAAGCTCAGGACCTGGCACTTAGTAAGTGCTTAATGAATGGTCTATTATTTCTCGGTGTCTCTGTCTCTGTCTCTCTCTTCCAGTCTTCTTACTCCTTATATGATGCCCCTCTCCCACAGACTCTTAGATACAATGAAACTGGCCACCCTTATCTTCCTTAGACTAGACACTTCATTTCTAGACCCTGGGCATTTTCACTTCCTGTCCCCATACCTCGAATATTCTCCCTCCTCATCTCTACCTCCTAGTTTTCCTGACTTCCTTCAAGTTGCAGCTAAAATCCTATTTTCTACATGAAGTTTTTGCTGATCTTCCTCAATGCTAGTGCCTTTTCTTTGTTAATTATCTATAATTTTCTTTTATATATCTTGTTTGTAGAGAATTTATACCGTATTTCCCCATGTATGACACACCTTAATTTTGGGGCCTGAAATTTGAAAAAAAATGCATTACGTAGAGTTATTGAACTCAAGTTTTATTTATCTGCTCATAGCTTTCAGGCATCTTTTGGGCAAGTCTGATGTGTGTACGCATGCTTAGTCCATTCTGTTTCATGAACCTGAAACACTAATTGTGTCCTCCTTTTCATCAGCAATTCTTCTTGCCTCATGCTGAGCCATCTTTGTTGACACAGGAATTCCAATTGCCCTTTGCTCTTCAATCCATATCTTCAATTCCCACTCTAAATCAAGCCATTTTGCTGACTTGCCTCTCATGGAATTCTTCTGCCGTGGCGTTTTTAGTAGGGTTTCTTCTTCCCATAGCCAGTCTCAGATTGTTTTCTCCGTTGGAGAAGGACCAAATTTACATTCAGCAGCACAATTTCCATTCACTTTTGCAAAGTGGATCACTTTTAACTTGAATTCAGCACAGTATGAAAATATTTTCTGAGCCATTTCTGGGCAGAATGTGGCAAAACATAACCTAATATACCAGTAACAATGTGAAAAAATGAGTGCAAAGACAACAAGCATGAAAAAGTGGGAAATGCAAGTAAAAAAAAATCTACAACCACTTTATAAGACACACACAGTTTTAAGACCCAAAATTTTTCCCAAAAAAGTGTGCATCTTATACATGGGGAAATACGGTATGTTGTCTCAGATATTAGAGTGCAAGCTTCTTAAATCCCTCCAAATACCTGTAAAAATGACTCTAAACAAATTCCAGAGCACCAGAACCTACAAAATGACAGAGAGGAACAAATTTCCAGACCAATACAACCTGGAAGGTCTACAGAAAAGATCTGTTACACCAGTCTGAGAGAGGAGGGCAGTCTAACATGGGCCATGCTGGCACAGACCTGGCCCCCAGCAAACCTGGAGTATGTCTCAGGGGACTGAATCACTGGCAGTTGTGGCACTTTTGAGACTTTTCAACCCACAAATGCCAAAGACAACTCAGAAGGTCAGTAGGAAAAGTCTGTCAGACCTCGGTGAGAAAGGAGTGTGGGTCCAACCGCAGGTGGCTTTGGCAGCAGTGCAGTACCTGTTTCTGGAGCTCTCAACTCACAGACAGTGGGGGGATCAGGTGGCTGATCACAGGGGGATTGCAGGGATCTCTTTTCTGGCACTGAGGCAGGATTCTCTTGCCTTCCCTGGCTTGGACCTGGGTCGCAGTACTGGGTGGTGGGCCTGGGGTGAGGAGGAGCACTGGTGTGGCAGAGCTTCTGGCTGCAGTGGATAGGGGATCCTTCTTATAGTTCCAAGGCAGAAAAGAGTGCTTGTGGTCACTCACAGACCAGAGCTCAGACAAGGAGAGGAGTAAACATCTCTCCTTTGAACATACCACCTTGGAAGAATTGAAAATTTACAGGTCCCTAAAAATATCTCTGAAAACAGCTACACAAAACTCCTAAAGCTTGGGACAATGCGCTCTCCACTCTGGAAGCAGAGTCTTACCCTAACAAAGAGTTAAAAGTCAAGTAATTGGCCGGGAAAATAAGCAAACAGCATAAAAATCCTCAGATGAAATAATCTTATTTTGGTGACAAGGAAGATCAAAACATACAACCAGAAGAAGGCAACAACATCAAAGATCCTACATCCAAAGTCTCCAAGAAAAATATGAATTGGTTTCAGACCCTGGAAGAGCTCAAAAGGAATTTTGAAAGCCAAGTAAGATATGTAGAGGAAACACTGGGAAGAGAAATGAGAGTGATGCAAGAAAATTAAGAAAAACAGCTTGCTAAAGGAGACCCAAAAACGGCTGAAGAAAATAACCCCTTAAAAACAGACTAACCCAAATGGCAAAAGAGGTTCAAAAAGCCAATGAGGAGAAGAATGCCTTAAAAAGCAGAATTGCGGGGGGCGGAGCCAAGATGGCAGTGGGTAAGCAGGGACTAGAGTGAGCTCTGTACCGAGTCCCTCCAAAAACCTATAAAAAATGGCTCTGAACCAATTCTAGAATGGCAGAACCCACAGAACAGCAGAGGGAAGCAGGGCTCCAGCCCAGGACAGCCTGGATGGTCTCTGGGTGAGGTCTATTCCACACGGAGCTGGGAGCTGGGAGCTGGGAGCTGGGAACGGAGTGGAGCAGAGCCCAGCCTGAGCAGCGTGGAACAACCAAACTTGGAGTCGGGCGGATGGGGCCCCTAGCGCCCTGAATATGTGAGCAGCGGCAATTACCAGACCCCTCGACCCACAAACGCCAAAATCTTTGGAGAAGGTTAGTGGGAAAAGCTGCGGGAGTGGAAGGAGTTCGAGGTTCGGCTTCCAGCCCCGGGGGCAGCGGAGGTGGGGCAGCTACAGTTGCTGCTGCTTCTGGCCCCAGGCCCACCTGGTGGGAGGAATTAAGTGGCGGATCAGAGCAGGGGTGCATAGCCTGCCGAAGATCTAAGCCCAGTTGGGCTAGGGGTTCTTGGGGAAGGAGTAGTGCTGGTGTGACAGAGCTGGCACCTCCCCCCCCAAACGTGGAACATAGAACTCGTTAGTCTGCAAGCAGTCATACCCCACTGAAAAACTCAAGGGTCAAGTTAGTTGGTTGGGAGTATGGCCAGGCAGCGAAAGCACACCCAGATTCAGTCTCAGACTTTGGATTCTTTCTTTGGTGACAAAGAAGACCAAAACATACAGCCTAAAGAAGACAACAAAGTCATAAAGCCTACAACAAAAGCCTCCAAGAAAAACATGAACTGGTCCCAGGCCATGGAAGAGCTCAAAAAGGATTTGGAAAAGGAAGTTAGAGAAGTAGAGGAAAAATTGGGAAGAGAAATGAGAAGGATGCGAGAAAACCATGAAAAACAAGTCAATGACTTGCTAAAGGAGACCCAAAAAAATACTGAAAAATACACTGAAGAAAACAACACCTTAAAAAATAGATTAACTCAAATGGCAAAAGAGCTCCAAAAAGCCAATGAGGAGAAGAATGCCTTGAAAGGCAGAATTAGCCAAATGGAAAAGGAGGTCCAAAAGACCACTGAAGAAAATCCTACTTTAAAAATTAGATTGGAGCAAGTGGAAGCTAGTGACTTTATGAGAAATCAAGATATTATAAAACAGAACCAAAGGAATGAAAAAAATGGAAGGCAATGTGAAATATCTCATTGGAAAACCACTGACCTGGAAAATAGATCCAGGAGAGATAATTTAAATATTATTGGACTACCTGAAAGCCATGATCAAAAAAAGAGCCTAGATATCATCTTTCGAGAAATTATCAAGGAGAACTGCCCTGATATTCTAGAGCCATAGGGCAAAATAGAAATTGAAAGAATCCACCAATTAGGAAGGAACAAAATATAGTTAGTCTTTCACAACATGAGTATTGTGGAAGGTTTATACATAATGATACACATGTGGCCTATTTTGAATTGCTTGCTTTCTTAGGGAGGGTGGGTGGGAAGGCAAGAGGAGAGAGAATTTGGAACTCAAAGTTTTAAAAAAAAGATGTTCAAAAACAACAAAAAAAAAGTTAAAGAAAAGGAAAAGATAGGGTTGGGAGCCAGCTTGGAAGGAGTTAAGAAAAGAGTGAGAAGAGAGAATGTGGAGGAATATATGGTAGATTGCCTTTTCAAGGGGTTTAACGAAAAGAGCAGAAGAGATGTGGAACAATAATTATCAAGAGTAAATTGATAAAGCAAGGATTTTTGAGGATAGGGGAGATATTCGCACAGCCTATAATTTGCAGTTCTAGCAGTAAATGGCCTTTGGGAAAATTGAGATTATATTTGATACCATTTGTAAATATCGATCCCCACATGAGAGAATTTCTTCTAGACTCAGTTTAAGTGAGGTGGGTTCTCCTGTCAGGATAACTGTGATATTTGACCCTTTCTGAGTAAATCAGGCCTTAATGTAAAAATACATTGAATAGTTGACATTAAGGCAAGAACTGTAAAAAGTTAAATTTGATCAAAATTACACTATATTGGTCTTGAATCAATCAGTATAGAATGCCAAAACTAAGAAGATGAATGAAGTGATTTTCTGGGTAAGATAATTTGGAGATTCATTCAGCCTGATAAGTGTCATTTGACTGGTAATACATTTTGTTTCATGTTTTAAATCCATAATTTTGTATATGTTATGATGTTTCTAAATTTTCTAGTACTGGGAATTTTGGGAAACCATTGTGTAAGAAATCTGTTCAGAAAATAATGCAATTGTGTCACTGGGAAATCAAAAGTTTTTGATATGGATGCCATGAAATGATTAATTAAGTTATTAAATCTGTTGTCACAATGTTAACACCTATCAAGGGTTTAATTGGGAATATTTTTAAAAGGAATAATTATAATTAATTACCCTGTAGGGAAAGTTGAAGGGGGTTTTGTTTTATTTTGTTTGTTTGTTTGCTTTACAAAGGACCATGAAAACGGTCTGATTTGTAAACTTGCCATGTTCCTTGGGACCTTCTACTTGGGCAAGGTCATAAAATATCATTAGCCCTGTGAAAGAGAACTTGCTAAATGTGAAATTCTAACATAATGAATTGGCTTGCTGAGAAACTGGGATCCTCTCTTCCATCCATCTGTTTCCACAATCCGGCTAGCAGCTTCTGTGTGCGTGTAAGATCCACCCACAGCCAGCACTTTGGGCCTGGGGCTTAGCACTTAGTAAGACTCAATGAAATACACTGAATTACTCAAAGCAAACAAAAGCCACACTCTTCAAGGGCACTTGTTGAACTAAGTGCTAAGGAGCCCATTTTGCTTACCAACACACAATCACAAACTCCATACCCAAAATGGAATGCTTCCCACCTGGTTGATTCTGAGCCTAACTAGGGTACACTAAGAATAATATGTAACTTTGCTGCAAGACTGGATGTTCCAAAAAGTGAACGACGATTCTTTCTTGCTCAGTTGTGTCCGACTCTTCAGGACCCCACGGACCATAGCAGACCAGACCCTCTTATCCTCTCTTATTTCCCCAAATCTGTCCAAGCTCATGCTTGTTGCTTCCATGATACCATTGATCCACCTCAGCTTCTGCTGCCCCTTTCTCCTTTTGCCTTCAGTCTTTGCCAGCACCAGTGTCTTTTTCCAGTGGGTCTTACCTTCTTGTTATGTGGCCAAAGTATTTAAACTTCAGCTTCAGTATTTGTCCTTCCGATGAATAGTCTGAATGAATGTCATTAAATATTCACTGATTAAATGTCCTCACTGTCCAAAGGACTCTCAAAAGTCTTCTCCAGCACCAAATCTACAAGTGACCTGGAACTTGGAGATGGTCAAAGAAATGCCTCCACAAACCTGCTTTGATCCATCCACAGACATGTAAGACACCATTTAGTTTTTAGCCAGTCCTGTCCATTGGCTGTCCCTGAACAAACCCAGCAGTATGCCATTTACTTAGTGAATCCTCCCCAAGATGTGAACCACACTCATTTGGAAATGACCTGCCTGGCCATAAAGGTGTGTCATCGCTACACATTCTAAGGGCATCTGGATAAGCAAGACCTGACTTCACAGCCCTACTGGACTTGTGCACCTACCCCCAGTTTCTTTCTGCCTAGTCTATAGCCACATCCTGATTCCCTTCTTTGGAAACTCACCTATACCCTCTTCAACATAGGCATTGACCTCACCTTTTATGAATTCATCAAGGCCCTGCAACTTGCCCCTTGATACCCCTGGCACAAAAAGGAAATGGAGGCATCCTGATTAGAGTTGGAGCCCTTGTGGGGACAGTCACCTGGGGAATGGCTGAAGAAGACATGTGTAAGTGCTTGAGAGATGTACGGGAGTACTTGCCAGATACCTGAAGGAGCAGATTACTGTTGCTGCCAAAGGAATTGACACCCTTGATGAAGGATAAAGAACGCTTGCCTGTTGCATGTGGATAAAGTTCTTCCATAATATCCACAAACTAATGATTGAGGACCTAGGGCATCGAGGCTAGTGACCTTGTAACAGATTTATTGCATCTCCCCAGGCCCTTTGAACAACCTGTTCTCCTGGGTTCTCCCTGATAATTGTGCCCACAGGCCTGTTGAGACTCTGATTCATTTTATCTTCTGTGTGATAGGAATTAAGGTAGTGTGGTATATTTGCACCATAGGACATGTCAGGATCTCCATGCCAAGAACACCCCTCTCTTTTTACTATTAGGAGACATCGTTTTCCAGAGCTAAGGCCCAGAGAGGAGGCTGTGTCCTGAGCTCGGTATAACAACAGTCCTTTGTGACCACCCTCTGGATGATCTCAGCCATAGCATAATCCCAGAATTGTTTCATACCATCACCAGGTGGTCTCTGAGCTTGGACAAGCACCTGTAGTACTCAAGTTCCAGTCAGGAAGTCTTACTATGAATCCAACTTTACTGTCTTCTTGTTGTGGGCGCTGCAGCTCCCTGCATATTGAGATTTGTCTCTTATGGGGGGGGGGCGCTGGAATATGTGTCGTTTCCCTCGTCTGAAATAAGAAAGTGTTTTTCCTTTAACCACATTTAGCTTTTTGGTCTTATTTTATTTTGAAAGTTAACTGTGATTTTGATAAGCTGTGTGTGCTCTCTGTTTTGTTTTGTTTTTTTTGGTAGAGTTGACGGCAGTTGGAGAGTTGCTGTGGCTCTTTGGTCATTTCTTATCAGGGGTGACAGAACTTTCAAGGCACAGGACTGGTTGTTAAGTTAGGAAAAGTTAGATTAAGATGCTCCCCTTTCCCGACCCAGATGCTGCTCCCTCTGTAAGGCCTACTTGCTCCTGATTAATTTTGTCATGGGGGGGGCGGTGTGTCTCAAAGACCGTGGGGTGAAATGTTATAAGCTCAGGCCTGGTGGTATTGAGACCATCATGACAGTTTTTCATCAAGGAAGGCTATAGTTTATAGACTCTATGTGTGGAAACCCTTATTATCAGATTAGGCCATATGGTTTTGAGATCATCATGATAGTTTCCCCTTAAGGAAGACTGTAAGCTTATAGAACCTACTCATGGAAAAATCCTAACAATAACATTTTTTGAAGGTCAGTATTGCTGTGTCCCCCAAATGATATTTTGTCTACCGCCAGCTTAGGGTTTTTTTTTTTTATCCCTGATAATAAACACACCCAAAATAATATTTTGTCCTGACCCTTGCTAGGCAACTGGGCCAGCTTGAGGGAGACTATCCAAAATCATAGTAGAAGAACCTCACTCTTAGAAGAGCCCTTTAGGGGCAGAGCCAAGATGGCAGAGTAAAATTGACTACTTGCTTGAGCTCTCCCCCCAAACCCTTCAAATACCTGTAAAAACACAGCTCTAAACAAATTCTAGAGCAGCAGAAACCACAAAAAGTGTGAAATGAATTTCAAGCCCAAGAAAACCTGGAAAGTCAACAGGAAAAGTCTATTGCACCATGCTGGGAGGGGAGCACAGTCCAGTGTTGGCCGTGCCAGCACAGATGGGCTTGTACCAAGCTTCAGGGAACTGAATCACTGGAAGCTATGATGCTTTCTTGATTTCTCAACCCACAAATGCCAAGGACAACATACAAGGTCAGTGGGAAAGGTCTGTCGAACCTGAGTGAGAGAGGGTGGTCCAGCCCCAGCCCCTGGGCGGTGGAGGTGGCAGTGGCAGCAGTAGCAGCAGTGGCTGCTTCCAGAGCTCCTGCACTGCTGATGGTGAAGGTATCAAGGGCCTGATCAGAGGGGGATTGCAGGGCTCTCTTTGCTGGCTCTGAGGAAGGATTCTCTTGCTTTTCCCTGGTTGGATCTGGGTTGCAGTCCGGGGTGGTGGTCCTGGGGAGAAGAAGAGCGCTGGTGTGGCAGAGCATATGGCTGCGCTGGAGAGGGAATCCTCCTCACAGTTCTGAGGCAGAAAAGAGTGCTTGTGGTCACTCAGACCAGAACACAGGCCAGGCCTTTGATAATACCACCTTGGAAGAACTGAAAAGAAGCTGAACAAAACCCCTGAAGTTTGGGACAGGACACCCTACAGAGTGGAAGCTGAGTATTACCTTAAGAAAGAGTTACAAAGTCAAGCAATTGGCTGGGAAATGAGCAAATAGTATAAAAATAAACACACACTATAGAACCTTACTTTGGCGACAAAGAAGATCAAAACATACAACCAGAAGACAACAAAGTCAAAGCTCCTACATCAAAAGCCTCCAAGAAAATATGAATTGTTCACAGGCCATGAAAGAGCTCAAAAAGGATTCTGAAAATCAAGTAAGAAAAGTAAAGGAAAAATTGGGAAGAGAAATGAGAGTGATGTACAAAAATCATGAAAAATGAGTCAACAGCTTACTAAAGGAAACTCAGAAAAATATTGAAGAAAATAATTCCTTAAAACATAGACTGACCCAAATGACAAAAGAGGTCCAAAAAGCTAATGAGGAGAAGAATGCTTTAAAAAGCAGAATTGGCCAAATGGAAAAGGAGGCCCAAAAGCTCATTGAAGAAAATAATTCCTTAAAAATTAGAATGAAGCAAATGGAACCTAAGGACTTTATGAGAAATCAAAAAATTATAAAACAGAACCAAAAGAATGAAAAAATAGAAGACAATGTGAAGTATCTCATTGGAAAAACTACTGACCTAGAAAAGAGATCCAGGAGAGATAATTTAAAAATTATTGGACTACCTGAAAGCCATGATCAAAAAAAGAGCCTAGACATCATCTTTCAAGAAATTATCAAGGAAAACTGCTCTGGTATTCTAGAATCAGAGGGTAAAATAGAAATTGAAAGAACCCACTGATCACCTCCTGAAAGAGATCCCAGAAGGAAAACTCCTAGGAATATTGTAGCTAAATTCCATAGTTCCCGGGGTCAAGGAGAACATATTGCAAGCAGCCAGAAAGAAACAATTTGAGTGTTGTGGAAACACAATCAGGATAACACAAGATCTAGAAGTTTCTACATTAAGGGATCGAAGGGCTCAGAACATGTTATTTCAGAGGCCAAAGGAGCTAGGATTAAAACAAAGAATCACTTACACAGCAAAACTGAGTATAGCACTTCAGGGGAAAAAATGGACATTCAGTGAAATAGAGCACAGAAGCATTCTTGATGAAAAGACCAGAGCTGAATAGAAATTTTGATTTTCAAATACAGGAATCAAGAGAAGCATGAAATGGTAAACAGGAAGGAGAAGTTATAAAGGACTTCTGAAAGTTGATCTGTTTACATTCCTACGTGGAAAGATGACATTTCTAACTCATGAGACCTTCCTCAGTATTATGCATATATGTGTGTGTGCATGTAGATAGAGATATAGGAATAGATATAGATATATAGATTTGGATTTAGATATAGATTTAGATAGATATGTGTACACAGAGGGCACAGAGCGAGTTGAATATGAAGGGATGAGATCTAAGAAATAAAATTAAGGGGTGAGAGAGGAATACATTGGGAGAAGGAGAAAGGGAGAGATAGATTGAGGTAAATTATCTCACACAAAAGAGTCAAGAAAAAGCTTTTATAGTAGAGGGGAAGAGGGGGGAGGTGAGAGGGAATGAGTAAACCTTGTTCTCATTGCATTTGGTTTAAGGAGGGAATAGCATACATACTCCATTGGGTATCTTACCCTACAGGAAAGAGGTGGGAAGAGGATAAGAGAAGGGGTGACGGGGTGATAGAAGGGAGGGCAGATTGACAGAGGGGGATAGTAAGAAAGAAACACTTTTGAAAAGGGGCAGGGTCAAAGAAGAGAACAGAATAAATGTGGGATATGATAGGATGGAGGGAAGTATAGTCAGCCTTTCATACTGTGACTCTTCAGGAAGTGTTTTGCATAACTACACATGTATAATCTATATTGAATGGCTTGCATTCTCAATAAGAATGTGTGGGTAGGGAAGAAGGGAGAGAATGTGAAACTCAAAGTGTTAAAAACAAATGTTAAAAATTGTTTTTACATGAAACTGGGAAATAAGATATACAGGCAATGGGGTATAGAAATCTATCTTGCCATATAAGAAAGTAAGGAGGAAAGGGATGGCAGAGGCGATAGAAAAGAGGGCAGACTGAGGGAAGGGCTAATCAGAATGTACGCTATCTTGGGGTGGGTGGGGAGGGGAGAGATGGGGAGAAAATTTAGAACTCAAAATCTTGTGGAAATGAATGTGGAAAACTAAAAATAAATGGATTAATTTAAAAAAAGAAAAAAAAAGAATAGCCCCTTGGAGCACATATCCCCCTATAGTGGGAGCACCCCCTCTCCTATACTTTGAGTGCCCCCTCCCCTCCCCTCCAGGGGGGTCCAGACAGAACCATTTGTATTTTCTCTCAGAGGCAAGTGTGGCCAGTAAAGTTGCTTGGGCAGTAAAGTGAGGAGCTCAGAGCTGTGCTTAAGAAAGAAGTAACCATTTGGAAGGTGTAAGAGTCACAGGTTGTTATTTTTGTCCTTCATTTTCGAGGAGGACCATGACATCAGGGAAATGATAACATGGTTTGCGGTTGACTTTGATTTGAGTGAGGGAGGGCTGTGCAAGGTCACCAGCCTCACTTTCTCCTCCAGCGCCATCTGGATCCAGTGACCAGATATTCACCAGGATGACTGGAGATGGCCCGGGATGCAGTGGGAGACCCTGGCCCTTTTAGGCAAAGGCTTTTTCATGTACTCAGTTAGAGGGAGGTAATGGCCATTCACTGAATAAGCCTCTGTAAGAAGTGAGTGCAAGGGTGGCCCATTTAATTAGAAAAAAATTAATGGTTGGGACTGGGGGCTCAGGGCCATTCCTTCTGCAGCTTTGGGTTGACTGATACAAGAAATGTTATAATAAACTTCCCTGACCAAAGCCTGTCCGTGGTAAGTGAAAATGTGCTTCAGGCCTCAGCCAGAGGAAGCATCTCAACTATCCCTGGCTCCTTGGTTGAAGGGATGATGGGGGAAGCCATGGGAGTTGAAGTCACTGGGGACACACGAGGGACACAGAGAACATCTGGGGCACAGGACAGGCGGATGGAAAGAGAGAGGAGGGACGTGCCATGTGCTCCTCGCCCGCTGCAAAACTTGGCGGGTGAAAAAAAAAAAAACTTGGCGGGTGGAGGGGGGAGCAAGGTACGGGACTCAGCACGGGCTGCAGTGGTGCAGCCCCACCCCCACTCCCCGAGCTGCAGGCTCCTGCGCGCAGGCGCCGTAGCAATCTCTGCCATTGCGGCTGCCCGAGACCTGTGGGAGCCTGTGTACCACAGACTTGGGGTCTGGGGCTGGTCGCCTCGGGGCAGTCTCTGGCTGAAGGGTGAGGAAGACCAGACCGCGGAGATCTTTAGGAAGCAGTTCGTGGACTCCCGTATTGGTGAGGAGGGGCTCCGGCATCCGGCCGGGGAACGAGCATCGGGCCTTGGCGGCCGGGCCTCTGCTGGAGGCACCGAGGAGGTCCCGCCTTGTCTGTCTATCTGCTGTGCTGGAGCAGGAAGGTAGGCCTGGGCAGCGGGCTGAGGGTCTAAAAGGAGACCCCCAGGGCTGCAGAGTCCCCTGGGACTGAGCCTCCTTGGGGAGGAAGGGGAGGGGGAGGGGGAGGAAGGGGAAGGGGAGGGGGAGGAGGAGGAGGAGGAGGAGGGGGAGGAGGAGGAAGGTTAAGGGAGGAGAAGGAGGAGGAGGAAGGGAGGAGAGGGAGGAGGAAGGGAGGAGAGGGAGGAGGAGGAAGGGAGGAGAGGGAGGAGGAGGAAGGGAGGAGAGGGAGGGGGAGGCAGAGGAAGGGAGGAGGGGGAAGGGAGAAGAGGGAGGAGGAGGAAGGGAGGAGGGGGAAAGGAGGAGAGGGAGGAGGGGGAAGGGAGGAGAAGAGGGAGGACGGGGGAGGAACAGGTAGAAGGCTCTTCTCATCCAGCAGGCCAATGGCTCAGAGAGAAGGGGGCGCCATCCCCGTGGTTGCGGAGGAGCCGCAAAGGGCCAGGCCAGGGCCAGAGGGTGATTCCAATGAGGACAAGGAGGCGGTCCTCCTCCAGAGTGTTTCTCATGGAGGGGCTGCTTCTCCTTTGGCCTCAGGGTCAGCTGGCATCATTGAGAGTGTCCAGCTGGAGAATTTCATGTGCCATGCCAAGCTCGGACCAGTGAAATTTGGGTCCAATGTCAACTTTGTGGTGGGACGCAGGGGCAAGAGTGCGTTGCTGACGGCTCTAGCCATTGGTCTTGGTGGAGAATCGCTAGGATCATCTTTGAGCGAGTTTGTGAAGGATGGAGAGCTTTCAGCCAACATCTCCATCACCTTGCGCAACACAGGGGAAGATGCTTTCAAATCTGACCTGTATGGGGATTCGATTACCGTACAGCAATGCATCAGTGTGAACGGTACTACAAGTTACAAACTAAAGGACCAAGCAGGAAACCTGGTTTGTTCGCAGAAAGCAGAGCTTATGGCCATTCTCGATCATTTTAAAATACAGGTGGATAACCCAGCGTCTATTTTACCACAAGAAATGGGCAGGCAGTTGTTGCGGACCCAACATGATAGTGACAGATACAAATTCTTTCTCAAAGTGACTGGACTTCAACAGAGGCGAGAAGAGTACTCAGAAGCTTTGGAGAGAAAAGCCAGAAGCCAGCTTGAGATAGACCAAAAAAAAGAAGAGCTTGAGAATCTCAAATGTCAGGGCATAGCTGTAGAGGAGCATGTTCAGAAGATGGTTGCCTTGAGGGAGAAATTAGAAGACTTAAAACATGAAATGGCTTGGGCACTGGTGACTGAAACTGAAAGAGAAGTTGATGGTATGGTTCATAATATAAACCTTGGAGACCATCACACTACGTTATTAAATCAGAAACTAGAGGCCTCAAAGGCTAAACTAAATGCATCAGAAAAGAAGTATACAACCATTCTTGAGAACCTGCAAATGTTAAATAAAGAAGCCGCTGAATTAGAGCCCAAATGCATTGAGGCAAAAGAAGATGCCAAGAGAACAGACAAGGCCTATTATCAAGCGGAGGCTTTCCATACTGCTTCTCAAAACGAACTGAATCAATTAGATAAATTTGCAGAACATTTTTATAACAAAATGGAAGTCCTGAAAAAGAGTCTAGAGCTAGCAGAGTTGGAAAAACAGGAAAACATTTCCACGTTGAAGGAAACATTAAAGAATTTTAAGGACCAACAAGATTCACTTGTTCAAGACATAAAACATCTCCATCAAGCTATAGAAAAAGATGGTGAAGAATGTTCTGAAATTAGAAAAGAAGAGTCTTATGTGCAACAGATACTGCATGAAGAACAACAACAGCTAAACCAATGGAAAGAGTGTAAAACCGAGCCACTGAAGCGATTTGGATCCCAGATTCCCACCCTTCTTGAAGCAGTAGATGATGCCCATAGACGAGGGCACTTTATTTTTAAACCGATAGGCCCACTAGGCGCTTGTATTCGTTTCCAAGACCCTGAATTTGCTTTGGCCATTGAGTCCTGCTTAAATGGCCTTCTTCTTGCCTTTTTTTGTGACAACCACAAAGATGAGCAAATCCTTCAAGAGCTGATGAAAAGGTTTTATCCGTTAGGCTCTCCACAACCACAGATAATTGTGTCAGCCTTTGAGTGTCAGTTATATGATGTCACAGACAGAATGGCCTATCACCCAGAATTTCCAACGGTTCTCACAGCTTTAGAAATAGACCATCCAGTGGTGGTCAATACTCTGATTGACATGAGGGGCATAGAGTCAGTGCTGCTTGTTAAAAGTAACCCTTTGGCCCGCAGAGTGATGCAAGCTCAGGAACCCCCCAAGAACTGTAGCAAAGTTTTAACTGCCTGTGGTGATGAAGTATTTGAGAACCGCTATTACTCATGTGAAGAATCACGACCTACTTACTTGGGTGATCTGGAAATAGAAATAGGCAATTTGGAGAAAGAAATAGAAAATAAAACTGCACAGCTGTTAACATTTCAGCAACATGAGTCTTCACTTGAAAAGGCTGTCAGGAAGAATCAAGAAACTATTAATAGTCATTATCAGGATTTAAAAGAAATAAAGACCAGAATAATAAATATCACTTCAGAAATAAAAGACCTTGAGGATGAAGATAAAAGTCAGTCAATAGGTCTCTCAGTTCTCCAAGAGGAGGTCCAAGCTATTAAAGAAGAGATGAAGGATATTGAGGAAGGGATGAAGGCTCAAAAAGAAGAAATGGAGAATTTAAAGCAATTGAAAATAGATGCTGAAGGGAGACATGAAGAGCTTAAGTTGAGATGTAATGAGGTTTTAGAATTCATAGAATCCTTTATGGAAGAACAAAACCAGGCTGCGTTAGAAGTGAACGTCCAACACCAGTCTGTGCTGTATTATGAAAATAAGCTCAAGCAACACTTGAATTCTCTCCAAGTGGAAAAGGAAGAGCTGGCCATGAAAGAAAGAGTACTTGAGAGAGAGACTGCTCTGGCCAAAAGCACCTGCGCTGAGCGTAAAGAAGTTACTACAACTGCCTCTGCTCTTGATGAAAAAATTACTGTGTTAAGAAAGACTATACAATCAGAAAACTACATTTATGGAAGCCAAGATGAAACAAGAAGGTATTACCAAGAAATAAAAGAAAGTTGTCTTGATCTAGCTGATAAAGTGAAGAGTCTGAAAAAGTTTATTGAAGCACTGGACGTAGTAACAAACCAGAGCTATTCAATATACCAGAATCACAGAAAGAGTCTTTCTTTACGATGCAAATTGTACTTCCACAGCTTACTATCTCAGTGGTCCTTCTCTGGGGAGATGCACTTGGATCATGAGAATGAGACCCTTTCTATAACAGTCCAGCCTGGAGAAGGGAACACTACTGCTTTCAGTGACACGCAAGCTTTCTCAGGAGGTAGACATTCTTTTTCCAACTTTTTACTCATTTTGACTTTATGGTCCGTCACAGAATCACCTTTCAGATGTCTAGATGCATTGGATGGCTACATGGACGTGAACCATCGAAAAACTGCCATGGACATGATCCTCAGCATAGCACATTTGCAGCAACACTGCCAGTTCATCCTGCTCACTCCACAGTACATGAGCTCTCTTCCTCCAAGTTCATTAATTGAAATACTCAAAATGCCAGACCCTGATGAAACAATCCTGCCTTTTCAAGCAGTCGATTCAGAAGAAGGAGGAGGAGGAGAAGAAGAAGAAGATGCAGATGATGAAGATGGAGTAGAGGAAGACAGAGAAGAGGAAGAAGAAGAAGGAGAAGTGGATGAAGACAAAGAGGATGAAGGAGGAGGAGGAGGAGGGGGAGAAGAAGAAGAAGATGCAGATGATGAAGATGGAGTAGAGGAAGACAGAGAAGAGGAAGAAGAAGAAGGAGAAGTGGATGAAGACAAAGAGGATGAAGAAGGAGGAGGAGAAGGAGAAGAAGGGTAAAAGAAGAAGAAAAAAAGGAGAAATAGGAGAAAAACAAGGAGATGGAGAAGGAGGAGGAGAAGGAGAATTAGAAGAGGGTGGACAAAAAAAAGCACAGCAGGGGCAGCTAGGTGGCGCAGTGAGTAGAGTACTGGCCCTGGAGTCAGGAGGAACTGAGTTCAAATCCATCCTCAGACACTTGACACATACCAGCTGTGTGACCTTGGGCAAGTCACTTAACCCCAATTGCCCTGCCAAAAAGCAAAAAAAAAAAAAGAAGAAGAAGGAGGAGGAGGAGAAGAAGAAAAAGAAGATTGAATTTTTACATAATTGTGATCAAACTGGCTGCTTGTTGTGGTGTTTTTGTTTTGTTTTTTTCTCTTTTTATTAGGCCACTGTTTTGTATTAAAGTATTTCAATGTTTGTTTTTCATAACTTAGTTTTTCAATAGTAAGAGAAGACTACTTGTAATATAGGTTGGTAAACAACAGATAGAGATACAAGATGCCCATGAATGAGACAGCCCACCAGTGGGAAAATTTATTAAGAAACTTCCCCATTAGCCTATGTGAGAAATAATTCATTTGGACCCCTACTCTATCCCAAATAGTATTAATCAGTTTGATATTTTATATGAATTGTATAGGGATAGATAGGTTCCTATAGTGGGCCTCAACCTTTAAAGTAATGTAAATGTAATGTAAAGTAATGTAATGTTGACTACTTGTTTACAAAGTGATGTGTGGACCTCAACCTCTTTTGGGCAGTCCCTGCAAAGGACCCAAAAAGGATGTGCACACCAGATGAATTTTCAATGATGGCTTCTGCAGGGACACTGGCCCTAGGAGGTTGGACTCGCCTAGCTGTCTGTACCCAAATTCTCTGAGCCTGAGGTAAATCTCTTTAAGCTGGAGATTGGTGAGTCTGCCTTGATTTACCCTAAATTAATTTTTAAGAAGGATCCCCAATTGGGCTAAGAGGGACTGTTTAAATTTGTGACTAATCTGTCTAAATACATAAGCAATGGAGCACTCAGATTCTATTTTTGTAAGTTATATGGCCATTATTTAAACTTTTCAAACATAGGCTACTTTTTTTTCCCTTTTTCCTTCATTTTCATTACTTTGCTTTTGTCAGTGATTCAGCAGTAGAATTGCTAGTTCCTCATTTTAAGCCAGCTAGCTGCCTAACTAATTTTAAAGCTTCCTGTTAGCAGGGTTAAAATAGATATTTTTGCTTTTAATTTTTTTTTTTGTCGAGAAGTAATTAAATCATTTTTGTTATCAGTAGAGAAATCTCTCCAACTAATTGAGGCAGAGCTCATTTCAGTGGCTCACAGAGGGGTGAGGAACCCAGGTAGAGGACCCTATGACCAGCTTCTTGATGTATAGGGCTTAGGGCAGTGAGTGATTCACTCAACGGTGCAATGATTCAGGCCAGACCCGATAGCCTTAGGAGAGAGATTCCCACCTCAGTAGTAGCTGTCAAGGCATGTGACCACCCTAGAAACAATCCTAACTTCTTCTGACTTGAGAAGGAGGCTCATTGTAAGTTGACAGAGGATCAGGAAAAGAGAAGGCTCCCTTTCATTTAGTGAGTATGGTTATTATCGCATATTCTTAGGATTAAGTCAGTCACGGACAATCAGCTAAAGTTTTAGGAAGTTTTAAAGGAAAGCTGGTATAAATGTTGCTGAATATTCACTTATAGAGGACCTTTTGGCCCTAATTGACCAGACTTAGGACCCTAGAGGTTAAGCCCAGAAATTAAGAACTGGAAGTTTTGGAGAATTTGTCAAAGTGAATCCCTGAATATTACAGTGCCTTCCCCCCTCCAAAAAAAGAGAGAATACAAAGAGTTTAGGGGATTGTTTTGGCCAAAGCGTGGAACTTTTGATCACTTAGAAAGGGAATTTTATTGAACAATCTTCAAAATCGGCTTAGAATAAAGAAACTATTGATATTACTAAAATTCTTCATCATTCTTAGTTTTTCTTCCTGTGATTATACTTTGGCAAAAAGTCTAGAAGAATGGAACTTTAACCAGCTCTTTTATCTATTAGGGACTTATTCTCAACAAAAAGTGCACTTTAAATGGGTGAACCCATTTGGCAAATTACGCCAAAACAATTTGGTATTCTCACTAAAATACATTTTCTGGTGAGATTCTAAAAGCATTAACATAATTAAGAAGCAGAAGAATTGTCTTTGCCTGACAGCAGGACCCCAGCTACAAGATGGTCATAAGTTCCGTGTTTAATAGAGGAGACAGGTAAGATCTTGACTTCAAAATCTCTTAGAGAAAAACAGAAGTTCCAGCCTGATTGAATGTTGTGTCTTGTTATATGTTCTCTGTGTGTGTGTTCATTTTGTAAATGATGACACTAACTTAGGAATAGTGGGTTCTTTACTTCACATAGAAAGGAGCCTTCTACAACTAGGAAAATCCTTCAGAGAATGGGAAATCAGTGTCTGTTTGGTCTGTGCTGTACCGTTTGTGCTTTGTGCTAACCTATGTGTTTTACGTATACCTTTTCTTTTGACATGATCAACCAAAAGAAACAGGCTGTAAAAAAAAAAAAAAAAACTTTCCCAAAAAAATCTTGAAAAGAGGACAGATCTCTTTTTCCTCTCTTTCCACCCTGGCCACGTTAGAGATTGCTGAGATGAAAGACAAATGCAGAAATTAATTGAAAACTAAGGTACAAAAACTGATTGGAAACCAAATTTGTGAAAAGAAAATGATTAATTTCTTTCATTTCTAAATTATAATTTGGATTTCTTTATAAACTATTTTGATGAACTTATGGGATACTAACAAATTCTGTAGAGTTTACTGAAATAAAAATTTCATGCATCAATTATTCATTAATGGGACCTTTAAAATAACTAGGGATTGATTTAAAGCTGTAGTTTGGATTTTAAAAACGGGCTTATTAGTCATGAGATAAGTTCAGGAGGGATTCAGTGAAATAGGAATTCAGGGAAGTGTTAAAATAAGGAAAGCTTTGGAAATAGTATGGGAATAGAAGTTAGATTAAAACTCTTGTATGCTTAAATAATTTCACAGTTTTGGAATGTAAAAAGAAACATATTTGCTAATAAGCCAGAAGAAGTTTCAGTGAGCCGAGCTCTAAGTCTGAAGTTTTGGGGAATCAGTCTGTGAAATACGTTTTAATTTTAGTGTAGAATAAAGGTCTACTTAAAAGCTGTACTTAAAGCTGGGTTAGTTTATTGCAAGAAGGGATTTTTATCATTAGAAGGCAGAATAAGGAAATTTTAGACCATCTTCAGAAAGAATAAAAGTGAGTAGGAGTGGAGATCATTTATCCTTCTGTTGTTCACTGCTTTTAAACAACCAACCTGATGGCACCAAGCAAGTCCTGATTAGGGCCCCCAGATTGAAGGGGAATCCCAGAGTCCCTCACCTCTCCACCACCACCCCCCAAAAAAAAACTGAAAGTAAGTGAAATCTAATGATACTACTGCAGTTTAAATTAGTTGTTTAGGTACATTATAACATGGAAAAAACTCATGTTGAAATCAGTTGTTTAGTTCCAAATTGTCTAAATAAGGCTATAGTCAGTTAAGGAAAGAATTGTTGAAGATAGAATTAAATTCAGGGTTTGAAAGCAAAAGGTTTGGGAGTTTTGAAAAGGAAATTCCAGAGAGGGTCTTAATCCCACTGAAATAGAAAAGGTTTAGGAATTTTTAAAGCAATGTCCCTTTTACAATTGCTACATGTCTCCTTTCCACAATCAATATAACATCGCAAAACAAGTCGAAATTTAACAAAAACTTTTAAAAATATTAACTTATTGATAGGGAAAGGATTGTTTCCTGCTCTGGTTTCAATAGCTATGCTAAAGGATTGGTAATTTAGAAAACTAAAAAGAATTGGCTCTTTGGGTAATTCAAAGAAAGAAAAAAAAACAGTAATGGGAAGTTGGGAGTGTCACCATGAATTTTGAAGGGCTAACTAAAAACAATGGATGCTTGTAAAAAACTGAGATTTAAGTGTTGTCAATAGTCACTATAAATCAGTAATTGATTGAGTTGAAAATTTCAAAGTAGGAAATTAGAAGAATTTAATCAGTCTTAGTATGTACAAGGGGATAATAAATATTTATACTTATCTCCCAGGGTTGTTGGGAGAAACACATAGTTGTGAAGTACTTAACACAATGCCTGGTTTGTGTAAAGGATGAGCACTGTAGTGTTCAGACCTTGTAGGAATACAGTCGAACACAATGCTATCCCATTTGTAGGTACTTTTTCTAATCGGCATGGAATGTTAACAAAATGGAGAAACTGTAAACTAAACATTTTAAGTATTTCTAAAAACAGACTTAAGCAACTTTCAAGACATAGAAAAAACCTGGCATGTGTTAAGCACTACATAAACTACTATGACTAGCATGAAAATGCCAGATAAAATACTTTTTGAATTGATAAGTTTGAAAGGCATTTAACTACATTATTATCACCTGATTTGTGATGTGTTAACTACAAGAAGGCCAAGAGAAGCTGTTAAAACAAGTTTATTCTTGTTTTCAATCTGAATAGTTACATTATAAATATATTTATTTGTTAGATGATTACTAGAGTATATTTTGTTTATTTACAAAACCAGAAAATAATGATAATAATAGTAAATGACTTACTGTTGTGAGAAAAGCATGGTAAAATCCTCTTAGGAGATCTTTGCCTGTAAGGTTCCTTGGGAAGAGCCCTGCTGACAGAGTACTGTGAAACTGTGCAGCACTGTCTTGTGAGGAACTAGGGCCTCTCCCATGCAAAGTGGAGAAATGAACCTTTTACAAAATAAGTGGGTGTCATTTGGGATCATTTGGAAACTCATGCAATTGTATCTTTTGATGCTATTATTTTGAACCAACTATTCACTGTGTATGAACTTGTGGTGAAGAAGTGGAAACAGCAATACAAGGTTAAACAGGTCTCTTGGGTCTGGGTGACTGCTCTGATATCATAGAGCTTTCACCAAGGAAATTGATATGACCCACTTGTCTACATGGACTCTGATGGGGGTTTCTTCTCATTGTATTCTAGAAATGGTCTGATGTTCTCCCTTTGGCTTTGTCTGCAGACCAAGGGGAGAATGATAGCGATGAATTGATGAACAGATGAAATTTGTCAATGATAGTTGTAAACAGATGGAATTTATGAATGAATGAAAATTTCTAGATGAGATGTTAAGGCTAATATATGAGAAAAAAAATAACAATTATCTAGCCCTGAGTTGTAATTAGTGAAATTTTGCTGCTTGAGGAAGAGTCTCTTGGGACTTTAACTTGCTGTTATTCTAAGTCTTGAGTCCAGGTATAAGTGTCTGAGCCCTCATAAGGCTGTTGGTTCATCATTCAAGAGAATTGCCGGGGGCCCTGAAGTCTCCCACAGGTGGATGTCTGTCCTTGGGAAAGTTGAGAGAACGACCTTGCGAAGGTGAAGGTAGGATTCTCTTGACCTATCTCCATCTTGGTAAATAAGACATTTCCCCACCTGGTTAATTCTGAGCCTGGCTATGCATCCTGTCATACAATTGACTGCCTATGACATATACCTGAAATCAAACAGAACTAATGCTGCTATGTCCCTGCCTTTCTCCTCACATAGCAAATTCCACTGATAAGGGCAAATGTAAAAGAAGATGAATCCTTTTGGTGATTTTTGATTAAGCAATATAGGCTAGTATAGTAAGATCATTTTGTATTGTCATTCAAATCACAAAAATAGAGACCATGAAGCCTCAAAATTGGTGGGTCATTTAATTTATGAGATCACCCTGTAGCATTCTTTCATTGTGATAATATGATTAAAGGGAGATGTCACTGAGTGAAAAAAGTGACACAAATTTCAAAATTGGATTGAGAATTTTACACGTAAATAGTGTTTGAAACATCTCTGTAATAATATTGAAACAAAGACTCATTTTCCAATTCAAGTCCTCATGATGCAACAATTAAAATTCTCTGAAGTTTCAGGTGAATTGTGCGTTCTTAATGTAATGATTCTTTTCATAGGTCTCTGTTAAACTAGGTTAGTAGTGGAGTACATCTGAGCTTTTATAATAGGATGCAGGTATAAGATTTGAGCTCGTTTGCCTAAAGTTTTGCTTCCTAAAATTAACGTGAGAATAATTGGGTATTGATGGAACAGTTTATGGGACCAGACTGTTGTTCTATTAATTATTAAGCCTAAAACAAACATTGTCACGTTTGATTTGAAGAAAAGAATGTTAGAATATCTAGTGTTACCAAAATGTGAAAAGCCAATTTTACTTGGGTTTATTATTACCACCTTGATGTTGAGCATGACTTGAAAGGCAAACATGTTTTATTGGAAGTGACTTATCTGACCTGCACTGTCTTGAAATCAGCTACTTGATGTAGTTACACATCCCATCCCAAAATGTTTTGTTACAACTGAAATTACTTTAGCAACTTTCAAATGAATTCATTTGTGTATCAGGAGTCATCATCTTATAAAAAAAGGTGTCCTGTTTGTAGTTCCCTAGCAGAATCTCATCGTCTTAAGGGAGGATAAGCAGCTAAAAGAAACTAACTAGAAAAGAAAGCACCTAGAGTGAAAATTTTTCAGTTGGTTTTAATAAATAGTTGTAATAAGATTAGGTAATTATATGTGTATCATAGGTATAGTATAGGTAATCTTAGGTAATAGACCATAGGTAATATTAGGCCATTATGCCAAATACAGAATTTGGGTTCGGAATTTTTTTAATTTTTCAGTTCTTATTTGAATTTGCCAAACTCAAAATGTAAATTCTCTGGTCTAGTGATGTTCACATTAGTGCTATTAAGGTTTGTGCTAGCTCCTACAATGTGACCTGGTTACTGTCATAGCAAACTAGAATTGTATTAAGATCTATCTTGTCAGAGATTTTGAGCAGAGAAGATGCTCTACATGTGCCCTGAACTGGAGAAGCAAATTGGCTGGGGCTGTGCTCTGCAGTCCCACTCATTCCAGTCTTCCTGAGAGAAGAGATCTCCACAGGACCACAGGACCACGGGACGACATCAGAGCATATTTCAGAGACTAGCAAGCTGTATGAGATGGCATGGTGGATTTGCTAGGAGGTACTTGTGCCTCATGGTTCTTGGTTAATGAGTCACCTCAGACATTTATTTTATATTTGGTATATTATTAGTTAATGTATAATCAAGTGGAACATCGTCAGCATGTTATAAGTTGTGCCCCTTTCCCTCTTCTCTAATGTCACCTTTATGCCTCAGTAAGGGGATTGCCCCCTTCTGGTTTTGCATCACCTATGGAACACTGCCTTCCATGCATTTAGATTGTAATGAGCTTTGGACCCAAGGGGCGTGGGGGGGGTGGTGGAAAGAATGTGAGAAATAATACATTTGGACCCCTAATCTATTCCCATGAGTATGAATCAGTTTGGTATTTTACACGAATCATATGGAGATAGCTAGGTTCTTGTAGTGTGCCTCAAACGTTAATGTAATGTACCCTACTTGTTTCCCAAAATGTGAGGCTTACTTGTGCCACTGCAAGAATGCTGACAAAGCTATTTTCACACTGTTTTGCACAAATTCAATGTCAAAACTCAGCATGGGTGGGAGGCCTTGATGCTTTGTAAAGTCCCTCAACTTATTTTAGTACCTTGAGACCATTCTCTCATCCAACATGAGCAGGTGACCATCTTTATGATCACTTAATGAAGATGTCTGATGTTTCACCCAACCCGTGACCTCCCCCTGCTGATATGTCATTTTTGGCCCTCAGGAGCAAAGTCTATCAACCAATGCTCATTTGCATATTTGTGTATCAAATGTTATAAAAACAAGGTCCTAGAAGAAGGGAGCATCTCAGATTGTGAGAAAGTCTGGGATCCACTTCATTAGAGCTGTCCACAAACTCTTTAATAAAGTACCATTGGTTCAGAACTCTGCCTCTGTGGTTTTTCTTATAGGTTGGGCAGTCATAACCCTCACACCTACATCTTCAGTTATCAATGAAATTAATTGGTAAACATCCTAGTGTGCCATCGATCAATCTGAATTTGTGTGTAACCAGCTAATGCCCATGTAAGTGCCCCTATGGGGCACCCACTGGTAGCCCTAGTTTTCAGCCTGCTCTTTGGTTGAGACTTAACCTGGCTCTTGTGTTCCTCACACTTGAGACTCAAGCACCCACATCATGTTTGCTTGAAGACAGTGTTGATCGACTGACAGGGATTTGCAGACTTGCCAGCCAACCACCTTGTCTGGAGACAGACCAGTTCTAGCTAGGCAGAGAGAAGGAACCTTGTCAATGAGTATGAGTTCAGGACATGGCTTACTAGGAAGCTATAGGAAATGAGGTTGGTGGTTTGTTCCTAGTGGGGTCAATATTTGCATTGCCTAAATGATAATCTAAACCAAAGGTTAGTATACTATGGCCCCACAGACACAATCTGGCCTACTGCCTCTTTTGTATGGCCTGTGAGCTAAGAATTGTCAGAATGTAAAAACCACTATTCTTCTGTATTCTTTGCAGAGAAGACATTGATAAAATGGACTCAGGCACCGTCTTTGGACAGCAATTTATAAAGAACATATTAGGGGATTTGATAAGTAAAAGGTATTAGGAGTCATAGAAAGGATTAACTAATAGAGCCCAACTGGTATAAGACATTCGGTAACTGTAAAACACCTCACACATTGCCTGGCACATAGCGCTATACAAACATTATTATGATGGTGATTACCATCATCATCACCGTCATCATTTTCAATAGCAAAGTATGTTAGGGAAGAAGGAGTGTCTATTTCTCAACCAGAAGTAGAACAAAATAACTTTAAAACCCCAAAGGAGAGAAGGGAAGCACAGGAAAAAGAAAGCTGGATTGTTTGTTTTCTGGAGAAAACATTCCTCATTTAGGTAAAATGCTGGCACCAACTGTGAAGTTAGAAGCAAATGGAGATATTCTCAATGGGGACCAAAACAAGAGCATCCATTAGAGTAAGTGAAGGAGGCAGTGCAGCGTACAAGCCCCTTCTCCACTTTGTTTTCACTCCTTTTTGAAAGACTAGTGAAGTCAGCTACGAAGAAGATTTCATGACTTGGTGTTTCTGGGTCAAGCCAAAGGGAGTATGAAAAAGCTTCCATGCCAGGAGGATTTGCGACCAAGGAGATGACTACTGGTCCTCGAGATATACTACTGTGGGGAAAAGTGTCCTTGTTATTATAGTACACTGTCATGGGGACCCAGGGCCTGACCCAAGGTATGCCACTAACAGTAGAAACATTAATTCCTGTATTAGCATGGGCCAAAACCAACCCCAACAAACATACTAGGTCTTCCCCTGATCAGTCGGTGCTGAAGTGCAAAGGGCTCAACACCGTCAACCAGTGCTGAGGAAACAGAGAAGCCATCTTTGTGAGAAGGTAGCAGCCCATTCTGTTAACATGCCCTCTAAGCTATCCCAGAAAGTAAACTGCTTGTTGAGGGCTCTCTTCTTGCATTGACAAGAAACTGGGGCTAAAGATAAGAAAAGTAGTTTTTCAATGCATAGCCCATTTGCTAGAAGTCTACACCTTTATTGAAACTGTTGTCTGGACCCACCGTCAACAACTAGGTGCCTGAGACAATATGGCAAATAGATTATTTTAGCCTACCCACTAGTAAACTTAACATAAAAATATATTTCAGGCTGCACATGCGCAGGGCTAGGTTTTGTTCTCCTGTGCACGTGAGCAAACACAGACTCCTCTCTTGAAGGGATAGCACTGTTAATTGGTTATGGACAGATACTAATGATGGAGAGCAATCACAGATCACAGTTTGTAGCCCATATGGTCAAGGAGTGTTAGTGGGGTAGGGAGAGGGAAGGAGAGGTTATCTCCCAGGGCCCCTGATCTGGGCTCCCAGGAAACCACTCCTGTCACTGTTACTTGCCTGTTCTCCTTCAGGCCTCTGTTGCTCCTGGGGCTTCATAAAACCATAGCCACCACAAGCACAAAGAGCATCCCAGTGACTGGGACACAACCAACCACTATCTGAGTAGCCCCAAAATTCCATACTTGCCTTTTAATCTGCAGATCCTGCCAACTATGCCATTTTGTAACAACAATTTGGCTAGCAGCTACCGTGGCTGTGTAAAACCCAACAAGACCAGCAACAAGAGCTGCCAGCACAGGTTCTTTTGATCTGCTTTACTAAGGAAAGTAACTTTAAGGGGTTAACAATCTCACTTTAATTCAACATACAAATATCATTCACTTAGTACAGGAGGAAAAGCCAGCACCCTGAAATTCAGGGCAAATACAAACAGAAATTACAAACACTAGGAGAGAGACCTTTTCTGACTCAAATCACAATTTACAGTTACCAAAGAACCAGTGTGTCTGGCTTAGCAAAGCCAGTGGGCAGTCACAAGGACTTGCCCTTGCTCCTTCCATGAGTGAGGGCCAAAAGTCAAACACCAAGCTAGGATCTTATATACCCATATCAGGGCCCTGGGGCACTTGATTACCTCAGTGCTGAGAAGCCCTCTAACAAAGAACAGGGAAAAATCCCATTTTGTTGGCCATTACATTTGAAAGGCAAGACTCATCAAAGGTACTTAATTACCTCAGCATTCCAAAGGAGAAGACAACAAAAAGTCCTGCCCTGATTACCATTACATTGTCTTGGGGCTGAGAAACACTCCAAGTCAAAAAGATCCCATTTTACCTGCCCCATTCAAACAAAGGCCAGAATCATTAAAGTCACTTAAGGGAGGAACAGCAAAAAGCTCAGCTCTGATTATCATTAAATCCATTAAACATCAGAGTTAAAATCTTGAAAATCAAAAGAGAGGTTAATAAAATTGAAAGTAAGAAAACCATTAAACTAATAGATAAAACAAGAAACTGGTTTTACAACAACAAAATAGGTAAACCAGTGGGTAATTTGATTAATGAAAATGAAAGAAAACCAAATCAGTAGTATCAAAAATGAAAAGAGTGAATATAGCACCAATGAAGATGAAATTAAAGCCATTATTAGGCATTACTTTGCCCAATTATATGCCAGTAAAACTGACAATATATGTGAAATGGGTGAATATTTACAAAAATATAAATTGCCCAGATTAACAGAAGAGGAACTAGAATACTTAAGTAACCCAATATTAGAAAAAGAAATTAAACAAGCTATCAATGTGCTCTCCCCCCCCCCAAAAAAAAAACAAGACAAAAATAAGTGAATTTTGTGGAACTATTAGGAACAATTAGTCGCAATACTATATAAACTATTTGAAAAAATGGATAAAGAAGGAGTTCTACCAAATTCCTTTTATGATAAAGATATGATGCTGATACCTAAACCAGGAAAAGCAAAAGCAAAGAAAGAAAATTGTAGACCAATTTCCTTAATGAATATTGATGCAAAAAAATGAATAAAATCCTAGCAGGGAGATTATAGCAATATATCACAAAGGTCATACACTATATCCAGATGGGATTTATGCCAGGAATTGAGGGGTAGTTCAATATTAAGAAAACTATGAGAATACTTTATCATATCAGTAACAAAAACAACAAAAATCATATAATTATATTAGTAGATCTAGAAAAGTCTTTGACAAAACACAATCATTCCTATTAAAAACACTAGAAAGCATAGAAATCAATAGAGCCTTTCTTAAAATGATAAGTAGTATCTGTCTTAAACCAAAAGGAAGAATTGTCTATGATGGGGATAAATTTTAAGCCTAATCAACTAAGATCAGGAGTGAAGAAAGGATGTCCATTACTACCATTATTATTCAATACTGTACCCAAAATGCTAGCTAGCTAGGCAAGAAAAAGAAATTGAAGGAATAAAAATAAACAATGAGGGAACTAAACTATCACTCTGAAGATGATATGATTATATGATGGTATACTTAGATCAACTAAAAACTACTTGAAACTCCTAACGACTTCAGCAAAGGCTCAGGATATAAATAAAATATACCCATACAAATGGGTATCAGCATTTCTATAAATTTCCAACAAAAACTAGCAACAAGAGATAGAAAGAGAAATTCCATTTAAAATAGTTGCAGATGATATAAAATACTTGGGAGTCTACCTGCCAAAAGAAACCCAGGGATTATATGAACATAATTACAAAACACTTTACACACAATTAAAAACAGATCTGGGGGGTGGTGCCACGATGGGGGGCTGGAAAGCAGGTATTTGCTTAAGCTCTCCCCCAGGTCCCACCAAACACCTGTAAAAAATGGCTCTGAACAAATTCTAGAGCTGCAGAACCCATGAAATAGCAGAGGGAAGCAGGGGATCAGCCCAAGACAGGCTGGATGGTCACTGGGAAGGGTCTATGCCACGGACCTGGGAGCATGATGGAGCACAACCCAGTGTGGGCCACTCCAGGACCAACCAAAGGTGTTGGGAGGAGGGGTTTAGGGATGGTCTTGAGGAGGAGTTTGATGGGACTGGGATGAGGTCATACTACAGGAACCAAGAGGATGGAATTAAGGGTGGGAAGTAGCTGAAGGCTACCTGGAGATAACGGACAATGTAGGGCTAGGCTAGTTTAAGGGTAACACATTTGGGCTTAGACTTTTTGATAGGATCAAGAGTGGAAACTAGCCAGGCAATGGGGGGCTAGGCTAGGTTAAGAGTAACCTAGCCTAGAGATTTGGGCCTAGCAACAATGAAAGGCTTATGGCCTCAGGCAAACGCCTCATCTAGTGGGAAGATTCAAGGAGAGTTCAAGGGGGCTCCCACAGTCTAAACCCCATCAGAAGCTTACAATCTAATGGGGGAGTTTACAGCTTAATATTTGAGACAAATCAAGGAAACTAGAAACCTAACTCAAATGAGAATGAGTGATAGATTGGAGAAGAAAACAAAATTCTACAATCTGTTGCTTACAAGAAACACTTTTAAAATTTGAAGACATACACTAAATCAAACTGAGAAGATGGGAAAAAAAACTTAGTATTCATCAAAAGATTCCAAAAAAGGTAGAAACTGCAAATATGGTATCTGACAGTTCAAAAGAAAATGTTCAAAAAATAAGCAAGGAAACTACATTCAGTTGAAAGGAACCATAAACAGCAAACCAATATCAGTAATAACAAAGTTTTACACCCCATAGGCTTAGCATCTCACTTCATGCAGGAAGCATTAACTGATCTACCAGAAGGCATAGTACCCTCTAGAGCCCTGGGCCTGGAGATAGGAAGATCTGGGTTCAAATGTGGCCTCAGGTACTTACTAGCTATGTGACCCTGAACAAGTGACTTCACCTCTGAATGCCAGCTGTGAAGTGGGAAGCATATCACCTACCTGGCAGGGTTGTTGTGAGGATCAAGTGTGATAATATTTGTAAAAGAGGTTACACAGTGCCTGGCACATAGTAGGGGCTTAATAATAGTTGATTGATTGGTGAATAGAGTCTGGAAGATTACACTTCCTTTTAGTGTAAGAGTGTGCCCAGTTTAGACTTCAACCCATCGACACTGGAGAGTACAAGGGGGCAAAACCAGAAAGAGTCAAATGCAAAAGAGGAGGCTTTTCACATCTGGAGAAACATTCCACACTCACAAAGGGTATTAGTGCCTGAACTGCATATCCTTGGCTTTAGGGCAAATGATTTGTAACTAGTGTCCTTGCAATACAATTCAGGGAATTCAACATCTGGAATGTACTTTCTCCACATCTGGGCTTCTCAGAATCTACTTTCCATGAAGGCTCCCAGCTCAGAAAGTCATGTTATCTGGACCCCCTCAGATGCCTATGCTCTCTACTGCCTCAGTATTCCTTTTAGTTATTGATCTGTAGACAGTTTGCTAAGTGGTGCAGTGGATAGAGCATTGCACCTGCGGTCAGGAAGACTCATCTTCCTGAGTTCAAATCCAGCTTTAGACACTTCCTTGCTTTGGCAGCCTGGGCAATTCACTGTTTACTTTAGTTTAGCCTCATTTGTAAAATGAGGTGGAGAAAGAAATGGCAAACTGCTCCAATATCTTTGCCAACAAAACCCAAATTGGGTCACAAAGAGTCAGGTATGCCTGAACCTTTGATGGAATGGAATGGAATATTTTTGAGGGCAAGAACCCTATCTCCAGCACCAGGAACAATGGCACATGAGCCCTTCACATTCACAGAAATGAATTAAATTGAGACTTTACCTATGCCTAACACATTACTGGCCTTGGTAAAGGTCAATGCAGACGCGCTTAATATGCAGTGCTCAGCTTTTAATAAATGTTTTCCAGTACTAAGTAATCTCTCATTTGTGATTTCTTGTCAGGAACTCCTTTTAAGCAAGGTGCCCAGACAAGCCAATCTTCATTCCCCTCCCAGTGCTGTTTGTGGTTTCCAGACCTCAATACCATGCCTCAGCTCCAGTCTCACCCCAGAACATTCAGCTGCATCTGGGCCCTCTTCATACTGGAACATCTATGGAACCTTGTTGCCTGTTCACTCTGGGATATCCCTGCCATTTGCTGCTGGACCCTATATTCACTTGCTAGTTCATCCAGGGGACTCCATTTCATTGAGAAGTAGAGGCTGGCCAAGCTTCACTTCCCTCTAGGATGTGCTTCTGAATTTATAAATAGACACATCATAGCTCAGCCGGAGTCTCACCCTGGACCTTCCCTCAATAAACTGGCCCTGTTCACTTGGATCATACATGTACTGCTGAGAACTTCTCACCCTGGAACATCCCTCCATTAAGACAGCTCCTTGCCCCACTGATGAGTTCTGCTAAGGCCTTCCATTTTGGTGAGGGGCACAGAATAGTCCTTTTTGTGGCCCCTTGCACCCTATACTTTTCACCCCTCTTCCTTCAAAATCATACCTCTGGTATAGCTCCTAACTGAGATGTCCCTCAGCACCAGGGCCTCCTCATCCTAGAATATCCATGCTGCCCACCAGACTTCTTAAGCTAGAACATCACTTTGCCATGTTAACATACTCCTCCCTCCCATTGGGGAATTCCACCATTTTGGAAGTGATCCAAAGCAGCCAACTTTCATTCACTTCCCAATTGAGCTTCTGAATATTGTGCTTCAGCTATAGTCTGACCTTGCCACTTCATTCTGCACCTGGGGCACAGACTGGCCACCCCTCATTCTCCATACACTTGGGCTTTTAATTTTCCAGTTATAAACACTATGGCTCAGCTGCATTCTCACCCTGGTTGTTCCTCCACTTCTCTTGGCCACTTCACTCTTTGTACCTTGGAAGGTCACTTCACCCTACCTGCTCTTTTGAATGGTGAAAATGTCCCAGGACCTCCATTTTGGACAGGAGTTCAATCCACTAAAACTTCTTAACCAGTATTTCTGTGTATCTAACTTTTTAAATGCCAATACCATGACTCAGCTGCAATCTCATTCTGAGACCTCCTCAACTTGGAATATCCATGTATGCCAGCAGTCCTCTCCAACTATAAGATCTGCCCAACATCATAGCCATCTTCTCCAATGGGAGAAATTTCCTTATGGTCCTCCATTTTGGTGAAGCCATTATGGCTAGCTTTCTTTCTCCCACTGGGCACTTTTGACTTCTTCCACACTTCTGCACCCCTGCTGTCTTACTCTAGACATTCCCTCTAAGCCTGGAGACAATTCACTGTGGAATATCCATAAAGCCCTGATGCTTCGCACCCTGGAAACTCTCTCCACCATACCAATCCCCTCTCCAATTGCTGAGATTTTCGGAGGACCTCCATTTGGGGGATGGGTCTAATTTACCCAATCTCCTTTACCCGACAGCTTGTGCATCTAACTTTATAGCACAATGCCTCAGCTGGAGTCTCATTGAAGAATTTCTCCCAGTTCTTGTGAGTTTTTAACTTGGCATACCCTTAGAGTGTTGCATTATTCTTTACCTGTATCAGTCCATCATTGCAGATGCCTTCAACCATTGGTGAGCTTATTTATGGTTTGTCACTTCAATGAGGAGCCCAGACAATCTATGAAGTATTCCACAGCAGGAACTGCATCTGACTCTCAAGACATCAACACCGACTCAGGTACACTCAACCTGGAACTTGCCTGAGAATCTAGGTCCTCCTCTGCATGAAAAAAAAAATCATGCTCCTCGGTAGACCTCTTGTCCTGGAACATTCCTGCAACATGCTGACTTCCTTCTGCACCCCCCCCCTCACCCCTCCCTGCACAAGGCTTCCATTTTTTTTGAGATACCCAAGCTTGCCAACTTTTTTATTCCCTCCAGGCACTGCTCCAAAATTTGCAGACTTCAACACTATCAGATACTTGTAGCCTCAGCCTGAAAATTGCCCCTGCACTTGTGTTTTCTTCCTCCTGCATTATCAGTCTTCTCCTGAGACCTCTTTCCCTGAAATATACCTCTTAAGTTCTGGAGTGAATTCCTCCTGCATTTGCTATTTTGTCTTTGGGCCCAGGCCAGCCCAACTCCAGTCTCCTTCCAGCTGTCCTTCTGACTTTCTGGACTTTGATTCCATGCTTCAGCTGCAGTTTCAACTTAGAAGTACCTTTAGCCTTCTTTATTCTGGACTATAAATGCTTCCATACTAACAAGTGAATTTGCCAAAATTAGGAAGTCAAAATAAGAGGCTTAATATGAAGAAGTTAAATTGTACAGTTTAGGGGATGAAAATTAAAAGACAAATTATCAAAATAACAAAGTCCAAATTAGGGAGTCCAATTGTTCAAATTGTTTAAATCCCTCCAAAGAAACCACGTAGATTAGCTGGGGTGGAAGATGATCGATCCCAATTCAGAAGTGGGTGGTATCGATGGGGGTATTTGGGTGCTTGTGCTTGGACCTTAATTCTAACATCACATTTCTCCCTAGCCTCTGCCTGGGTGCCTTGCCTGGACCCCAATTCCAAAACCACATCCAGTTTTAAAATCACATCTCTCCCTAGCCTCAAAATACTGCCTCAGGCAATTCCTCTCCAGTTCAAGGGCAACATGCCCTAGAAAAACACTTATCTCTCCCCTGATACTGTGGCCAGCTATACCTATAGAATTTATTAATGTCTACTCCCTGTGTACATGCTGAACTGGCCATGTACTGGGTCATAAAGATATTCATTACTCACTGGCCTATCATGTGCATGCTAGATCCAGACATATGTATACTCCATTACCTTCATCTTGTGTAACAAGACATTGATGGGAGCAGCCTGGGTATTTCCAAGTCAGCCCTGATTGTTAGTTGACTTAGTGATATTTCAGGCCTAAAACCACACCTCCATGTAGCCTCCCCACCTTGGGCTATTTCCCAGTAAACTCTAAGTAAGATACCTGTACAGTAGATACAAAAAGTGCATGTTCCTTTAAGAACTGACCACCCCTTAACCACTCTCTAATCCCACCCCAAAACACCTAACTGGCATGTTTCACCCCAAAATATCCTATAAAAAACTTTACTTGCACCCCTGTAAGGTCGCAGGTTCCCTAAGAACTCTTGCCTGCTGAAAAACATAATAAATCTTTGGCACCTTGACTTGAAGAATGTTTGGGTATATGAATTCATTCCAGATGGCCTTGGCCTTCTCCAGTACTCTGGTCCTCTCCAATACTCTGGTACTTCCCCTCAACTACCCAGCCTGGGAACTCCGGTTTGGGGTTCCTGGACTTCATCTCCCCAACCCTCAACAGTATTTTCTCTTAGAATTAAAGGTACGAAAACAATAAACATCTCCAGTAAAAACAGAAAATTTCATACATCAGCCTTTGGTTTTCACAGCTGGGTTCACAGTTCCACGCTCCTTTTTCTCTGGGAACCCAGTTCATTAGTAGAAGTGGAAAAATCAGAAAGTCCAAATTAGAGAGTAGAGTTGTTAAAATTGTTTAAATTGCTCCAACAGAGCCCTATATGGATTGGAGACTATCGACTTATCCCAATTGAAATTTAGGTGGTATGTCCTCTTAGAATTAAAGGTACTGGACACACTTTTCAGTAAAAATGGAGCATTTCAACCATTTAGAAACAGCTAAGAAGAGTAACTATTTTATACAAGAGAGGTGCAAGAAGAAGAAAGGATACAGAGGATTTAGACAGGGGAGGAGGCCTGGTAGTTCTGGTAACCTACTTTCATTGGGAATGGGTTTGAGAGAGAACAATACATATATATTTTGAAGAGTATAAAAGTATTCTAAATTTAGAAGAAATAAAATGGTAGGGGTTTAGTGAGGGGGGAGAGGACAAGGGAGGGATTTTTAGAGGGGAGAATGAGGGAATAGATAAAGGGAGTTTAGATTAATGGGAATGGGGGGATAGGAGGGGGATCCTTAGCGGGGGGGGGGGGGAGGCAAGTAATAGGAGGGCAGGGTGGTTGGTGGAGGACGGGGGTAGGCAAGTAATAAGAAGGCGATGTAGCAGGTAGAAGTAAAGTAGAGGAGGCAGGAAGGATAGGAAACAAAAGATATGTATAAAAATAAAAAACAAAGATCAGGAGTAGATTATGATTGGAAAAGTATATGTCTATATACACATGTATATATGTATAAGTGTATGTATATATCTGTATGTCTACGTATATATCAAGAAATATCTAAATTATATTGTAGCCTTCTGGGGGGTGGGGGGAGGAGAAAAAAAAGAACAAAGTTAAAAAGTGCACAGCAGAGAACAAAAGAAAACACAAGGAAGCAAAGAAAAGATGGACAATTCTCAACCCAAGGTGTATTATTTATCATACAGGCTTTCTTGAAATGAAAATTTATTGTTACATATTTTGAATCCTCTCCTATGTTCTGCTATGCACATGACATGCTTTTTTCTTTCTTACTTTATATTTAAGTTTCAATATTTAAGTTTATGATATGTTTTTGTTGTTTCTAAACAAAAACATATAAATAATATAATAAAAATTAAAGAAAGAAAAAAATTAGACAAAAAAAGAAAAAATTAAGAACCACATTAGAGAAGAAGGCATAAATGGATGGCAATCTGAACCAGTGTAATGAATACTCAAATTGATGAGATCCATTGAAGTATCAAAATAGATCTAGTCTCAGGGATTGAAAACAAATTGAATTGCCAGTCAATAAGCTGTTACTAAACACTGTGTGCCAGGCACTGCGCTAATAAATGAGTAAAAGAATAAATTACTTTATACTTCCTTTTACCTTTCTTTTGATGGCTGCTGAGGAATATTTTCCCCATTAATGAGACCAGAATGCTTTCTAAGAGAGATTAATTGACATAACTAAGGTTATTCAATATTTCAAGAACCTGCAATTTCATTGATGTAAGCCTTTGTTCCACTCACACAAATCACAACCTCTCAAAAGAACAAGGTTAAAAAGTGCACAGGAGAAAGCAAAAGAAAACACAAGGAAGCAAAGAAAAGATGGACAATTCTCAACACAACTTGTATTATTTACCATACAGGCTTTCTTGAAATGAAAATTTATTGTTACATATTTTGAATCCTCTCTTATGTTCTGCTATGCATATGATATGCTTTTTCTTTCTTACTTTGTATTTAAGTTTCAATATTTAAGTTTATGATATGTTTTTGTTTATTTCCTCTATTCTGTATTTGTGTTCTGGTAAAATATAATAAAATTTAAAAATAAAAAAATAAAAAATAAGGGGCAGCTAGATGGTGCACTAAGTAGAGTCCTGGAGTCAGGAGGACCTGAGTTCAAATCCAGCCTGAGACACTTGACACACTTACTAGTTGTGTGACCTTGGGCACATCACTTAACCCCAATTGCCCTGCCTTCAATTCCGCCCTGCAAAAAAAAAGGCAAAAACAATGAGCCTCATCAGTCTTGGTTTAAACAGCTGGGTTCACAGTGCCGTGCTTCCTCAATGCAGGTTTTCTTCTCTTTTCCGGGGACCCCAGTTCATTAGCAGAATTAGAAAAATAAAGATGTCAAAATTAGAGTCAAATTGCCAAAATTCAGGACCTACAATTAGGGCATCAAGTTGTCTAAATGAAAAAGTCATAGGTTTAAAATTAGGGAATCAAAATTAAAGAGACAAGTTGTCAAAATTACAAAGTCCAAATTAGGGAGATGAATTATTCAATTTATTTAAATCCCTTCAGAGGGGTCACTTAGTGGAGGTGGGAGACTACTACTTTGTAAGGGGCTCTTGAGAACCTGATAAGCTTGGGAGTTGAGGCTCACGGACAGTCCCATGGGAAAAAGGAATTATCTGGGGCTACACAGTCTGGCTCAGGTCCTCCTCCTCTGATAAGGCAGGCTGTGAACAGCACATGCCCCCTTCCAAATAAGGACTGGACACGAGTTGTCCACGAGCTGTGATGCATGGCTCTGGGGCTCCTGATAGGCTTAGAGGATCGTGCAAGAGCTTGCTTGCACCCAGTAACAAAGGCTAGTACTGTATAAAAATCCTGCTTGCTGAAACAATAAACGGAGTTCCTTCCATCTTATCTTGACTCCCGCCTCAATCATTGCAGACCGAGACAGGTCCTTGCTGGTCAAGGACTACCAAGGATGAGAGGCCCCCAACAAATGGCGCCCAAACATGGGGCTCGAAGAGAGGACCCCGCACCCCGTGAGGCCCCTCTGACGCACAGAGGGAAGGACCGAGTCGGCTAGCGCGCAGCTGAGCAGCTCACGGAGGACAACAATACTCAACTCTCCCCGGAGAGACAGACGGACCAGACTCCCGGACGCAACCCGAAGCAAGGTCAGAGAGCTGGATAAGACTTCAGAGGAGGTAAGGTTAAAAGAAAGCCTTACCAATGGGGCAGTCTGCATCCTTCACAGACTCTAAGGACTTAGAGACATTCTGTAAAATACTTCACAAGCTTAGCAAGAAGCAAGGATGCACAATTCATTTGAGAAAAGTTAGGGGCACCACACCACAACAGCAGCTACAGCAAACACTCACAGCACAACAGCAGCTACATCAAACACTATATACACTGAAGTTCCTCAAAACAAAAGTTTTACAGACAGATGTGGCTACCAGAACAAAGCAAGAGGAGGAACTTGCACACTTGGCAGACTCCAAGGAAAAGATACCAGAAAAAGGCAATTTAGAATATGATCCGGAGGAAAGAATGAAGTCTCCTTCAGCCCCTCCCCCAACTCCTCAATATAAATCCAATCCATGCATATGGGAACATAAAATACATTATATGAAAGTTCTGAAGAAGCTCATAAGAGAAAGATGTCTCTTAAACAACTGGAAGAGACCAACCAGGGATCTGCCCCAGATCATCTTAAAAGCAGGGTCTCCACGACCCCAATAAAGCATGGCACTTGGCCTCTGTTACATCAGAGGGCCAAGCACTTTGTGTATAGAATTTACAAAATCCTCTCTGTGTTTTTTGTCTCTGTGTCTGTGTTCTGTATCTGCGTTTCTGTGTGGAGTATGTAATCTGACACCCTGTAATGTCCATCATCTCTTGAGAGAAAAATGTCTTCTTGTTTAATGGTTTTTTTCTTTTTACAATGTGATTAGAGGTGTTGAAAAAACTTTTGGAAAATTGTTGGAAATAATGCTCTTTCTTTCTCCCTTTATTCCAAACCTGGCCAATTTGGAATGTGAAGAGAGATAAGAAAGGAGGTGGGGAACTTTTCCCTTGAATTTAAGTGAAATGTGTTCTAGTAAATCTTCAGATAAGTCAGAATTTATTATATTATTTGGCACTAAGACAAATTGGGAAATTGCATAGAGCTCCCCAGTATGAGGAGAAAGGGACATGTTACTACTGGATTTTTTCCAGAGTCCCACTCACCTTTGACTGGCAAATTCAAAGTTCTCACTTCCAAAAAAGTTTTTAAGGAGTGAACACAGAAGTAAAATTTACTAAGTTAAAGTAAAATTTGGGAAAGAGAGAGAAACTTGTTTAAAGGAATTTAGGTGTGGGGGTAGAAACTGCAGCTGAGTCCACGTGGCTCTGGGTCCATGTGCTCTTGGCCACCCCCTCCACCACACTCTACCTTAGAAGACTGGGTGTGTCAATTAGGAGCTGAAGCTAAAGAAACTTGTAACCTCACTGGAAAATAGGGCTGATTAGTTAGTACTTAGAAAGGTAGGCTCCTTTGCTCTCAAGGGGCTGCCAGGCCCCACCTTGGGAGGAGCCCTTAGAAAATTGAAAGGGATTTTTCCCTTTATCAGAGGCAGCAGGCTGAAGGGGAAACTGAGAAATATTTTAGCTTGGTATAAAGAATGAGTGGGGGAGTTGCAAACCCATGTGCTCTTAAGGACCACTCCCTCTTACTTGGATGGTATGCCCTATTAGAATTAAAGGTACAAAACACATAATGAATGTGTGCTTTAAAAACAGAAAAACTCTTTTATCATAACCTTGGTTTTAACAGCAAATGTTCACAACACCATTCTTAAATTTTTTCAGAGGGGACATGTGGCTTAACTTGGGTGGGAGACACATAATTAATATTACTTGAGACATAGGTCATATGCCCTCTTAGAATTAAAGATACAAGATACACAATAAACCTTTTTGGTAAAAGCAAAGAATTTCCCTCATCAGCTTTCACTTTCTAGAGCTGGATTCACAGTGCTGTTTGCTTAACAGAGGTTCCCTTCTCTTTTCCAGGGGTTCCAGATGGTGAACCAAACTGTGAGATTTTTCAAATTGTTTAAATCCTTCCAGAGGGGTCACTTTGCTGAGCATGGGTGGGAGACCAGTCCCAGCTGAGCCGTCAAACCCTGAAAATAAATGCCCAAATAGCCACACAGGTAATGCAACAACTGTTAACTCTGAATATGCCAAAGAGCTGTAAAAGGTTGTGATGGGTGCTGGGGCCTCAGCCCTAAGATCATGTCTCTGGAAACCTCCCAATTTCTTAGTAGGCCTCTGTCCTGTGAGAACATTTTCTCTCGTTGAAGAACACATTCATTCTATCAACAGACAGGGGTTGCCTGGCCCAAGGATTTTTGTCCCTGGATGGCCCATCCTCCTCCTGCCAGATCCCCAAGATCCATGCCCCCGATAACTGCCTCAGTGCCTGGTACGCTCCCTCCACTTTCCCATCCAGAGCTTGCAAAGGCACCTGGCCCCTTAGATCACCCTATCAGTCTCCCTGGCATCCCTTTCTCATGTCCCTTTTCTATATATGCCCCAGCATCATGCTAATTCTCTTGCAGGGTTCCATAAGGACCTTTGCCTGCTTTAATGCATTACAATAAACCTTTTTTCCACTTGACCAAGAGAAGGTTTAAGTGTGTGAATTCATACCAGGCAACTCTGCCGTGGCATTCTCAGGGTTCCAGCACCCCAAAACCTCATCAGTTGCACACCAAAAAAATAAAAACCAAAGAGCAACAGAGGTTGTTACACCAATTGTCAACTCTGACCAAAGAGGCACAGAAGTTATAGATAATGCTTTATACCAACTGTAAAACTCTGAAAAAAAAAAGAAAAGAAAACCAAATAGCTCACAAAGGTTGTAGGTGAAAAGCTTTTTTTATTCTATTGGAGGAGAGAAACTAGATATAAGGGTCAGAGTCTCCTCTGGGAGGATAAGCCTTGATACGTATACTTGTGGCTAGACAAAGAACTGAACAATGTGGTATAGCCATAGCAGTGCAGCAATGAGGGCTTCATGACTAGAACATGCTTCCTCCAGGTGCTTGTCCAAGCTCAGGACCCACCTGGGGCTGGTTTGAGCCAATTTTGTGATTTAGTTGCAGCAGAGTTCATCCAGAGGATGAGTGCAAAGGATTGTTGTTATGCCAAGTTCAGGGAACAGCTTGCTTGCAGGGCCTTAGCTCTGGAAAACAGGGTGTCTCCTAATAGTAAAAAGAAGACTGGTCTTGGAGTGAGGACCCTGACAAAATTCTCTGGTTTTGCTGAAAAGGTTTATTATGTGCCATGAGCCTTTCATTCTAAGAAGAAATACTAAGCATGTCTCACTTGGGACTAATTAATAGTCTCCCATGAATGATAAGCCACATGGCCCCTTTGGAGGGATTTAAACCATTTTAACAATTCCACTGCCTAATTTTTACTTCCTTATTTTGACAGTTTGGCTCATTAACTGGGTTCCCTGAAAAAGAGAGGGGAACCTATTTTGGGAAAGCCTGGACCTTGGAACCCAGCTGTACAACCCAAGTGCTGATGAGAAAAATTCTCTGTTTTTACTGGAAAGTTTTATTATGTGTACTGTACCTTTAAGTCTAAGAGAGCATACCCCTAATTTCTCAATTGAGATTGACTGCTAGTCTCCCAACCAGACTAAGCAAGGTCTAGAAGGATTTAAACAATCTGAACAATCCCACTCCCTTGTATTCACTTCTTTTAATAAATTGGCTCTCTATTTGGATCCCCAGGAAAGAGTGGGGGAAACTTGCATTCAGAGACCATGGTGCTATGAAATTAGATGTGAAAACCAAGGGCTGATGAGAGATATTTTCTGTTATTATAAGAGATGTTTATTATGTCTTTTGTACCTTTAACTCTAAAGGGGCATAGCACCCAGATATCAATTGGTATTAATTGACAGTTCCCCAATCCTGCTGATTCTTGTGCCCCTTCCAGAGGGATTTAAATAATTTGAACAATTCAGCTCCCTAAGTTTCACTTCTTTAGTTTGACAATTTGGCTCATGAACTGGGGTCCCTGGGAAGGAGAGGGCAGTTTATTTTGGGAGAGAATGACAATTTGAACTCAGCGTTAAAAACCAAGAGTTGATGGATGAAATTTTCTACTTTTACAGGATATATTTATTATGTGTCCTGTACCTTTAATTCTAAGAGGGCATACCACCCACATTTCAGTTGGGATACATTGATATTCTCCCATGCTAAGCCATAATATTGAGGGTGAGAGGAAGTCCAGGAACCCAAAGACTGGAGTTCCCAGACAGGGTAGTAGAGGGGGAATACCCCCAAGTCCTTGAGGGGGTCAGGGCCGTCTGGAACAAATTTGCAGACTCAAGCATTCTTTAAGTCAAGGTGGCAAAGATTCATTATGCTTTTCAGCAGGCAAGAATTCTTAGGGAACCTGCAACCTTACAGGGGTGCAGGTAGTTTATATAGGATATTTTAGGGTAAAACACCTGCCAAATATGCTAATTAGGTGTTTTGGGGTGGGATTAGGGAGTGGTTAAGGGGTGGTCAGTTCTTAAAGGAGCATGCACTTTCTGTATCTATTGTGCAGGTATCTTACCCAGAGATCACTGGGAAATAGCCCAAGGAGGGGCTACATGGAGGTATGGTTTTAGTCCAGAAATGTCACTAAGTCGACTAACAGTCAGGGCTGACTTGGAAATACCCAGGCTGCTCCTATCAATGTCTTGTTAGACCAGATAAATATAAGGGAGTATACGTATGTGTATGTCTAGCATACATATGATAGGCCAGTGAGTACTAAATATCTCTATGATCCAGTACACAGCCAGTTCAGCACGTATACAGTTGGTCAAACCAATAAATTCTATAGGTACAGCTGGCCACTGTATCACCAAGAGAGATAAATGTTTTGCTAGAGCATGCTGTCCTGTTTTGCTAGAGAGAAACTGCTAGGGACAGTGTGTCGAGGCTAGGGACAGATGTGATTTTCGACCTGGGGTCCAAGCACAGGAACCCGAGAACCCCATCAATGTGAAACTTTTGGAGGGATTTAAATACTTTTAACCAATCGAAATTTAATTTTGACTTCCTTATTTTGACAATTTTCTCTTTAATTTTGATCCCCTAATTTTAAAGTTTTGTGTTTTTTTATTTATACAATTTAACTCCCTAATCATAGTCCTCTTATTTTGACTTCCTAATTTTGACAATTGGATTCACTAGTCGTCTTCCCCAATGACTTAACATTTTATTTTCTTCTAATTACATGTAAAAAGAATTTCTAACATTCCTTTTTCTAAAATTTTGAGCTTTAAATTCTCTTTCCCTCCCCTCCCCTCTCCATAGAGAAAGCAAGCAATTTGATACAGCTTATACATGTGCAGTCCTGCAAAACATATTTCTGTATTGGTTATGTTGTAAAAGAAAACAAAACCCAAAAACATAAAAAAAAACAAGAGGGGAGAGTATTCTGGGAAGATGGCAGAGTAATTCAGAAAATTTCAAACTCTTAAGATTTTACTCCACAAAAGAGATAAAATAGTGCCTCTGGGTGAACATATTAGGTCACTGGACCCAGATGGCTCTGGAGGAGAAAGAGAGGCTCGTGACCTTGCACAGCCCTCCCTCACTCAAGTCAAAGGCAACTGCAAGTCATGTCATCATCTCCCTGATGCCATGGTCCTAGCCGAAAATGAAGGACAAACACAAGAAGAGCTGTGATAACAAATAAGAGTAGGGGCAGAACAGGTGTCCTCTCGGGACAATCCAAAAAGACCTGAAGAAATATCCCAGGGCTAGATTTCCTCCCTGTGAAAAGTAAACACCTCCAGGCTAGGATCTGCTTTAACAAACAGCTGCAAGTTGCCTAAAGAATAAGCAGCAAGCCCTGGGGTTACCTGGGTTGTGAGGCTGCCTCCAACCCAACCACAGGAACTTTTACCCCCTGGATAGTGAGGGGAGTTGGACCTCGGACCTGGGGAAGAGCCAGAAAACTTTTGCTGACAAGGAACACCAGATCCAGCTGTGCTGCGAAAATTTGCAGAGGTGAGAAGGAACCAGCACATGCCTGGTGAGTGCAGAAGCAGTGGGGCAGGGCACACCACCGGCTGTGGGCACTTACAGGAGGCTGGAGGTCCTGGTTTGAGTTCAAGGTCAGAGGGGAGAATTGAAGAGAATCAGAGACCAGAGGCACCATCTCCCATACTCCAGTACTAGAGGTGATTATAAAAACTAAATTATTACCCAAAAAGTGCACAGGCCAAGGCTAAAGAATCCAATCATAGAGAGTTACTATGGGGATAGAGAAGACTAAATTTAGATTTCTGAGGAGGATACTGAAGCAAAGAAAACTTTTTCTACATCGAAGAGTAATGTCAAATGTTCACCTGCCCAAAAAGAATTGATTGAAGAACTTAAAAAAGACTTTAAAAATCAAAGGAGAGAGATTGAGGAAAAATTAAAAAGGAAAAAATAAGAATAATACAAGAAGAACAAGAAGATTATGACAAGAAAGTCAACCAATTAGAAAAGGCGATCCAGAATATTAAGGAAGAAAATGACTCCTTGAAAATCAGAATTGGGCAAGAGGAACCTAGTGAAGTTATGAGATGAAGGAATTTTATATATATGTATATATATATATATACATACATACATACATATATATATATGAGATGAAGAAATTATATATATACATATATATATAATAGAAGAGAATGTGAAACATCTCATAATAAAAACAACAGATCTAGAGAACAGAAGAAGAGAAAGAACAAGAAAAATTGGATTACCTGAAAGTTCTGGTAAAACAAAAAAAAGAATCTTGATACAATAATGCAAGAAATAATTAAAGAAAATTGTCCTGAAGAATTAGAACAAGAGGGGAAAGTAGAAATAGAAAAAGATACACCAATCACCACCTGAAAGAGATCCTACAGGGAAAACTCACAGGAACATTATAGTTAAATTCTGAAATCCCTAGATCAAGGAAAAAATATTATGAGTAACAAAAAATAAACAATTTACATATGATGGTACCATAATTAGAATTACACAAGACCTGGTGTTGGTGACACTAAAAGATCACAAGTCTTGGACCACTATATATCAAAGAGCAAAAGAACTGGGCCTCCAGCCAGAAATATCATACCCAGGAAAGCTAAGCATAATTAGGAATGGAAAAAAATGGATATTTGATCAACTGACTTTTAGGACTCTGTTAAAAGAATCCTCAACTCCAGAGAATATTTGACATACAAGAGCCAAGAGAAATATAAGGTCCATGCCACTGACCAATAACAAGGGACTAAATAAGGATAGAATTAATTAGGTAGCCTATAAGAAAGATTGGGGTAGACCTGAATATGATATAACTTTAAAAAGTAAAACCATTCAAGAACAGCTAAAAGAGTAATTATACAAATGAGGGGCAAGAGGAAGAGCCAACACAAAGGAAATAGATGAGGGAAGGGGGCTGTTAGTTCTGGAAACCTACTTTTGTCAGGAATGGATTTAAGAGGGGAAAATACATCTAGAAGAGGATAAAAGTCTTCTCAATTTAAAAAAAGAAATAAAATTCTAAGGGGATAGGGAGGGGGGAGAGGACGAAGGAGGCATCCTTAGAGGGGAAGGTAAGGGAATAGATTAAAAGGGGGGTATGGAAAGGTGTTTAGATTTAGAGGAATGGAAGGATAAGGAAAGGAACTTAAGTGGGGTGGGGTACAAAATAGGTCAAAGGGGTGTACAAAGGATAGTTTAGATTTAGTGGAATGGGAAGATAAGGGAGGGATTGCTGGAGGGGGGGAGGTTAAGTAATAGGAGGGCAAGGTAGCAGGAAAAGTAATGCAGAGAAGTTAGGAAGGAGGAAAAAAGAGCTATGCACGAACATAAAAACAAGATTAGAAGTAGAATCTCTTACAGAAAGTATATGTTTATATATGTATGTATGTCTATATATGTATAGGCGTATGTATGTATTAATACCTACATATAAATATATCCATGTGCAATTGTAGCTAGCCTTGGGGTGGTGGGCTGTTGTTTGTCCTTCGTTTTCAAAGAGGACCATGACATCAGGGAAATGATGACATGACTTGCAGTTGACCTTGATTTGACTGAAGGAGGGCTGTGCAAGGACAGCAGCCTCGGTTTCTCCTCCAGAGGTATCTGGTCCAGTGGCAAGATATTCACCAGGAAGACTGGAGATGACCCAGAATGCAATGGGAGACCCTGGCCCTTTTAGCCTAAGAGCTTTTCATGTACTCACTTAGAGTGAGGTAATGCTCATTCAGTGAATAGGCCTGTATAAGAAGATGGAGAAAAAGACACAGATAGTAATCATAACTGTGAATGTGAATGAGATGAACTCTCCCACAAAACGGAAGCAGATAGCAGAATGGATTAAAAAGAATACTCCTAGCATATGTTGTTTACAAGAAACACATTTGGAATGAGGGGATACACACAGGGTAAAGGTAAAAGGCTGGAGTAGAATATATTATGCTTCAGCTGAAGTAAAAAAAAAAAGCAGGGGGAGCAACCCTAATCTCAGACAAAGCAAAAGCAAAGATACATCTAATTAAAAGAGATAACTAAGGACACTATATCCCGCTAAAAGGCACCATAAACAATGAAGCAATATATGCTTAACATGTATGCAACAAGTGGTACAGCATCCAAATTCTTAGAGGAGAAGTTAAGGGAGTTACAGGAAGAAATAGACAGCAAAACTATACTAGTGGGGGACCTCAACCTCCCCCTCTCTGAACTTGATAAATCTAACCTCAAAATGAAAAAGAAAGAAGTTAAGGAGGTGAATAGAATTTTAGAAAAAGTAGATATGATAGACTTCTGGCGAAAACTGAATGGGGATAAAAAGGAGTGTACGTTTTTCTCAGTGGGACAAGGCACATACTTAAAAATTGACCACGTACTAGGGCATAAAAGTGACACAATCCAGTGTAGAAAGACAGAAATATTGAATCCATCCTTTTCAGGTCATGAGGTAATAAAAATTATTTGTAATAAAAGACCATGGAAAGATCAACTAAAAATTAATTGGAAACTAAATATTCTAATGCTAAAGAATGAGTGGGTCAAATAACAAAACATAGAAACAATTAGTAACTTCATTCAAGAGAATGACAATAATGAGACAACATACCAAAAACTATAGGATGCAGCAAAAGCAGTTCTTACGGGAAGGTTTATATGTCTAAATGATTACATGAATAAAATAGAGAAAAAGGAGATCAATGAATTGAGCATGCAACTGAGAAAGCTAGAAAAAGAACAAATTGAAAATCCCCAATTAAATACCAAACTAGAAATACTGAAAATCAAAGGACAGATTAATAAAATTGATATCAAGAAAACTATTGAACTGATAAGCAAATCTAAGAGCTGGTTTTATGATAAAACCAATAAAATTGATAAACTTTGGGTCAATTTGATTGAAAAAAAGAAGAAAACCAAATTACCATTATCAAAAATGAAAAGGGGGAATTCACCTTCAATGAAGAGGAAATTAAAACAATAATTAGGAATTATTTTGACCAATTGTATGCCCATAAATCTGACAACCTTAGAGAAGTGGATGAATATTTACAAAAACATAAATTGCCCAGGTTAACAGAAGAGGAAGTAAAATACCCAAATAACCCATCTCAGAAAAAGAACTCGAGCAAGCCATCAATGCACTCTCTAGGAAAAAATCTCCAGGGCCAGATGGCTTTACATGTGAATTCTATCAGACATTTAAAGAACAATTAATTCCCATACTTTGTAGACTATTTGGGAAAATAGGTGAATAAGGCGTCCTACCAAATTCTTTTTAATGACACAAATATGGTAACAACACCTAAACCAGGAAGAGTCAAAACAGAGAAAGAAAATTATAGACCAATTTCTCTAATGAATATTGATGCAAAAATTTTAAATAAAATATTAGCAAAAACACTGCAACAACTTATCATGAGAATAATACACTATGACTAGGATAGGATTTATTCCAGGAATGCAAGGCTGGTTCAATATTAGGAAAACTATCAGCATAATTAATCATATCAACAACAAAACTAGCAGAAACCATATGATTATCTCAATAGATGGAGAGAAAGCTTTTGACAAATCACAACACCCATTCCTTTTAAAAACGCTAGAAAGCATAGGAATAAATGGAGTCTTCGTCAAAATCATAAGTAGCATCTATCTAAAACCATCAGCAAGTGTCATATGTAATGGGGATAAGCTAGATGCATTCCCAATAAGATCAGGGGTGAAACAAGGTTGTACATTATCACCTCTATTATTCAGTTTGGTGCTAGAAATGTTAGCTTTAGCAATAAGGGAAGAAAAAGAAATTGAAGGAATTAGAATAGGCAAAGAAGAAACTAAGTTATCACTGCCTGTAGATGATATGATGACTCACTTAGAGAATCCTAGATAATCAAGTAAAAAATTGCTTGAAATGATAAACAACTTTAGCAAAGTTGCAGGATATAAAATAAACCCACCTGAATCCTTGGCATTCCTACATACAACTAACAAAACTCAACAGAAAGAGATAGAGAAATTCCAATGAAAGTTACTGTAGACACTATAAAATATTTGGGAGTCTACCTGCCAAGACAAAGCCAGGACCTATATGCACACAATTACAAAACACTTTTCACACAAATAAGGTCAGATCTAAATAAATGAAAAAAAAGACCATCAGTTGCTCATGGTTAGGGCAAGCTAATACAATAAAAATGAAAATTTTACCTAAATTAAATTACTTATCCTGTGCCATACCAATCAAACTACCAAAAAGTTATTTTACAGAGCTGGAAAAAATAATAACAAAATATATCTGGAAGAATAAAGGGTCCAAAATATCAAGGGAACTAATGAAAAGAAGTACTAGGGAAGGTGGCCTAGCCATGCCAGATATTAAAATGTATTATGAAGCAGCAGTTATCAAAACTACTTGGTACTGCTGAAGAAACAGAGTGGTGGATCAATGGAATAGGTTAGGTACACAAGACACAGTAGTCAACGACTATAGCAATCTACTCTTTGATAAAGCCAAAGAATCCAGCTTCTGGGTTAAGAATTCACTATTCCACAAAAACTGCTGGGAAAACTGGAAAACAGTATGGCAGAAACTAGGCATAGACCAGTATCTTACACAGTATACCAAAATAAAGTCAAAATGGGTTCATGATTTAGGAATAAAGACTGATTATTACAAGCAATTTGGGAGAGCAAGGAATAATTCACCTAACAGATTTATGGGAAAGGGAAGAATTCATGACCCAACAAAAGACAGAGAGCATTACAAAATGCAAAATGGATAGTTTTGGTTACGTTAAATTGAAAAGTTTTTGTACAAACAAATCCAAAGCAACAAAGATTAGGTGGGAAGCAGAAAACTGGGAAAGAATGTTTATAACTAGAGTCGCTGATGAAGGCCTCATATCTAAAATATACACGGAACTGAGCCAAATTTATAGGAATACAAGTCTTTCCCCAATTGAGAAATGGTCCAAGGATATGAACAGACAGTTTTCATAAGAAGAAATTAAAGATATCTATAGTCATAAAAGAAAATGCTCTAAATCACCATTGATTAGTGAAATGCAAATCAAAACTCTTATGTACCACATCTCTCTGGTCAGACTGGCTAACATGACAAGACAGGAAAATGATAAATGCTAGAGAGGAAGTGGGAAAGCAAGAGAGGGAAAGAGAGAGGGATTGGGCTTTAGTGGAAGACGTAGGGAGTATAAGAGACTGAGAAAGAGAGATACCAGGGTTAGGGAGAGAAAGAGCGCCATAGAGGGAAGGGAATATAGAAAGCCAGAGAGACAGAGGGAGGGAGGGAGAGAGAGAGAGAGAGAGAGAGAGAGAGAGAGAGAGAGAGAGAGAGAGAGACAGAGTGACAGAGAGAGAGACAGAGAGAAAGACAGAGAGAGGAAGCGACAGAGAGACAGAGACAGAGACAGAGACAGAGAGAGAGAGAGAGAGAGAGAGAGAGTGACAGAGAGAGAGGGGTGGGAGGGAGAGAGGGATAGAGAGAGAGAAAATGAGACAGAGATATTCAGCGGGAAGGAGGGAAGGGGAGGGAGAAAACGAGAAGAGGGAGGGGGGTAGGGAAGGCGTTATTGGGAGAGAAAGAACGAGAGAAAAAGAGAGAGGAAGAGGGAAAATGGAGAGAGTGGGAGCGAGTGGGAGAGAAAGAGAGAGAGACAGAGGGATAAAGAGAGACAGAGATATACAGAGAGAGATAGAGAGATAGAGTGAGAGAAAGACAGAAACAGAGGGAGACAGAGAGAGACAGATTGAGAGAGAATACAGAAATAGAGAGATTGGGTGTTAGTGAAAGAGATCAGGAGAGTAAATGACTGAGAAAGAGAGATACGGGGGTTATGGAGAGAAAGAGAGCCATAGAGGGAGGCGAAGATAGAAAGCCAGAGAGATGGAGGGATAGAGAGATAGAGTGAGAGAAAGAGAGACACAGAGTGACATAGAGGCAGAGAGAAAGACAATGAGACAAAGAGAGGGAGCATCAGAGGGAGGAGAGAGAAAGAGAGGGGGGGCGGAGAGTGTCTTAAACGAGAGGGGAAATTAATGAAAAAGTATATTGCTATATATATTCCCAGATTGGAAGACAAGACTCAGGATTCGTAGGTTTTTGTTTTGTTTTGTTTTCAGCTCCAAAATCTCCCCCTCCCTGCGTCCACGTGGTAAACTCTCTTCTCATTCGATGCTCTCCAGAGATCACTTATACATAAGTTGAGTAAAACTGTAAAATTCTCTTTTTCATCTCTTCCTATTTTTCTTTGTTGATTATCCGGTGATATGGCTCAGGGTTGGAACGGGCTGAGATGTACTCCCCTCTAGCATCGACTTTGTTTTTACTCTTTTCTCCTCTAGCCCATGTACCTTTCCTTTAAGCATTTGAATGTTACGCCATTTATGCGTGGATGCTATAGGGGCCATTTTTGATTGCAGGAGATGCAGAAGTTCTGCTCCAGCCTCTTTTTTGACCCCTCTTTGTCTTTCAGGCTCAAGCACGTCTCTTGGAAATGACATATTCTTGCATTCTGCATTCTGTTTTGTTTAGGGGGAATTGTTTGTCATTCACTGTTAGGATTGCTATGTATTTCATCGCATCCTATTCTTGTCTGTTTTTTTTAAACCAGTCCTCTCTTCCAATGCTTTTGAAGACAGCCTTCCATCAGTCTATGTTCCCTCTTAGGCCAACCATGCCCCCTTTCTCATTTGCTATCATATTAGCCAATCTGGTAGATTCTTTATTTTCCATTTCTATAATCTATAGTGATTTAGAGCATTTCTTCGTAAGACTATAGAGACCTTTGATTTCATCATCTGGAGACTGCCTGTTCATATCTTTTGACCATTTCTCAACTGGGCAATGACTTCTATTTTTGTAAATTAGACTTAGTTCACTATGTATGTGAAAAATGAGGCCTCTATCAGAAACATTTGCTGTAAAAATTGTTTCCCAGCTTTCTGCTTTCCTTCTAATCTAATCTTGGTTGCATTGGTTTTGTTTCCACAAAAGCTTTTTAATTAAATATAATCAAAATTATCCATTTCACATCTTGTAATACTCTCTATCTCTAGCTTGGTCATAATTTCTTCTCTCTCCATAAATCTGACAAGTAAACTATTTTCTGCTCTCCTAATTTGCTTATGATATCAGCTTTCATGTTTAAATCATGTACCCATTTTGATTTTTTTTTCAGTATATGGCGTAAGATGGTGGTTTATAGTTAGCTTCTGCCATACAGTTTTGCAGTTTTCCCAGCAGATTTTGTCAAATACTGAGTTATTGTCCCAGAATCTGGTGTCTTTGGGTTTACCAAAAACTAGTATACTATTGTCATTTACTACTGTGTCTTGTGTACCTAATCTATTCCACTGAACCAAAACTCTATTTCTTAGCCAGTACCAGATAGTTTTGATGATAACCACTTTATGATACAGTTGAGATTTGGTATGGCTAAGCCACTTTCCTACACATTTTAGAAAATTAATTCCCTTGACATTCTTAGGTACTTGGGAGCTCTGGGTGCTGGCATCTGCCCATTTGCCTGGGGCTGCTTGTGGGGGGTCCTTGCACTGGAGTGTCTCTATCATTTTGGTTATGCTGAGGCATATGGGAGGTATCTGTGTTAGCATTTGCCTGCTCACAGTGCACTGGGGCTCAGGACTTTCTGCTGGCTTGCTGAGGGGGGGCCTGATGTTAACTTGTGGGGATGCTTCCGGTCCTGGACTCTGCTCCCTTTTACCAGGTGAGACAGGTCTTTGCCTGCCAACATTCCAAGTTTCTTGGGTTAGAAGATTGTTTTACCACATCTTTTTATTGGTTCAGCAATTGCAGAATTTGTTTTGGTGTGCTATTGTATAGTTGTTTGGAGGTGAATATGGGAGAGTTTAGGTGTTATCCTGCTGTTTCAACAATCCGGCTAGCAGCTGTTGTGGGGGTGAAAGCCCAACAACAAGAACGCTACCAGCACGCTGCAAAAGCACAGGGGTTGACAAGCTTACTTTAATTCAGCATACAAATATCATTCACTTAGTTCAGGGGAAAAAGCCAGCACCCTGAACTTCAGAACAAATACAAACAAATTACAAACATCCACAGACAGACCTTGTCTGATTCAAATCCCAATACATAGTTACCAGAGTTTAACAAAGTCTCAGCATCCAGGTTACAAGCTGGAGGGCTCCTAGCTACAGGTGGCTGGAGTCTCTGCCTCAGCACCACCACAAGTGAGAGTCCTGCACAAATGGCCCTGTCCTCTCTTCTTATAGGGCTTCAGACATCATCAAACGTCATCTGAATGACCAGAACTTAGGCTGCTATCATTGGATCTTGAGTTAGCCCCTCCCCTTAGGACCCTGGGAGGTTCACATCCACATAGGTTAGGTTAACACTTAATAGGGGTTAGAGCCTGGGGCTTAGCACTTAGTAAGACTCAATGAAATGCACTCAATTACTCAAAGCAAACAAAGCCAAAATCTTCAAGGGCACTTGCAGAACTAAGTGCTAAGAGCCCATTTTGCTTACCATCACACCTTCTCACAATGCCATCTTGGCTTTCTAACTCTATTAAATAATTTTTGGTGGTTTGATTGGTATGGCACAGAATAAGTAAATTTATTTAGGTTGAGCTGTCATTTTTATTATATTGGCTTGGCCAACACATGAACAATTAGTACTGAGTTGTTTCAGATCTGACTTTGTCTTGGTAGGTAGACTCCCAAATTTTTATATTGTCTACAGGCACTATAAATGGAATTTCTCTTTCTATCTCTTGCTGCTGGGCTTTGTGGATTATATATAAAAATGCTAGTGATCTATGTGGGTTTATTCTATATCCTGCAACTTTTCTAAAGTTGTTAATTGTGTGAATTAGTTTTTTTACTTGATTCTCTAAGTATACCATCTTATTATCTGCAAAGAGGGAGGGTTTTATTTCCTCATTGCTTATTCTAATTCCTTCAATTTCTTTTTCTTCTCTTACTGCTATAGCTAATATATCTAGTACAATATTGAATAACAATGGTGAATAGGATCCATCAATGGAGGGACAGCTCTACACCCCTTGCTTGCAGGAAGCAGTTTCAGAAGCTGAGACCTTTGCTCCTTAACTCAAAGGAATTTGGGTCCCATTCATTTGAGGGGGAAATGATGAGGTGTAGGTTATAGATACTGATGGGATATAAACTGTTGGAACCCCTTTGAGATCTCCCTGAATCTTCCCACTTCATCTGGCTTTTCATGCCCTTATCTGCTACCTCCATTTTCTGCTTTACCTCTGGATTGCCTTCCAGCCATTTCCCACCCTTGACCCTATCAAAATCAAATTGGTTACTCTAGCTCTCTCTTGTCTGTCATCTCCAGGTAGCCTTCAACTATTTCCCACCCTGGAGTTTGACCTCACCCCAGTCCCCCAGTCATCCCTAAATCCCCTCCTCCCATCAGCCCAGACTACTTGACCACCCCAGATCCTTCCCACAACCTTTCTATATATATAAGATCTATCTTGCCTCCATGAAGGTGCTCAGATTCAATCTAGTTCAGACTCATTCTAGGTCAAATTGATCTGGCTGGCCTGCTGGCACAGATATCACAAGTGCTTAGGCTTCTTCAGAGTCTACCTAATACGGCAAATCTTTAATAAACTTTGTTTTACTTTGGCTGTAAAAAAAAGTCATTATTAGGGAATCAAATTGTCCAATTCAGGAATCCAAAATTAGGGTGTGAAATTGTAAAAATTAGGGATTCAAAATGAGAAAATCAAAATGTAAAAATTTAGGAATCAAAATTAGGAAGTCAATTTGTCAACATTAAAGAGTCAAAAGGGAGTCTTAAGTACTAAATTAAAAAGTCAATTTTTCAGAATTAAAAAGTCAATATTAGGGAGTCAAATTGTAGAAATTAGGTATTCAAAATTTTAAAGTCAAAATGAAGGAGTCCAATTATCAGGGAAATCAAGATGAGTAAATTTTCAAAATTACACAGAGGTAAAATTAGGAAGTCAAATCATACAGATAAGGAAGGAAAAATTTTAAAATAAAGGATTCCATATTAAAAAGTCAAATAGTCAAAACTAAAAAGTCAAAATTATAGCATTAATGCCAAATTAATGTCAAAATTAGGTAGTCAATGTTATAGAATAAAAATTTCAAATTTAGGAAGTCAAAATTAGGATATGTAATTGTAAAAGGTAATAATTAAAATTAGGGAATAAAAAGCTGAAAACTAAGTAAACCATTAAGCAGTCAAATTGTAAAATTTAGGCAACCAAATTTAAGGAGACAAATGGTCAAAATTAGAAATCAAAACTGGAGAGTCAATTTGTTAAAATTCGAGTGTCAATATTAGGGAGTTAAAACTTCTACAAAAAGTCAAATGTTCAGAATTAAGGAGTCAGTATTAGGGAGTCCTATTATATAAAAATAAAGATTCAGATTAGAAAATGAAATTGTAAAAGTAGGAAGACAAAATGACAGTGTCAAAATTTAAAAATTAGAACTTCAAAATTCAGAAATCAAATCGTTAAAATTTAAAACATAAAGGAGTAAATATATCAAAACCAGAGTCAAGATTAGTGAGTCAAATGGTCAAAATTAAGAAGTCAAAATAAGGGAGTCCGCGACTTCCACTTTCCCTTAGTAAACATGGCGCTGGCCAGTGTGTTGGAGAGCCCGCTGCCTGTGAACGGGGTCGGGTTTTTCGGGCTCGGGGGTCGCTTGGACCTGCTGGACCTGGGTCCGGGGGGGGTGGGGCCTGGAGATGAGCTGTGCCTGGCGGCTCCCGGCTGGGGTGCCCCGGAGGAGCCGGGGATCGAGCTTCTTCACGGAACCACCACTCTGGCCTTCAAGTTTCGGCATGGTATCACTGTTGCTGTGGACTCCCGGGCCACAGCTGGTTCTTACATCGCTTCCCAGACAGTGAAGAAGGTGATTAGGTGATTGAGATCAACCCTTACCTGCTAGGCACCATGGCTGGGGGAGCTTCTGGGAGCGCCTGCTGGCCCGACAGTGCCGCATCTACGAGCTCCGAAACAAGGAGCGCATCTCTGTGGCCTCCGCCTCCAAGCTGCTGGCCGACATGGTCTATCAGTACAAAGGCATGGAGCTGTCCATGGGTAGCATGATTTGTGGCTGGGATAAGCGACGGCCTGGCCTGTGTGGACAGTGAGGGAAACCACGTCTCTGGAGTCACATTTTCTGTGGGTTCCGGTTCTGTCTATGCTTATGGACCAGGGCTACTCATTTGATCTTTCTGTGGAAGAGGCCTATGACCTGGCCCGGAGAGCCATCTACCAGGCCACCTATCGGGACGCCTACTCCGGAGGTGTGGTCAACCTCTACCACGTCCGAGAAGATGGCTGGATCCGCATCTCCAGTGACAACGTAGCTGAGCTGAATGACAAGTATCAGGGAGCCACCCTCTGAAGGAGGTTGGGGGTGTTGCTTTCTGGGTTTTTGGGGGTGACTGATATTTGATACCAGGGAAACAGTTCACCATCCAGAACTGGAAAGGGACCTGGCTCTTTTTCCTGTCTAGGACGTGATTGGTTAAGAAACAGGGGTGTGGATCAGTGGAATAGGATAGGTACACAAGTAGGAGAAATCAACAAGTTTAGCAATCTACTCTTTGATAAACCCAAAGAGGCCAGCTTCTGGGCTAATAATTCACTATTTCACAAAAACTGTTGGGAAAAGTGGAAAATGGTAGGGCAGAAACTGGGCATAGACCAATATCTTACACCCTATACCAAAATAAAGTCAAAATGGGTTCATGATTTAGGAGTAAAAGTTGATATTGGATACAATTTAATATTGTTTTAAGCTCTGATTACAGGTATAGGTGTCATAAAGCCAATAGTAGAATGGCATCCACTACAGGCTGAGAACTTCTAAAGGTGGATGGCTGTGCCTGGGAAAAGTTTTGAAGACAACCTTGGACATGGCCTAGGTAGGATCTTCCTGACTCTATTTCCCAATTTCACTATTTCCTTTCTGAAAAGGAAAATTCCCCACCTGATTACCCCTAAGCCCTGCTTTCAGTATCTAGTGACTATATATTTGGCTCTCAGATATGACTCATGTCTGGAATCAAACAGAGCTAAGGAAGTTCTTTCCTTCTGTTAAGATATATGACATTGTCCCTCTTTTACAGCAAATTTATATTATCAAGAAGTTTTGTAAGCACAGTGCTAAATATATTAGGTAATAGATTGATATTGGAACATCTCTGAGTTACTGTAATGGGATGGAAGAATGAATGGCTTACAATTTTGACCTATATTCCCCAAATAAATATAATATAGAGATAACATCCTCCAAGAGGAGGAAATGATTAGACAAATTAATAATACAAAGATGTAATATGATAGATGTATAATTCAATAGGAAAGCAAAAATTTGAGAAAAGTAACAGGTTCAGACTGATTCCTCTAAGAATTATATACAGATGTATATGATTGGTTTCCAGAATTTATTATGTTTTGGTAAATAGATCTTAAATTTGGACTTTTGCACAAAATTGTGTAAGATAGTGGTAAAAGTAAAATTATTTCTCCTTTATTAAGGTATCTGTCTGATGATTTTATAAAAGTGGATGGGCTCGCTTTATGGTTTGGACATTCACATTTTAAAAGATTTTTTTTTTAATTTATTTAATATTTTATTTTTCAGCATTGATTTTCACAAGAGTTTGAATTACAAATTTTCTCCCCATTTCTATCCTCCCCCCCCACTCCAAGATGGCATATATTCTGATTGCCCCGATCCTCAGTCAGCCCTCCCTTCTGTCATCCTACTTCCCCCTTTCTGTGTCAGCAACTTCAAAGACCACATAAGATTGACAAGGGGTATCTTTCCTGTTGGTGACATGATGTTTGCAACCAGCAAAGCAGAATTTCTCTTATCTTGATGGTCTAAGGATATATCCATCTTGGGATCATAAACTCTAAGTGACACTACCTTGTCGATTGTCTTGTTCAACTAAGAACTTCCTTTCTTATGATATAGAGACCATAAGATTGAGTAACACAGACATGCTGAGTTGGAACTAAAAATGTATTTAAACCTTCTCATTCCTTTATTCAGGCAGTCAGAACTTATGCTCTGGCTCCTTGTATGTACAAGTAAGCTAGCTCCACAGCTTGTTTGCCTCCTTTAACTAAACTTTCAGGTCAACAGCAGTTTCGCTCACTAGTTTTGACTTTTCAGTTTTGACAGTTTGACTCCCTAATGTTAAAATTCATTTAAACAGTTGGCCTCTCTAATGCTGATTTTCTTGATCTCTTATAATTTCACTTGCTTCACCTTGCCCAATTCTAATTCTTAAGGTGTCATTTTCTTCCTTAAGATGCTGGCTCTCCTTTTCTAATTGGTTGACTCCTTTCATAATCTTTTTGTTTTTCTTGGATTATTCTTTTTTTTTTCCTCCATCTCTGTCACTTGATTTTTAAAGTCTTTTTAAAGATATTCTATAAATTCTTTTTGGGTGCCTCTTCAGGTGACCATTTGATATTACTTTTTTGGTGATTTCTTTACTTCAATATCCTCCTCTGAAGATGAACCCCGATCTCCGCTATTCCCATAATAGCTTTCTGTGGTTGGATTCTTTCTCCTTTGGCTGTGCATTTTTTGTGGTGATAGTTTAATTTTTGTACTCACCTCCAGCCCCAGGGTATGGGAAATGGTGCCTCTTGCCCCAGATCTTCAATTCTCCCCTCTAGCCTGGAACCAAAGCCAAACCTCCAATCTCCTGTAAGTGCCCACACCCAGGGCCTTTCTGCCCCACTGCTTCTGCACTCACCAGGTGTGTGCTGGTTCCTCATCACCTCCCACTGATCTTCTGCAACACAGCTGGGTCTGTCGTTCTTTGTCAGCAGAGGTTCCCTAGATCTTCTAAGGCTCACACAGCCAACTTCCCTCACTATTCCAGGGTAAAAGTTCCTTTGGCTGGGACCCAGGCAACCTCTCAAACCGACTAACCCCAGGGCTTGCCCCTTGTTTTTTAAGAGGTTGCTGCTTGCTATTAAAGTCAACCCTAGCCTCAAGGTGTTTACTCTTCACTGGGACCAAACCTAGTCCAGGGATTTTTCTTGTGATCTTCTCAAATTGTCCCAGGAAGACTCCTGTTGTGCCCTTATTCTTATTTATTTTTACCTGCATTTTGTTTGCCCTAAGGTGATATTTTATCTCTTTTGTGAGGGAAAATCTTGAGAGTGTGGAATTTTCTGACCTACTCCACCAGCCACCTAACCAGAATCCTCTGCCTGATTTTTATTTTTTTACAATTTAACACTCTAGTTTTGACATCCTAATTCTGACAATTTGACTTCCTCGTTTTGGCTTTCTAATTTTGAAGCCTGATTTTTATGATTTCACTCTGTAATGACTCCTTAATTTTGAAAATGTGACGTGTTAATTTAGAAATTTTGAGTCCCTAATATTGAATTTTGAATTTTGGCATTTAGACTCATTATTTTTTACTTAGTTTTAACATTTTGGTTCTCTAATTTTGAATTTTTACAATTTGAAACCATAATTTTTACTTCCTAATTTTGATAACTTGACCCCCTTCTTTTCACATTCTAATCTCGAACATCTCATTTTGAATCCTTAATTTTTACAGTTTGCCTAACTTTGATTTTTTTTTGCTTTTCTTTTTCATTTATTTTTAGTTTACCACACACGGTTCTACATAATTTTGAGTTCCAGATTTTCTCCCCTCCCTCCCCAAGACGGCATGGAACCTCATATAACTACCATGTATAACTTCGCATTGAAATAATTTATACACTAGTGAAGTTGTAGAGAAGAATTATGACCAATGGAATGAATCATGAGAAAGAAGAGACAGAACCAAAAAAAAGCCCAAAAAACCCAAAAACAAGAACAAAAGAGAAGAAAAAAGGCGAGCATGTGGTGCGCCTCAATCTGTATTCAAACTTCACAATTCTTTATCTGGATGAAGATAGCATTCTCCATCGTGAGTCCCCTGGAGTTGTCCTTGCACCTTACGTTGCTGAGAAGAGCAAAGTATGTCAGGGTTAGTCATCACGGAATCCATATATCTGTGGTTGTGTACAATGTTCTCCTGGCTCTGCTCCGCTCACTCAGCATTATGTCGTGTAGGTTTTTCCAGATTGTTACGAAGTCCGTATCATCCGCATTTCTTATGGCACAATAGTATTCCATTACCTTTCATATACCACAGCTTGTTCAGCCATTCCCCAATTGATGGGCATCCCTTTGATTTCCAATTCTTGGCTACCACAAAGAGAGCTGCTATAAATATTTTTGTACATATGGGTCCTTTTCCCGCTTGTGTGATTTCTTTGGGATACAACCCTGGAAGTGGTATTGCTGGGTCAAAGGGTATGAACATTTTTATAGCCCTTTGGGCATAGTTCCAAATCGCTCTTCAGAATGGCTGGATCAGCTCACAACTCCACCAGCAATGTAACAATGTTCCAATTTCCCCACATCCTTTCTAGCACTTATCATTTTCCTGTTTTGTTATTTTAGCCAATCTGAGAGGAGAGATGTGGTATCTAAGAGTTGTTTTGATTTGCATTTCTCTAATCAGTAGTGATCCAGAGCATTTTTTCTTATGCCTATAGATAGCTTTAACTTCTTCCTCTGAAAACTGCCTGTTCATATCCTTTGACCATTTCTCAATTGGGGAATGGCTTGTATTCCTATATATTTGGCTCAGTTCCCTGTATATTTTAGAAATGAGGCCTTTATCAGAGATACTAGTTGTAAAGATTTTCTCCCAATTTTCTGCTTCCCTCCTAATTTTTGTTGCATTGGCTTTTTTTGTACAAAAACATTTCAATTTGACATAATCAAAATTATCCATTTTGCATTTTGCAATGCTCTCTATCTCTCGTTGGGTCATGAATTCTTTTCTTTTCCATAAATCTGATAAGTAAACTATTCCTTGCTTTCCCAAATTACTTGTAGTATCAGCTTTTACTCCTAAATCATGAACCCATTTTGACTTTATTTTGGTATATGGTGTAAGATATTGGTCTATGCCCAGTTTCTGCCCTACCATTTTCCACTTTTTGTGAAATAGTGAATTATTAGCCCAGAAACTGGCTTCTTTGGGTTTATCAAAGAGTAGATTGCTAAACTTGTTGATTTCACCTACTTGTGTACCTATCCTATACCACTGATCCACACCCCTGTTTCTTAACCAGTACCAGGGAGTTTTGATGACTGCTGCTGTGTAGTACAGTTTAATATCTGGTGTGGCTAAACCACCATCCCTAGCATGTCTTTTCATTAATATCCTAGATACTCTAGACCTCTTGTTCATGATTTAGGAGTAAAAGCTGATACTACAAGTAATTTGGGAAAGCAAGGAATAGTTTACTTATCAGATTTGTGGAAAAGTAAAGAATTCATGACCCAACAAGAGATAGAGAGCATTACAAAATGCAAAGTGGATAATTTTGATTATGTCAAATTGAAATGTTTTTGTACAAAAAAAGCCAATGCAACAAGAATTAGGAGGGAAGCAGAAAATTGGGAGAAAATCTTTGCAACTAGTATCTCTGATAAAGGCCTCATTTCTAAAATATACAGGGAGCTAAGCCAAATATATAGGAATACAAGCCATTCCCCAATTGAGAAATGGTCAAAGGATATGAACAGGCAGTTTTCAGAGGAAGAAATTAAAGCTATCTACAGGCATATGGAAAAATGCTCTGGATCGCTGCTGATTAGAGAAATGCAAATCAAAACAACTCTTAGATACCACATCTCTCCTGTCAGATTGGCTAAAATAACAAATCAGGAGAATGATAAATGCTGGAAAGGATGTGGGGAAATTGGAACATTGTTGCATTGCTGGTGGAGTTGTGAGCTGATCCAGCCATTTTGGAGGGCGGTGTGGAACTATGCCCAAAGGGCTATAGAAATGTTCATACCCTTTGACCCAGTAATACCACTTCTAGGGTTGTATCCCAAAGAAATCAGGCAAGCGGGAAAAGGACCCATATGTACAAGAATATTTATAGCAGCTCTCTTTGTGGTAGCCAAGAATTGGAAAGCAAAGGGATGCCCATCAATTGGGGAATGGCTGAACAAGCTGTGGTATATGAAGGTGATGGAATACTATTGTGCCATAAGAAATGGGGATGATGCAGACTTCATAACAACATGGAAAAACCTACACGACATAATGCTGAGTGAGCGGAGCAGAGCCAGGAGAACGTTGTGCACAGCCACAGATATGTGGATTCCTTGAGGACCAATCCTGACATACTGCGCTTCTCTCAGCAACCTAAAGGGGCAAGGACAACTCCAGGGGACTCACGATGGAGAATGCTATCTTCATTCAGAGAAAGAACTGCGAAGTTTGAATACAGACTGAGGCACAATACTACATGCTCGCCTTTTCTGCTTCTCTTTTGTTTTTGGTTTTGGGTTTTTTTTTTTGTTTTTTTTTTTTTTGGTTCTGTTTCTTCTTTCTCATGATTCATTCCATTGGTCAAAATTCTTCTCCACGACTTGACTAGAGCATAAATTAATTCAATGCGAAGTTATACATGACAGTTATATGAGACTTCATGCCGTCTTGGGGAGGGAGGGGGGAGGGAGGGGAGAAAAACTGGAACTCAAAACTATGTAGAACCGTGTGTGGTAAACTAAAAATAAATAAAAAATAAATTTAAAAAAAAAAAATTGTATCCAATAAAATCTTAAATAGCAAAGAAATATGGGCTGTTATCCTTCAGATAAGACCATCCCAAATTTGATTGAGCATTAATTGAAATGAAGTTACATAAGTTTTCTGTCTTTTAAAATACTTCCTCATACTCTCTCAACATAACAACTATGTAGGGACAGGAGGGGCTTGGCTAACCCCCATTTGTCCCCAAACCTTCTTATCTGCTTTAAACAAAAGAGGTTCCTGACTTTGATCTTACTACTGAATAGATAGACGTCTTTGTTTCTCAAGTTTGTTTATTCTTCCCCAATTGTGCTCATTCTGGAAGAAAGAGACACTTCAGGAATTGAATCTTATACATGTGATAAGTTCAAACACCAATTTCAACTCTTGCTTAGGCCATGGAATGATTACAAATTCAGAGTAGGCCTTCTAAAAATCACACAAGAGATTTTTTTTTTCAAAACATCTCTTCTAGAAATATTTCCCCTTCTTTAAAAAGTTTAAAATTTATCCTGATGTTAAGAGGAATAATCACTAAGCTTTTCTGAAGAAAATTACTTGGAAAATTTTAAAATGATAGAAATCTCTTTCTTCTTCCTGAAAGCAAAAACAAACCTTTAAGCATTGGAATTCATTAAAACTAAGTCGATGTAAAATATCCTTATTCCCAAAGCATTATATAGAATTCCTAGATATCACAAAGTGCCTTAGTCAAAAAGGTGTTGTAATGGAGAGGACACTTAGTTTCTTTAACTCAAGAAGAACATTCTCAAGTAAATTAGCCTTATCACAATAACAAAATTTCCTAGGACTTTAAAGACTTACTCCATAGGAATTCCTCTACACAGAAGACTTTACAGAAGGTTGATAAGAATTTATGACTAGATGGTTCCAAAAATCCTTGTTTCAGTTAACAACCTCAATTCTTAATTAAGTACAATTCTTAATCTAACTACATCTAGATTATAAGAGGAATTGTTTTTCTAACAACATAGGTAATGCAATGTTAACCAAATTGCACAATATAAGAAAATTTAGAAATATAAACACACCACAAGCAATTATCATGTATTTAAAGCTTGAATTACTTACCAATCAGGTGACCATAATTTAGTTGGATGAGCAAATCAAATCTAGATTTATAATCACTAGTGGTAACATTTTAATTACTTTTTTTTTTTGCTCAGCCAAAGGAAAAGACAAAGTTTATTAGGGATTCACCAGAATGGGTTGTCTTAAGAAATCTTTGTGATGCCTGTTTTCACAAGTGGGCCAGATTCAATCTACTGAGCTAGATTGAATCTCAGTGCCTTCATGGAGGCAAGATGGAGGTTATATACACAAAGACTGAGGGGTGACCTGGGGTGACTAGAGGAGGGGTTTGGGGGGGGGGAATCTTGAGGAGGAGTCTAAGGGGGAGCTTGATGGGACACAGATGAGTCAGACTCCAGGAACCAAGAGAATGGGATTAAGGATGGGAATTAGCTGAAGGCAAGGATATTGATAGTATCAAAGGTGGGAAGGAGCTGGACAATAAAGTGTTAGGCTAGGTAGAGATTTGGGCCTAATGATAATATAAGGTTATAGCCTCAGGCCAAGGCCTGATCAAGTGGGAAGATTCAAGGAGAGTTCAAGGGGGTTCCCAGAGACTACTCCAGGTTCAAAGGGGTTCCCAGAGACTGTAGCCTCATCATTCCCCCCTCAAACAAATAGGACCCAAATTCTTTTGGGGTCAGGGTCGAAGGTCTCAGCTTCTGAAATTGCTTCCTGCTGGCAAGGGATGTAGAGCTGTCCCTGCCTCGATGGGTCCAGTTCTCTTTCCTCTGCTGCAACCAGGTCTCTATTGTTGAAAACTCCAAAGGCTATCTCCAGTAATTGGGCCTGAGGTGTTTGGGGTCCCATTGCCAATTTCTGCAGTTTCCTCCTAATATCTGGGGCAGACTGATTAATGAAATACATGTTAAGTATTGCCACCCCTTCAATCAGGATCCAAATTTGTATACTTCTTAATAGCTTCTACCAGCTGGGCTTGGAAAAGAGCAGCGTTTTCCTTTTCTCCCTGAGTAATCTCCCTAATAAATCTGAAAATTTATTTGCTTTTGAAATGCAGTTCTTAGGCCTTCTAACAGGCAAATTATCATATGGTCTCTCTTCCCCTATCTTCACTCTTTTGGTAATTCCATCCTGGGTCACTATTGGGAACAGCAGCTGTTCCTGGGTGGGGGGGGGGCATTTTATGGGGTTATTGCTAGCCAAACTATCCCCAAATTTTTGGGCTTGTTCCCAGATTCTCCTTTTCTCCTCAGTGGTACAACAGATAGAGAAAAGAATATGCAAATCACCCCAAGAAAGTTCAAATTGTAGGGACAGATTCCTAAACCCTCAGTAAACTTAATGGGATCTTCTGAGGATCTCCCCAGTTTTTCTTTAAATTAAATGAGATCTGAAATGGAGAATGCAACATGCACTCTCCTTGTCCCCATAGGGGAGGCAGGCACTTCCCTCAGGGGAAAAAGCCTTGAAGGTACTGTGGGAACTGGAGCTTGGGGAAGGATATAGGAAGTCCTGTTTCTGGTGAGGGAAGGGCTGGGGGGTGCCAGCTGAACTAGATCAGACTGCAAGGCCAGGACATCTGGCTGGCAATGGAGAAGATCAGCTGGTATCTGAGGAGGGGTAGGGGTCAGAGAGATACCAAAGAGACCTGAGTGGGAGCCACCTCAGAGAGAGGGGCTGGGGAGGAGGTACTGCCGTGGGGGCAGGGCCTGAGGCTGGAACCTAAATAGGGGCTGCCTCAGGGGTAGGGCCCATGGTGGTGGATACTGCAGGGCCTAAAATAGGGGTAGGCCATGAGGCCCAAACCTGAGTAGGGGTCCCTTCAGGGGAAGGGGCCACAGAGGAAGGCACCTCAACCAGACCCTTGGCTGGGACCAACATTTTAATTTCTAAGGCCGAATACTCTTAGCACTGTAAAAGAAAAGATCATTATCTATAAATTCACATCTTTTAACAGTTTACTATGTATCCTTAATTGACAGAAATTACAAGAGGAGATCCCAAACAAGGCCTTAGCATAAACACTTGATTTATAGCAAAAACAGTTTTAATTGAACTTCCGTTTAAATAAAGATAAAACTTGGAAGTTTATAATTTCTTAAATTACAGCAATCATCCAGCTTCTTAATCTATTCATCATTTTCCTCAGACAATACAATTCTAACAACATTTAGACCATAGAAATGTAATGATGCCCTAAACATTATTATGTATGTAAAATTTGAAACTACCCATTATCAGTTTAGGTAAATGCATTTCTAAATCACTTTGCACAGAGAATCATTCATCTCATCATTAATATGTTGAAGCTGTAACTTTGAATCACCACATATATTCTCATAATAGACAAGATTTCACATGGAAAGTCTGTTCTCATAGTAAATATCAGTATCTTTACTATTCTTAAGAGAATTTTAGAAATACAGAAACAATAAACTTCAGATGACATCAATTGCATTTTCAGATTATCACATATAGAAATTCAACTTATTACTTTTGGTATTTAAAAACCACTTCAGAAGTTATCAATCACATAAAAATAATGTTTCTAACATATGCCAGTCATGATGTTAAGCATTTTGAAATCATTATATCATTTTGATCCCATAACAACAACCATTATTATTTTCCCTTTACAAATCAGGAAACGGGGCAAACAGAGATAAAATACATCTCTGCAACTGGAACAGAGAAGTGCAGAGTTACCAAGAGCAGAGGCTGGTTTCTCAGTGATGACAATTCTTAGAGGCAGGCCTTAGGGAATGCTTGCCACAGGCCCAATCCATCTACTTCTCTGTTCCCCCACAACTGAAGAATTTACTGAGCCTGGGGCAGTTTGGAGCTGCCGGGACAGGATGGGCAGGATGTATAGGACCTGGGTGAAATTTCCAAGCTTTGCCTAGAAGGATGGGCTACAAGGTACCCAGGGGTACAGGACTATCAGAGCTACTGCCAGTCAGTGAATTGCTGCCCCTCCCCTCCTTTTGCCAGGTGGGGAAGGGTGATTTAAGTTGTCCTTACAATTCTCCAACATTCTCTTCTCATAATCTGATCTGGGGATGAGAGGAGTTAACAAAAACCCTTATGGCTGTTAAAAATTCCCACACTGAGATACCCTCTTAATGCTGGGGAGGGAGTGGGAAATGAATGATAAGGATTGGGAGGAGGTGTTTTAACATGAGTACGCTCCTGGAGTGATCTACAGTCTCAGGAGTCCTCTGGTAATTCCAACTAATCAGTTTCCAAACTTTTTAATGATTAATTTCAGAATCTGCTAAAATGTTTTAGTTTATGTTTCCACTGTAATTCCAGGTTAGCCAGGCCAGAAATTACAAGGAAAAGAGATTTGTTTCCCTAGCTGCAGCCTTTGAAATCTTTGGCTGTCTGCATTTCAAATTTTACAAAGTAATAGACTCATTTCACAGCACACACACAGACAATTTGACAATTAAAAGGACAAATACAAAAAAAAAAAATTAATGACAGAGAGAGGGAGAATTTGAGGCTTGTTAGAAACTCCTATCACCAATTGGCTATTATTACTCCAAGGAAACGGGGTTGGGGAATTTGCAAGGATATGACCTGACAGGGTAGGAGTGGATGAGGGTCAGATCCTGCAACCTTTGCTCAGAGCACCTCTATGGTCTTTGGGGGAAGCCTTGGCATCCCTGATTTTTCTGACTCTCCATAACCTATATCCAGAGTGTAGCTGTCCTCCTTGAGAACAGAGCCCTTAAGGGAAGGGGGAAAGGGAAGAGGGAGGAGGCAACAAATAGGGCAGAAAGAGTAGAGGAACAGCTAGGGCTGGAGTTGTTGGAAAAGAGGGGAGAGTGAGGTGGAGGGAATTAGCCAATACTGGGGAAGATGCTGAAGCAGCTTTGTGAGCCTTAAGGGAAGAGGCTTCTGCCTTTTGTTCTTGCTCAGCCATCTCAGCAAACCCAAGGTGAAAACATTCCCACCCCTGGCTAGATTGTTTGTTGGCCTTTAAACTTAATTTGGTTTTAATATAAAGTAACTTTGACTGGTCCAAAAGAGCCCTATTGTGGCCAACATAATTTGGGCTATCTTTAGTTAACTGACACTAGCGCCATACTTGTACTAATTTCCAAAGATCCATCTGCAAAAGGGACCTAATTAATCCAAAGCAATTTAATGCAAATTGGTCCTTGCCCCCAGAGCTAGCACAAAGGGAATTACTGACTTCAACCAAACTAGTTGGAGTCCTTTGGAAGCTGGGAATAAGGAGAACTTACCCAACCTCATCAAGGCCAAGACTCCAGGAAAGAATGAATCCTGAGGTGCCTGAATCATTAGCATTGGCAAGGTTGGGCTGCTGTTCTTTGTCCCATTCCATCAGTTCCATCCGCAGTCTATGGCACCATAACTGTTGACCTGAAAGTTTGGTTAAAGGAGGCAAACAAGCTAGGTGATATGTAAATTCATGATGTTTATTCCCTTAAAGCTAGTGAAGCTAGTTTACTTGTACTTACAAGGAGCCAGATCATAAGTTCTACCTGTCTCAACAAAGGAATGAGCACAGCATGTCTGTGCTACTCAATCTTATGGTCTCCATATCATAAGAAAGAAGTTCTTAGATAGTTGAACAAGACAATTGACAAGGTAGTGTCACTTAGAGTTTATGATCCCAAGATGCAAATGTCCCTAGAATATCAAGATAAGAGAAAGCCCACTGTTCTGGTTGCAGACATCCTGTCACCAACAGGAAAGATATCCCTTGTCAATCTTATGCGGTCTTTGAAGTTGTTGACACAGAAAGGGGCATTTTTAGAATAGAGCAAAAGCAGCTGGGATGCTTTGGATATTACTGGAGTTCAAATGATCTGAAAGGATTGTCGCTGTCAAAACTATGGAGCTATATTTAGGGAATCAAATTGTGTATATAAAGGGGGGGGGGTAGAGCCAAGATAGTGGCTGGAAAGCAGGGACTCGCTTAGGCTCTCCCCCAAATCCCTCCAAATACCTGTAAAAATGGCTCTGAACAAACTCTAGAGCTGTTGAACCCATGAAATAGCAGAGGGAACCAGGTATCCCGCCCAGGACAGCCAGGATAGTTGCTGGGAAGGGTCTATCACACCACACAGGAAGCAGAGCAGAGTTCAGCATGGGCCAAGCCAGGACCAACCATACCAGGACTGAGGAGTGTGTAAAGGGTAAGAGGAATGTATTGAGAGAGGGAGAAAGGGAGAGATAGAATGGGGTACGTTATGTCACATAAAAGTGGCAAGAAAAAGCAGTTCTGTTGGAAGGGAAGAGGTGGCAGGTGAGGGGGAATGAGTGAATCTTGCTCTCATTGGATTTGACTTGAGGAGGGAATAACATACCCACTCAATTGGGTATCTTACCCCACAGGAAAGTAGGAGTAAGGGGATAAGGTGGGGGGATGATAGAAGGGAGAGCAGATTGGGGGAGGAGGTAATCAAAAGCAAACACTTTTGAAAAGGGACAGGGTCAAGGGAGAAAATTGACTAAAGGGGGACATAATAGGATGGACGGAAATATAGGTAGTCTTTCACAACATGACTATTATGGAAGTGTTTTACATAATGATACATGTGTGGCCTATGTTGAATTGCTTGCCTTCTTAGGGAGAGTGGGTGGGGAGGGAAGAAGGGAGAGAATTTGGAACTCAAAGTTCTAAAAGTCGATGCTCAAGGAAAAAAATTGTTTTGCATGCAACTGGCAAACAAGATATACAGGCAATGGGGTATAAAAATTTATCCTGCCCTACAAGAAAATAAGGGGAAAGAGGATGGGGGAGGGGAGTAGGGTGATAGAAGGGAGGGCTAACAGGGAAACGGGGCAATCAGAATATATGCCATATTGGAGTCGGGGTGGAAGGTAGAAATGGGGAGAAAATTTGAAACTCAAAATCTTGTGGAAATCAATGTTGAAAACTAAAAATATTAAATAATAAAATAAGAATTTTAAAAATTGCCTACATAAGGGAGTCAAATTTTTATAATAAAGTAATCCATTTTAAAAAGTCAAATGGTCAAAATTAAGAAATGAACTTAGAGAGTCAATTTATCAGAAGTAGGGAGTCAATAATAAGGAGTCAGTATTATAGAATCAAATCCTCAAATTTAGGAAGTCAAAATTAGGGTGTGATTGACAAGCTTTAGGGTTGCTAGAGTTGGTTCAAGTGTGAAAGAATTCACTTAGACCTTCTTTGTAGCCATTGGGAGCTTTATTGACACAGTAGCAGCTGCCTAGCCCTGGAAGAAAGACTAGCTATTTACAGAGGGACAGAGGCTTGTTTTTATAAGGATAGGATAAGAGAGATAAGGGAAACGTTATGACCCAGGATGGGGGGAGACAAGGAATTTCAAGGTCCAAGATAAGGGGGAAGTTTTATGGTATTTCAAGATGAGGGAAAAAAACTTTAGGACGCCCTCAGGTTAGAGAAAAAACTAGGGAAAAGTAACTCTTAACTCTTAGGGCACTGTTTGTATCCTCATCAAGACATTGTAAAAATTAAGGATTAAAATTAGGGAATCAAAACCTGAAAATTTAAAAAATATATATAAGGAGTCAAATTGTAAAATTTAGGCAATCTAAATTAAGGAGACAAATGGTCAAAATTAGGAAGTCAAAATTAGAAAGTAAATATTAAGGATTCAAACTGTCAAAATTTGGCAGTCAAACTTAAATCTGTCAAAATTAGAGAGTATCAGAGAATTAAATTTCTATATTAAAAAGTCAAATTTATAGAACTGGAATGTCAATCTCACTGGGACAGATTGTAAAAATCAACAATTTAAATTAGAAAATCAAAATAAGGTAGTGAAATTGTCAAAATTCAGAAGTCGAATTATGGTGTCAAATTTCTAAAATTCAAAATTAGGGAATCAAATTGTTAAAAATTTTAAAAAATTAGGGAGTCAAATTGGCAAAATTAAATGTCACTCTTAGGGAGTCAAAATTTCTAAATTAAAAAGTCAAGATTTCTGAATTGAAGAGTCAATATTAGGGAAGTAAATTTTAAAATTAGGGATTCAAAATTAGAAAGTCATAATAATGGAAGGAAATTGTCAAAATCAGGTTGTCAAATCATAAAAATTAGAACCTCAGAATTAGAGAATCATATTGTGAAAATTAATGGAAAAATTAGGGTGTTAAATTGACAAAATTTGGGAATCAGTAGTAATGAGTCAAATTCTCACATATAGGAAGTAAAAATATAGAGTAAAAATTTCTACATTATAAAGTAGATTATTCAGGATTAAGGAGTCAATACTAGGCAAACAAATTTTAAAAACTAGGAGTTCAAAATTAGACAGTCAAAATGAGGGAGTCAAATGCTCAAAATCAGGAAGTCAAAATTAGGGTGTCAGAATGAGTAATATGGTTTTTCATGATTAGACATGTATAACCCATTTGGGATTGCCTATCATCTCAGAGAGATGGGAGGGGAGAAAGAGACAGAATTTGGAACTCTAAACTTTAAAAAAATTAATTGTTTTAATATGTAATTGGGAGAAAATGAAATATTATTTAAAATTAGGGTGTCAATTTGCAAAAATTAGAAATTCAAAATTAGGGAAGCCAACTGTTGTACTTAATTAAAAAATAAGGAGTCCACTTGTCAAAGTTATAAAGCCACAATTGGGGAGCTAAAAGTGAAGAATCAAATTGACTAAATAAAGCAGTCAAAATTTTAAATAAGGGAATCAATATTACAGTCAAATTGTCAAAACCAGGAAGTGAAAACTAGAGAGTCAATATGAGGAGGTGAAATTGTGAAACTTAGGTTATCAAAATTAAATAGGCAAATTGCAAAATGAGAAAATTCTAATTAGGGAGTAAGATTATTCAAACAGATTAAATTCCTCCGGAGGGGCATGGGTGGGAGACTAATATTTAATCCCAATTGAGATGTGAGAGGTATGCCCTTTCAGAATGATAGAGACAGGACACAAAACACACACACACACACACACACACACACACACACACCAATTTCCCTGATCAGGCCTTGGTTTCTCCATAGGCCTTCACAGTGCCATGTTCACATGATGTAGGTTCCCCTCATTATCCTGGTGCTCCCTGTTTTTGAACCAAATTGTCAAAATAAGGAAGAGAAAATTAGCAGTGAAATTCTTCAAATTGTTTAAATCCCTCCAGAGGAGCCAAGTGCCTTAATTAGGTGGTAGACTATCAGTTAATCTCGATTGAGACATGGGTGGTATGCCCTCTTAGAATTAAAGGTACAGGACACATAATAACCCTTTCCAGTAAAAACATAAAATTTCCCTCATTAGCCCTTGGTTTCTACAGCGGGGTTCATATTACCATGGCCATGTTCACCCAAAGGAGGTTCCCCACTCTTTGCTGAGAAACCCAGTTCCTTAGCTAAATTCTCAAAATAAAGAAGTCCAAATCAGGGAGTCAATATTAGAAAGCCAAATTGCCTAAAAGAGGGAATCAAAATTAGGGAATAAAATTGTTAAAAATAAAAAATAGAGAGTCAACTTGTCAAAATAAGAGTGTCAAGATTTCTAAGTCAAATTGTCAAAATTAGGAGCCAAGATGGCGGCTGGAAAGCAGGGACCAGCGTGAGCTCCCTGCCGAGTCCCTCCAAAAACCTATAAAAAATGGCTCTGAACCAGTTCTAGAACTGCAGAACCCACAAAACAGCAGAGGGAAGCAGGGCTTCAGCCCAGGACAGCCTGGATGGTCTCTGGGTGAGGTCTATCCCACATGGAGCTGGGAGCGGAGCAGAGCAGAGCCCAGAGTGAGCTGCTCAGACCAACCAGACCAGGAGACGGGTGGAGCAGGCCTTAGCGCCCTGAATCAGTGAGCTGTGACAGTTACCAGACTTCTCAACCCACAAACACCAAAGACAACAGAGAAGGTAAGTGGGAAAAGCTGGGGGAGTGGAAGGAGTTCACAGATCAGCTTCTAGCCCCGGGGGCGTCGGGGGTGGTGCAGCTACAGTTGCTGTTGCTTCTGGCCCCAGGCCCACCTGCTGGGAGGAATTAAGTAGCGGATCACAGCAGGAGTGCACAACCTGCTGAAGATCTAAGCCCAGTCCGGGTTGGGGGTTCTTGGGGAAGGAGTAGTGCTGGTGTGACAGAGCTGGCACCTCCCCCCCAAACGTGGAACATAGAACTCTTTAGTCTACAAGCAGTCATACCCCACTGAAAAACTCAAGGGTCAAGTTAGTTGGTTGGGAATATGGCCAGGCAGTGAAAACTCACCCAAATTCAGTCTCAGACATTGCATTCTTTCTTTGGTGACAAAGAAGACCAAAGCATACACCCAGAAGAAGTTAACAAAGTCAAAGAGCCTACAACAGAAACCTCCAAGAAAAACATGAACTGGTCCCAGGCCATGTAAGAGCTCAAAAAGGATTTGGAAAAGCAAGTTAGAGAAGTAGAGGAAAAATTGGGAAGAGAAATGAGAAGGATGAAAGAAAACCATGAAAAACAAGTCAATGACTTGCTAAAGGAGACCCAAAAAAATACTGAAAAACACACTGAAGAAAACAACACCTTAAAAAACAGACTGACTCAGGTGGCAGGGGAGCTCCAAGAGGCCAATGAGGAGAGGAATGCCTTGAAAGGCGGAGTTGGCCAAATGGAAAAGGAGGTCCAAAAGACTACTGAAGAAAATACTACTTTAAAAATTAGATTGGAGCAAGTGGAAGCTAGTGACTTGATGAGAAATCAAGATATTACAAAACAGAACCAAAGGAATGAAAAAATGGAAGACAATGTGAAATATCTCATTGGAAAAACCACTGACCTGGAAAATAGATCCAGGAGAGATAATTTAAAAATTATTGGACTACCTGAAACCCATGATCAAAAAAAGAGCCTAGATATCATCTTTCAAGAAATTATCAAGGAGAACTGCCCTGATATTCTAGAGCCACAGGGCAAAATAGAAATTGAAAGAATCCATCAATCGCCTCCTCAAATAGATCCCCAAAAGAAATCTCCTAGGAATATTGTCGCCAAATTCCAGAGCTCCCAGATCAAGGAGAAAATACTGCAAGCAGCGAGAAAGAAACAATTTGAGTATTGTGGAAACCCAATCAGAATAACCCAAAACCTGGCAGCTTCTACATTAAGAGATCGAAGGGCTTGGAATACGATATTCCGGAGCTAGGAATTAAATGGAGCTAGGATTAAAACCAAGAATCACCTACCCAGCAAAACTGAATATCATGCTCCAAGGCAAAATATGGATTTTCAATAAAATAGAGGACTTTCAAGCTTTCTCAGTGAAAAGACCAGAACTGAATAGAAAATTTGACTTTCAAACACAAGAATCAAGAGAAGCATGAAAAGGTAATCAAGAAACAGAAATTGCAAGGGACTTACTAAAGTTGAACTGTTTTGTTTACATTCCTACGTGGAAAGGTGACATGTATGATTCATGAGACCTCAGTATTAGGGTAGCTGAAGGGAATATGCATATATATATATATACATATATATATATATATGTTTATGTATATATATATATATATAAGTGAATGTGTATGTATCTATGTATATATATGTGTATATATAAAAGAGAGAGAGAGCAGACACAGGGTGAGTTGAAGATAAAGGAAGATATCTAAAAGAAATAAAATCAAATTAAGGGATGAGAGAGCATCATACTGAGAGAGGGAGATAGGGAGAGATAGAATGGGGTGGATTATCTTGCATAAAGGTGGCAAAAGGAAGCAGTTCTGTGGGAGGAGGGGAGAGGGCAGGTGAGGGGGGAATGAGTGAACCTGGCTCTCATCCGATTTGGCCTGAGGAGGGAATACCATACATACCCAATTGGGTATCTTACCCTACAGGAAAGAAGAGGGAGGAAGATAAAAAAAGGGGGGGGGGACGATGGAGGGGAGGGCAGATGGGGGTAGAGGTAATCAAAAACAAACACTTTGGAAAGGGAACAGGGTCAAGGGAGAAAATTCAATAAAGCAGGATGGGTTGGGAAGGAGCAAAATATAGTTAGTGTTTCACAACATGAGTATTGTGGAAGGGTTACACATAATGATACACATGTGGCCTATGTTGAATTGCTTGACTTCTTAAGTAGGGTGGCTGAGAAGGGAAGAGGGGAGAGAATTTGGAACTTAAAGTTTTAAAAACAGATGTTCTAAAACAACAAAAAAAAGTTTTTGCATGCAACTAGAAAATAAGATACATAGGCAATGGGGCGTAGAAATTTATCTTGCCCTACAAGAAAGGAAGGGAAAAGGGGATGGGAGGGGAGTGGGGTGACAGAGGGGAGCGCTGACTGGGGAACAGGATAACCAGAATATATGCCATCTTGGAGTTGGGGGGAGGGTAGAAATGGGGAGAAAATTTGTAATCCAAACTCTTGTGAAAATCAATGCTGAAAACTAAATATGTTAAATAAATTTAAAGAAATATATAGTTAGTCTTTCACAACATGAGTATTGTGGAAGGGTTATACATAATGATACACATGTGGCCTATGTTGAATTGCTTGACTTCTTAGGGAGGGTGGGTGAGAAGGGAAGAGGGGAGAGAATTTGGAACTCAAAGTTTTACAAACAGATGTTCAAAAACAACAAAAAAAAAGTTTTTGCATGCAACTAGAAAATAACATACAGAAGCAATGTGGTGTAGAAATTTATCTTGCCCTACAAGAAAGGAAGGGAAAAGGGGATGGGAGGGGAGTGGGGTGATAGAGGGGAGGGCTGACTGAGGAACAGGGTAACCAGAATATATGCCATCTTGGAGTTGGGGGAGGGTAAAAACGGGGAGAAAATTTGTAATTCAAACTCTTGTGAAAATCAATGCTAAAAACTAAATATGTGAAATAAATAAATTTAAATTAAGAAAAAAAATAAACATTAAAAAAATTGTCAAAATTAAAAAGTAAAAATTGGGAAGCTAAAATTAGGGAATCAAATTGCCTAAATGAAGAAATCAAGTGTCCAAATTAAGGAGTCAATATTAAGAAGTCAAATTGTCAAAATAAGGAAGTCAAAAATGAAAAGTCAATAACAGGGAGTCAAATTGTCCAATTTAGAAAGTGAAAATTAGGGAGTGAAACTGTAAAAGAAAAAAATAGGGATTCAAAATAGCAGTGCAAGGCCCATAAAGCTTAGGACAAAGTACTCTCTACTCTAAAGCAGTCATACGCTGACAAAAAAAGTCAAGGGCCAAGTAGTTGGCTGGGAACATACACAGGCAGCTTAAAAGGCCTCATACTCAGACTATTGAATCTTTTTTGGGTGACAAAGGAGATCAAAACATGCAGCCAGATGAAGTCAACAAAGTCTAAAGCCTCCAAGAAAAACATGAACTGGTCTCAGGCCATGGGAGAGCTCAAAAAGGATTTGGAAAAGCAAGTTAGAGAAGTAGAGGAAAAATTGGGAAGAGAAATGAGAGTGATGCAAGAAAACCATGAAAAACAAATCAATGACTTGCTAAAGGAGACCCAAAAAAATACTGAAAAATACACTGAAGAAAACAACACCTTAAAAAATAGACTAACTCAAATGGCAAAAGAGCTCCAAAAAGCCAATGAGGAGAAGAATGCCTTGAAAGGCAGAATTAGCCAAATGGAAAAGGAGGTCCAAAAGATCATTGAAGAAAATACTACCTTAAAAATTAGACTGGAGCAAGTGGAACCTGGTGACTTTATGAGAAATCAAGATACTATAAAACATAACCAAAGGGATGAAAAAATGGAAGGCAACGTGAAATATCTCATAAAACCACTGACCTGGAAAGTAGATCCAGGAGAGGTAATTTTAAAATTATTGGACTACCTGAAACCTATGATCAAAACAAGAGCCTAGATATCATCTTTCAAGAAATTATCAAGGAGAACTGCACTGATATTCTAGAGCCAGAGGGTAAAATAGAAATTGAAAGAGTCCAGCGTTTGCCTCCTGAAAAAGACCCCAAAAAGAAAACTCCTAGGAATATTGTTGCCAAATTCCAGAGCTCCCAGATCAAGGGGAAAAAACTGTAACCAGCCAGAAAGAAACAATTTGAGTACTGTGGAAACACAATCAGAATAAGACAAGATCTAGCAGCTTCAACATTAGGGGATCAAAGGACTTGGAATATGATATTCTGGAGGTCAATGGAGCTAGGATGAAAACCAAGAATCACCTACCCAGCAAAAGTGAGTATCATGCACCAAAGCAAAATATGGATTTTCAATAAAATAGAGGACCTTCAAGCTTTCTCAGTGAAAAGACCAGAGCTGAATAGAAAATTTGACTTTCGAACACAAGAAGCATGAAAAGGTAACCAAGAAAGAGAAATCATAAGGGACTTACTAAAGTTAAACTGTTTTGTTTACATTCCTACATGGAAACATGATGTGTATAATTCATGAGACCTCAGTATTAGGGTGGCTGAAGGTAATATACATGTATGTGTGTGTGTGTGTGTGTGTGTGTGTGTGTATACATACATATATAGAGAGAGGGAGGGCACAGGGTGAGTTGAATATGAAGGGACATAAAAAATATAAAATCAAATTAAGGGATGAGAGAGGAATATATTCAGAGAGGAAGAAAGGTTGAGATAGAATGAGGTAAATTATCTGACATAAAAGTGGCAAGAAAAAGCAGTTCTGTTGGGAGGGAAGAGGGGGCAGGTGAGGGGGAATGAGTGAATCTTGCTCTCATTGGATTTGATCTGAGGAGGGAATAACATACACAGTCGATTGGGTATCTTACACCTCAGGAAAAAAGGAAGAAGAAGATAAAAAAGGAGGGACTATAGAAGGGAGGGCAAACAGGGGGAGGAGGTAATCAAAAGCAAACACTTCTGAAAAGGGACAGGGTCAAGGGAGAAAACTGAATAAAGGGGGATAAGATAGGAAGGAGCAAAATATAGTTAGTCTTTCACAACATGAATAATGTAGAAGGGTTTTGCATAATGATACACATGTGGCCTATGTTGAATTGCTTGCCTTCTTAGGGAGGTAGGGGTAGGGAAGAGGGGAGAGAATTTGGAACTTAAAGGTTTAAAGGCAGATGTCCAAAAAAAAATTTTTGCATGCAACTCGGAAGTAAGATATACAGGTAATGGGGCATAAAAACCTATCTTGCCCTAGAAGAAAGTAAGGGAAAAGGGGATGGGGTGAAATGGGGTGGCAAGGGAGGGTTGATGGGGGAACGGGGCAATCAGAATATATTCCATCTTGGAGTGGGGGGAGGGTAGAAATGGGGAGAAAATGTGTAATTCAAACTCTTGTGAAAAGTAATGCTGAAAACTAAAAGTACTAAATAAATAAATAATGATTTAAAAAAAGGAGTTAGGGGAGGAACAAGAGAGGGAGAGAGGAGGAAGGGAGAGGAAGAGGAAGGGTCTGGGGTAACATAAAGAAAAGGTGGGGACGCAGGTAACGGAAAGAGGAGGAAAAGAGGAGGAGAGGTAGACAGAGAGGGGAGGAGAGAGCAGAGAAGAAGGGAGGAGAGAAAAGAAGTGAGAAAAAGGGGGTGGGAAAGCAGGAGGGGGAGGAGATAAAATTAGGAAGGAGTAGGGAGGAGGTGAGAGGAGTTGGGGAGGAGGAGAGGGAGTGGGAGGAAGAGAAAGGAAGAGGAGGAAGAAACGTAGGGGCAGGAGGTGGCAGAAATTTAGAAAAAGAAGGAGGGGATGCAGAGGTAAGAGAAAGGGAAGGGAAGTAAAAGAGAGAGAAAGGGGAGGATGGGGACAAGGAGAAGAGGACAGGGACAGAGAAGGAGTACAGAGATGGAAGACGGAAGGTAAGGAGCAAGAGAAAGGAAGGAGAGGGAGAAGGAGGAAAAGGGTGGAGAAGGGGAGAAAGTAAGGACAGGAGAGGGAGAGGGGAGGAAGAAGACAAAGAATGTTTTAGGGAAGAGCCGGCAGAAGGGGAGAGGAAAAGAAGGGGTCTGAGGTGTAAGAAAGAGGTGGGGAGAGGAGCAGAAAGGGGGCAGAGGAGGGGGAGGAGGTAAAAGAAAGGGGAGGGAGCAGTGAGAGTGGAAGGTGCAGGAGGAGGGGAGAAGGGAGAGGAGGAAGGGAACAGAGAAGGAAGGCAGAGAAGTAGAGGGGAGGAAGAGCAAAGGTGGGGAGGAAATTAGAGAAAAGACAGGGGGGGAGGAGAGAAGAGAAAGAAGAAGAATGAGGAGAGAATATAGGGAGGGGGAAGAGAAAGAGCAGGAAGGAAGAAGAGGATGGAGAGGAGAGGAAAAAGAGGAGGAAAGGGGAGGAAGGGGGTGGAAAGGGAGAGGAGGTGGATTTACAGATCCCAGCCTTCAGTCCCCCAGATTCTCACTCACCAGCCTCACAGCATTTGGGGCAGGGGGCACCTGTCTCACCCATCCATCCTATTTTACCTGGTCCTGGCTCCTCTCTGCCCCCACCCTGGAGAGCATGCACCCCGCAATAGCCTCCACTGCAGTGACTCATCCATCCTCCAATCAGCATCACAAGCACCACTTCCCCTCCCCTATTCAGGACACAGGAGGAGAAGGATGCAGAACTGTGGGCCCTGGCAATGTATCCTAGACAGAAGAGACTGTAGATAGATGGAAAGGACTGGAGAGGGAAAGACTGAAGATGATAAGAATAACAACTGGCATTTATGGAAACCCAAGGTTCACAAACTATCCTTTCCATACCTGATATCACCGGACCATTAAGTAGGAACTACTGGCCTGGTTACCTGACTCATCTCACAGAAGAGAAAACTGAGGCTCAGACACCCACCTGTGGTCTCATAACTAGTAAGCCCTGGAGCTGGAATTTGAGACAAATTCTTCTTGCCTCTGCCAAGTTCAGCACTCAGAAATAGGGGAGAGGAGATAGGAACCAACCAAAGGGGTGAGGACCCACCTGGCACAGGTGGAGTAATGTGCTTAAAGGAGAAGTCATGAGACAAGCAGGAGAGGGGAGAAAATGGCTGTGGGTGCTGAGAAATTCTGAGTGGAGAAAGGGGATGAAGGAAATCCAGTTAGGTGCCCTCAATTCCCTTAGTGAAGGAGGGGGCTAAGTCTCCAAGTGAGAGTGTGTGTAGGGTGTCCAGTGCTTTGTTTGAGGGCTTGAGGAAACAGGGAAAGGTTTGGAACAGCCATCAGGGGAAATGACCTGGGAAATCTGCTACTCAGACCTCCCCAAAATCTGATTGCTACTCATCTCCCCAAGCATTGCTTAGGCAGTCATTGTTCATGTACCCAATACCCTGGCCAAACTCTTCCAATGTGATTCCTCTATTCCAAGCCTGTCTGTTTTTAGGTTCCCTTCCCTCTCCTACAAAGTAGGAAACACATACAAAGAGAGGTCTCTATGATTTGTCCAAGGACGTACTGTTGCACTGAAATAAAGAAAATGCCTATCATCCAGACAATTTATTCAGCAAGGCACATCGTTGCAGAAACAAATCCGGCCCAAGGCTTTCAGTAGCACGAGAGGCCCTGAACCCTGCTTTCCATATGGCTAATATACAATTTAGAGAGAGTGATAAACAGGATTAAGGATTAAGCCACCCGGATTCTTCTTGGCAGAGATCTAGAGACACCCAGGTCGAGGGGAGATTTCTATTCTTGTGGTGGGGTGACAGTAGAGAGGGGGAGTAAACTAGTGTCATCTCCAAAACCAGGTGCCTTAGATGGAGTTGAAACTTCACTAAATGGTGGTTAAAAAACAAAATGGAGTCACATGCTATTTTTAAAGTAATAATACAGAGCATACTTGGCAGAGCCAAGGTTTAAGACCAAGTGCTCTGTCTACAAGTCCACACTCTTCCCTTTGCCTTATACTGCCTCTTGTTCACAAAGAGAGAGAAGGGGGGGCTCTTTGAGCCTCAGTTTCCTCATCTGTAAAATGAGGTAGGTAAGAATGCCTACTTGACAGGGCGGTTGTGGGGCTTCCATGAGATCAGGTTTCAAAAGGACAACTTTACGAACCTTTAGAGTTCCATAAATGTCATTCCTTAGTGTTATTATCATCTTCAGTCTTTCCCTCTCCTGTCTGCAGTCTCAAGCGTCCACTGTTCTTCTAAAAAAAAAAGAAATCCTTTCCTTCTACCCTGAACCAGCTAAATTCATGAAAAACTTGTCTATGCCTCAGGCCTCTACTTTGGCAATAACCAGGATGTCCTCATCTCTTTACAATCTGGCTCCCATTCCTATGACCCTAATCAAACTGTTCTCTCCCAACTCATCCATGATCCCCGAATGGACAAATTCAATGACCTCCTTTTCTTCTTCCAGTTTTCAACAAATATGTATTAAGTGCCTACCGTATGCCAATAACCAAGTCCTTTTGCTTCAGTTTCTCTCCTATCCCACCATCTGTCTCCCAAGGTTAATTCTCTATTATATGCCCTCACTACTGCAATAATTGCCTGATAACAGAATTTTCTATCTTATTCTCTCTCTCCTCCAATATTTCCTTCACATTATTGCCAAAATCAGGGTTAGTCATGTTTTGGGTCATGGCACTGCTCTCCCCCAGGTCACAGAGTGGTGCCTTACTGCCTACCGAGCAAAGGTTCAATCTTTCTGCCTGGCATTGGAGACCTACAAAATATGGTCCTTCTTATCTTGATCTCATACATACAGCCTACTCTATATTCCAATAAGATGAAAATACTCCTCCTGTGCAGTACATTCCATAAGCCTCCCTTTCTCATTTACGGACTTCCATACCATGGAATCACATGCCATTTGTTAAATTTCTATTCCTCTTTTAAAGCCCTAGTAGAATTCTACCTTCTCCAGACATCTTTCCCTGATATTCCATCATTTAAGACCTTACTTCCTGGGATCTCACAGAGGACTCTGTGTCTTTGTCACATATTTATCTTGTGTTATTGTATATTAGTTATTTTTGCATATCAGATCTGCATAGGACACGTGTAAATTCCCTGAGAGAAGGGACCAAAGCTTATCTAAACGTTATATGTCTTTTAACTTCTAAGGCAATTTTCTAAACAGAGTAGGGTGTCTGTCTACTAAAGTCTACTCAGCTGGAATTTGCACTTCTCTCAATAGGAAGCCATTGAAGGCTTTTAAGCTTGGTTACATCCTTGGAGATGGCCACTGAGATTAACCTGCCCACAGCACCTAAGTGGAAGGAAGCAGGAAGTTTGGATCCTGAGGGATTTATTTGGCCTCAAGGCTGGGCTTGAAGTAAACATGTGCATTCAGGAACTTCAAGGAATTTGATATTGGGGGAAACAGATACAAACAAGAACTTCATTATTATTCTGCTCTGTAAGCAGGCTTTTTTTTTAAAGCCCCCTTCCCTCGGCAATATACAAACAATACAAACAGACAGAGGTTCATCCCCATGCATTCAAGCAACTCACCCAAAGGCAGGGGGACATATGGAACATGCTCCAAGTTGGGGTTCAGGTGTCTAGATGAAGTACCCTGAGGATGGGCTTGGTTGAGCACAGGCGGGAAATAGGAGAGGAAGGCGATCCTAATCCAATCTAGAGTCTGGCGAAGTTCTGGGGGTTATTACAGATGCTGGGAATTTCCTCTACTCGACCACAAACTGGTGGGAGCGTTGAATGTTAACTGCAGAACGAGCACTTGATCCAGTCCGAAACTCCCAGCTTGTGATTCTCATCTGCTTTACAGACATTAGGAGAATTTAGCCTAAGGGACATTATATTGCAGTCCTCTCCCTGTCACTAAGACATAAAACGATAAAAAGTTTACAGTGATTATAATCCGCCCTCTTGGCTCCAAAGACCATTTAAGGAACAATAACTAGCTAATAATGAGTTTCCCTAAGGATTTCGGGAAGAAAAGTTGCCTGAGAAACTTGGTGGTGAATAGTCCACAAAATCCCCATAAACACCAAATCTAGCAGACCACCAGCCCATTGGCCCCACCTCGCCCATCCCTCTCCAGCGCCAGGATTCCGGAAAACAGATACTAAGCGAGGGACAGCGCCAGGGGTGAGATCTTCGGGACGCTCTCAAACCAACCCGATCGTAAGTTTGTCTGGCCCACTCCCACATCCTTCATGAGTGCTTGCCCGACCAGTACTTCAGCAGGCAGTCTGCAATACCCCAGGAGAGAGCACCAGCCCTGGTCACCGGTGGACCTCTCAAAGTCTCCCTAAACGCACAATCCCAAGCTCGGATCTGGCCCAAGCACGGCCCCCGCCGCCACGAGCCTCCACCAGACCCGTACTGAACTTGGACTTGTAACCCTAGGGGCGAACCACCTGGCTGAACGGTGGTCTTAACCATGCTCATTTCCAGGCTCGGCTGAGGCTGATTGGACCTCCCGCCACCCTCCTCGGCCTCGAGGTCGGCAGGATGACAGTCACACGCTCCCCCAGCATCCATTCCCTCGGGCTGTCCTGGGTTGGCGTCCGCGGTGCCCCCCTCCGCCCGTTTAGGCTCCCTACCCAGCTGCGGCTACAGATCCCTCCCCTCCACCCCAAATTAATCCAACCCCTGGGGCAGATGTCAGGGCTGGAGCGTGGGGAAGACCCCAGGGAGAGTCCATAGTCCAGGCAGCCGGGTGGACCAAGGGGAGCGGGGCAAAAGGGGATGGAGAAGAGAGACAAGGAGGGGCCCAAACTGCCCTTTCCGAAACCGACGGGGACAGACGTGAGTTCCCGGGACCTTCTACCGGCGGGAGCCGGATTGGCGGCCAACTGGCCGGTAGTAGAACTCACCGAACTCTCCAGGAATTCCGGGAAGCTTGCCTCCTTGATGCCGGGAAAGCCTGGGAAGGAAAATGGCGGAGTCCAGGGCTGCCAGGTCAACCCTGGAAACATCATGGTAACCATGGTGACGGGGAAGGGCGTCCCTTTGTTTGCTCTAGGTCTGGAATGTTGATTTCACCAATCCCTCCTCTTCAAGTGGTCGCTATGGCAACCGGGGGGGGGCGGGCGCGGGGGTGGGGCGAGGGGAAGGCGGAGTCCAGGTTGGACTCTGGGGCCAGGGTTTCAGGTCACAATCCATAAACAAGAACGCTGGCAATCCACATCAACTTTGAGTTTCTAAGTCTCCATAGAGTCTCCCTACAGGAAGAGCTTGTAGCTTGGGTGAGCGCTGTCGCACGGGGCAAGTCGGCTATGCCCAGGCTCCGGTGGGCTTGGGAGACCCACTAGTCCTGAGAAAGGGATTCTCAGCCGGCCCTTGTGGAAGTTGTCCCGGGACTGGTCTGTTCTGCTTCAGCGTCAGACAGAGAGCTGTACTGAAATTGTTGATGCCCTCCCCGAATGCAAAAGCATTCAGGAAATACATCACAGTCGTGCTCTCTGTAATGGTGGGTGCTCTAGAGGTGCCCCCACCACCCACTGTTGCCATTCAACAGGGTAAGAGCAGAGGCCTGTCCTGGCCAGTTCACAGCCTGCACAGGCACCCTGGGCGTCCCTGCAGCGACCACTCAGTACCAGTCGTTCCACTCGACGGTGTCCTAAAACAACCACAGAATCCAGGCTATGATCATTAAAAGGAGGACCAAAAAAAAAAAAAAGTTGGCAGGGCAGGCTGGAAAATAAGGTGTTGGATTGCTTCCAAAGGTCAAAGTTAGGTACCACACCACATCCATGCCAGGCCCTGGGGGGGGGCATCAGCTGGGAGGAGCCAGGTTGGAGGACTCGAAAGGACCTAGAAAAGCCTTTCCCCTTCTCTATATCCGATCTGAATAAAGACGTATAAAGAAAGGTTAGAGTCGGAGCTTAGTGTAAATGACTGGGCTAACAGGGATACACATTCCTTCCTTTGTAATGAACCAAGTAAGAACTTTTTCTTCTAATACCTATCTTCTGTCTCCTCCTCCTGATAATCCTGCTTTTAAGAAAAAGGATGTTCCCCCAAAGATCAAACAAAATGTTTATAGACATCAAGAATAAAAGCCGTTTTGCAACTATAAATGAAACTGGATTTTAATTACCCTATAGTAGTACTTCTCCGAGTACACATAGGATAGAAGAGAAAACCTTTGAGGGATTTGTTGGCTTGTTTTATTTTTCTCTAAGATAATTTAAAAAATGCATTCAAATGGATGAATGTCATTTGCCTGGCAATAAGTTTTCTTTTCTATGTTTTAAATCCATACTATTATAGTATTATGCTTGCTTTCTTACATTATAATTTTGGAAAGTGCCATATAATACAACTAATTTGAGAGAATGATACCGAGAGTGAAATACCTATATCAGACTTTAGCTCCTGTTTGGATACGAATGCTGTGATTACACCCTTGTAGTTCAAACTATGCTCTGGTTTACATGCTTAGGGAGAACTGTCAAATCTTTTGTCTGGATGGCCAGGTTCTCCCCCTACCTCCACCACTCAGTAACCTTTACTCCTTTGAGGTTAATAAAATATACCTCTGCCCCTTAATTCAAATCCTGGTAGCTATTGCCTACCGCCCTTCTTCTCCCTCCTCCCCCCCACAGTGGGTCACTGCCCTTCCTTCCTCAGTTCAGTTCATTATCTGGTTCACAATGTTACTCACCTCCCCAGCTATCTATCTAGCTATCCATTGATATGTGTGTGTTTTCTACAGCACACTAACTACTCAGTGCCTTAACCTACACCTTCTATGACCTACTTCTCCACTCCACCTCAGCCATACACAGAGTGTCATACCCTTGATCTTGCCACCACCCACAAATGCACCACCTCTATATTCAAGAATTCTGAAATCTCTTACCTTGCACCTCCCCCTCTGCCTTCCCTAACAAAACCCAACTCTGACTCCACACCATGACCTTTTATTCCTCACTTCTCTCCCAGATCATTTCCCCTGCACTACCCACTGTCTCCCCAACTTGACCCCTTTGGGAACCAGTCCAACTCTACACTGTCCTTTTCTCTTGAGTCCTTAGCTCCAATCAGTCTTGGATTGCTCCCATCATCTACTACTGCCGACGGAAAGTGGAGAAAATCAGAAAATCATTCTGACTGGGTCTACCACAAATTTGTTACTCAACCTCACCTAAGCCCTCCCTACTGATGGTGTTCCTTTGATCTCTCCCTTATCAAACTTACTCTCCTCCTCTACACAGTGGCTCTTCCAAAGAATCCCTCCTCAAACCTCCCATGGCTCCCCTCCTCCACCCTCTCAGCTCAGAAGCTTGCTTCATATTTTACAGAGAAAAGCAGAAGTCATTTTCCATGAGCTCCACCTTCTTCTCTCTTTTCCACTATCGTACAGATGTCTTCTGCTGCTATCTCCTCCTTCACCACTATCTCACATGAAGAGACTTACTCCTTACCAAGGTTAACCTTCTAGTTCCCCTCTACCTACCATTCTATCCCATCTCCTCCAACAGATTACTCCATCTCTAACACTTACCTCTCTCTCTGTCTCTCTCTCTCTGTCTGCTGGCACCTTCCCTAATGCCTATAAAGGTGCCATGTATGAAGTGAAGTAACTTATGAAATCCTCCAGTGTCAATATGAATTCAGACTTAATCACCCCCATTAAAACTGTCAGTTACATTCTTATCCCTATTAAAGGTCATCTGATACCGAATTAGACTCAGTATCAGTAGAGATGATATTGAGCTGATTCCTGTCTATGATGTACCCCTTGCCCATCTATGAGAATAAATCTTGGAAGAATAAAACAAGGAAAGTGGCTGATCATTTTAATAGCATTTCTTAACTTTGAAGGAAAATTATAAAACAGATGTCACAAGGTTGACTAACATTTTGCTGGTATTAAATCAGACATGCAGATGAATACTTGTCTAGGTGTCCAAGGCTTATAAAAATCTTTAATTCTACCTTTTTTGAGTAATGCAGGATTTAAAGTCAGATAGTAAATGAGCCTACTGCTACAGTCATTGTACTTCATAGTCAATATGGGATTTCCCCTGGTGCTTTTGACTCCAATTTCAGTGGTCCTACTACTGGAGCACATCCTCCATTTTCCTCTAAGAAAGAAGGAAGCACTCCAGTCTGAAGAAAATGCTCTGTGATTGTATGTCTCTGTCTCTCTGTCTGTCTCTCTCTCATCACTGCCAACTTTTCCAAACGTATGGTCTCCATCTGCTGTCTTAAATTTCCTCTCCACCCGGCCACTCCTGAGGTCCCTAAATAAGGTTCACAGGCTCATAGTCAGAAACTAGACCTGGATGGCACCTCAGAGGCCATCTCATCAAACCCCTTATTTGACAGAGGCCAACAGAGGAGAGGTGACTTGCTTGAAACAGTGCGGCTGAAGGCGAGTGCCTGAAACAGGATTTGAATTCAGGTCTACCTGACTCAAAGATCAGAGGTGTAACCAGGAAATCTTGGTGGCACTTATCCCCATATCTCACTTGGTTCCTCTCAGCTCTATATGTGCTCTAAGACTAGATGTGTAAGGGATAAATTTCTTTAGGAAATTTTAAAAGAAAAATCATTTCCCCTATATACAGAGTTCCATGTTGTAAGGACTGAATGTAGTTCAGTGTTCCAGATAGTGATGCACTCGTTGGTCTGATTTGAGTTCTTTCATTTCCTGCCTAGTAAAGGATCGTCCATCCTGAACGAACAACTTCCTTGGCTCTTGCTTTACCTTTGAAATGAGAGATTTGAAAGGATTTCCACGGCAGCTTACTATATCAACAGGTTAAATAAGAGTCATCACTTCTGCGCCAAAGAAGATGGAAAGGTTCTGTAGGTATCCTGTCACATGAACAAAGTGGATGAGCTTAAGAGATGGTCTACACTGGGAAGGTGGAAGGGATTGCTCCTTTTGAGGTTACAAATGGTACACAAGTAAACAATATGAATGTAACAAAATATTAAACACTAAAAGTTCAATTATCATTGATTCAATTAGCCTCCTTTGGATGGTTTCTTTCTTCTCTTGCATACAATATCCATATTTTAATGATACTCATATAGGTCTTAGAGGGGAGATATAGGAGCAAATTCCATCTGGCTCAAATGTATTTTCTCCTTACCCAGCCTCACACAACTGAGGACAGGTATAGACATCAGAGTACGAAGTCACATCAGGGAAGAGCAAAAGGACAGAGATTGTCTACGAACCCTGGGTTCGGGGTATTCATCTTCCAGAAAGAGTCGTTCTTCATATGACCTGTGTGGGAAAAATAAAGAAGAACATGGGCTAAAATGCCACTGATGGGGAATCAGCTTCCAGTCTCAAAACTCAACAAAATCATTGACAGTGAACCTACTATGACTACAAAAGAACTGGTGTGAATTTCATCAAGGCATTACATTCTAATGTCAGTTCTATGCTCACAGACATCTCAAGAGGGAGGGGAGGGCAGATGGCGGTGGAGGTAGTCAAAAACAAACACTTTCGAAAGGGGACAGGGTCAAGGGAGAAAATTCAATAAAGCGGGATGGGTTGGGAAGGAGCAAAATATAGTTAGTCTTTCACAACATGAGTATTGTGGAAAGGTTATACATAATGATACACATGTGGCTTAGGTTGAATTGCTTGACTTCTTAGGGAGGGTGGGTGGGAAGGGAAGAGGGGAGAGAATTTGGAACTCAAAGTTTTAAAAACAGATGTTCAAAAACAAACAAAAATGTTTTTGCATGCAACAAGAAAATAAGATACACAGGCAATGGGGCATAAAAATTTATCTTGCCCTACAAGAAAGGAAGGGAAAAGGGGATGGGAGGGGAGTGGGGTGACAGAGGGGAGGGCTGACTGGGGAACAGAGCAACCAGAATATATGCCATCTTGGAGTGGGGGGGGAGGGTAGAAATGGGGAGAAAATTTGTAATCCAAACTCTTGTGAAAATCAATGCTGAAAACTAAATATATTAAATAAATTTAAAAAAATTTAATAAAAAAAAGAAAATCAATGCTGAAAACTAAATATATTAAATAATAATAAAAAAAAAGTAAAATCAACCAAGTGGAAAATGAGATAGAGAAGATAAAGGAAGAAAACAAAACATTAAAAATTAGAATTGAGCAAGTAGAAGTTAATGACTCTAGGAGACACGAAGAATCAGTCAAACAAAATCTAAAAAATAAAAAAAATAGAAGAAAATATGAAATATCTGATTGGAAAAACAACTGACCTGGAAAATAGATCCAGGAGAGACAATCTAAGAATTATTGGTCTACCTGAAAGCTATGATGAAAAAGAGAGCCTGGACAGTAACTTCCAAGAAATCCTTAAAGAAAACTGCCTGGAGGTCCTAGAACCAGGGGGTAAAATTGTCATCGAAAGAATCCATCGATCACCCCCTGAAAAAGATCCCAAATTGAAAACTCCACGAAATGCCATAGGCCAATTCCAGAACTACCAGGTCAAGGAGAAAATCCTGTAAGCAGCTAGGAAGAAACAATTCAAATATCATGGAACTACAGTCAGGATCACACAGGATGTTTCAGCTTCTATATTAAAAGACGAGAGAAATTGGAATACAATATTTGGAAAGGGAAAGGAGCTTGGACTATAACCAAGGATCGACTACCCAGTTAAACAGAGGATAATTTTTCCAGGCAAGGAGATGGACATTCAATAAAGTAAGGGAATTCCAGACCTTCCTGATGAAAAGGCCAGAGCTCAATGGAAAATTTGATCTCCAAATGCAAAACTCAAGAGAGACATAAGAAGGTAAATGGGGGGAAAAACCCTAGTTAATCAGTAAGGCTAATTAACTACACCCTTATATAGGGTTATTTTGTTTTATATATGTTTGATAAATATACATGTCAATCTTGAGACAATTGAAAGGGATATCATAGATTGTAGATGTCAGAATAAAATAACCGACGTAATTAGGAAAAAACCTATAATTATAGAGATATAAAGTGATGGTTCTGGGAGAAGAGGTAAGGAGGTAGTATAAAAGGGTAAATTACATCACATGAAGGGGCACAAAAACATATTGTAGTAGAGGCAAACAAGGGAGGGAGAAGAGCAGTATCTGAGCTTTATTCTCATTGGATTTGGCTCAAGAAGGGAATAACATACCCTGTTAAGTATAGAAATCTAACTTATCCTACAGGCAGTAGGAGGGGAAAGGGGGGAAAAGGGAGAGGGTGGTCAGAAGGGACGGGAAGAAGTAGCAAGTGGAAAACAGCAAGATAAGGGAGGGAAATCAAGAGGGAGGATAAACTGAGGAAGGTGGCAGTCAAAAGCAAAACTCTGTTGAGGAGCAGAAGGGGAAAGGGAGAAATAAAAGCATAAATGGGGGAAATAGGATGGAGAAAAAGGCACAGATAGTAATCATAACTGTGAATGTGAATGGGATGAATTCTCCTATAAAATGGAAAAGGATAGCAGAATGGATTCAAAAGGATAATCCTGCAATATGCTGTTTACAAGAAACACATTTGAAACAGGGGAATACACAAAGAGTAAGGGTAAAAAGATGGATTAGAATATATTATGCTTCAGCTAAACTGAAAAAAAAAAAAGCAGGGGTAGCAATCCCAATCTCAGACAAAGCAAAAGGAAAGATAGATCTAATTAAAAGAGCTAAGAAAGGACACCACATCCTTCTCAAAGGCACCATAAACAATTAAGCAATATCATTGTTTAACATATATGCACCAAGTGGTATGGCACACAGATTCTTAGAGGAGAGGTAGAGGGAATTACAAGAAGAAACAGACAGCAAAACCATAATAATGGGAGACCTCAAACTCTCCCTCTCTGAACTTGATAAATCTAACCACAAAATAAACAAGAAAGAAGTTAAGGAGGTGAACAAATTTTTAGAAAAGGCAGATATGATTGACCTCTGGAGAAAACTGAATGGGGATAAAAAGGAATATACTTTTTTCTCAGTGGTACATGGCACATACTCAAAAATTAACCATGTACTAGGGCATAAAAACCTCACAGTCCAGAAAGGCAGAAGTAGTCAAAGCATCCTTTTCAGATCATGATGCAATAAAAATTATTTGTAATAAAGACCCAGGGGATAATAAGCTAAAAATTAATTGGAAAATAAATAATCTCATTCTAAAGAATGAGAGGGTCAAAGAACATATCATAGAAACAATTAATAACTTCATTCAAGAGAATGGCAATAGTGAGACAGCATACCAAAACATATGGGATGCAGCAAAAGCAGTTCTTAGGGGAAGTTTTATATCTCTAAATGCTTACATGAATAAAATGGAGAAAAAGATCAATGAATTCGGTGTGCAACTGAAAAAGGTAGAAAAAGAGCAAATTGATAATCTGCAATTAAATACCAAATTAGAAATACTGAAAATCAAAGGAGAGATTAAAAAAAAAAACTGAAATCAAGAAAACTATTGAATTAATAAATAAAACCAACAGCTGGTTTTAGGAAAAAACCAATAAAATTGATAAACCTTTGGTCAATTTGATTAAAAAAAGAAAATCAAATTACTAGTATCAAAAATGAAAAGGGTGAATTCACCTCCAATGAGGAGGAAATTAAAACAATAATTAGGAATTATTTTGCCCAATTTTATGCCCATAAATTTAACAGCCTTAGGGATATGGACGAATATCTACAAAAATATAAGTTGCCCAGGTTAACAGAAGAGGAAGTAAAATTCCTAAATAACCCCACCTCAGAAAAAGAAATTGAGCAAGCCATCAGTGAATTCCCTTTGAAAAAATCTCTAGGGTCAGATGGTTTTACATGTGAATTTTATCAAACACTTAAAGAACAATTCATTCCTATACTTTATAGACCATTTGGGAAAATAGGTGAAGGAGTCCTATCAAATTCTTATTATGACACAAATATGGTACTAATACCCAAACCAGGAAGAGTCAAAACAGAGAAAGAAAATTATAGACAAATTTCCCTAATGAATATTGATGTAAAAATTTTAAATAAACTATTAGCAAAAAGATTGCAGCAACTTATCACAAGAACAATACACTACAACCAGGTAGGATTTATTCCAGGAATGCAAGGCTGGTTCGATATTATGAAAACTATCAGCATAATTGATCATATCAACAAAAAAACTAGCAGAAACTATATGATCATCTCAATACATGCAGAAAAATCCTTTGACAAGATACAATACCCATTCCTATTAAAAACACTAGAAAGCATAGGAATAAATGGAGCCTTCCTTAAAATTATAAATAGCATCTACCAAAAACTATCAACAAGCATTATTTGTAATGGGGATAAGCTAGATGCATTCCCAATAAGATCAGGGGTGAAACAAGGGATGTCCATTATCACACCTACTATTCAGTTTGGTACAAGAAATATTAGCTGTAGCAATAAGAGAAGAAAAAGAAATTGAAGGATTTAGAATAGGGAAAAAAGAAACTAAATTATCACTTTTTCCAGATGACATGATGATTTACTTAGAGAATCAAGTAAAAAAACTACTTGAAATAATAAACAACTTCAGCAAAGTTTCAGGTTATAAAATAAACCCACATAAATCCTAGGCATTCCTATATATTACTACCAAAGCCCTACAGTAAGAGATAGAAAGAGAAATTCCATTCAAAGTTACTGTAGGCACTATAAAATATTTGGGAGTATATCTACCAAGACAATCCCAGGGCTTATTTGAACATAATTATGAAACACTTTTCACGCAAATAAAGTCAGATCTAAATAAATGGAAAAATATCAGTTGCTCGTGATTAGGCAGAGCTAATATAATAAAAATGACAATTTTACCTAAATTCATTTATTCAGTGCCATACCAATTGGACTACCAAAAAATTATTTTACAGGGCTCGATAAAATAATAACAAAATTCATCTGGAAGAACAAGAGGTCTAGAATATCTAGGGTATTAATGAAAAGAAATGCTAGAGAAGGTGGCCTAGCCATACCAGATATTAAACTGTACTATAAAGCAGCAGCCATCGAAACTACCTGGTACTGGCTAAGAACCGAGTCGTGGATCAGTGGAATAGGTTAGGTACACAAGACGTAGCAGTCAACGACTATATCAATCTACTCTTTGATAAACCGAAAGAGGCCAGCTTCTGGGCTAATAATTCACTATTTCACAAAAACTGCTGGGAAAACTGGAAAACAGTAGTGCGGAAAGTGGGCATAGACGAATATCTTACACCATATACCAAAATTAAGCCAAAATGGGTTCATGATTTAGGAATAAAGGCTGATACAATAAGCAATTTGGGAGAGCAAAGTATAGTTTACCTATCAGATTTATGGAAAAGCAAAGAATTCGTGACACAACAAGAAATACAGAACAATGCAAAATGAATAATTTTGATTATGTTAAATTGAAATATTTTGTACAGAAAAAGCCAATGCAACAAAGATTAGGAGGGAAGCAGAAAATTGGGAGAAAATCTTTACAACTAGTGTCTCTGATAAAGGCCTCATCTCTAAAACCTACAGGGAAATGAGTCAAATTTATAGGAATACAAGTCATTGCTCAATTGAGAAATGGTCAAAGGATATGAACAGTTAGTTTTCAGAGAGAGAAATTAAAGAAATTAAAGGTATCTATAGGCATATGAACAAATGCTCAAAATTACTACTGATTAGAGAAATGCAAATCAAAACAACTCTTAGGTACGACATCTCTCCTGTCAAATTGGCTAAAATGACAAAACAGGAAAATGATAAATGCTGGAGAGGTTGTGGGAAAATTGGAACATTGTTACATTGCTGGTGGAGTTGTGAATGGATCCAGCCATTCTGGAGAGCAATTTGGAACTAGGTCCAAAGGGCTATAAAAATGTTCATACCCTTTGACCCACAAATAACACTTCTAGGGTTGTATCCCAAAGAGATCACACAAGTGGGAAAAGGACCCATATGTACAAAAATATTTATAGCGGTAGACCTTGCTCTTCTCAGCAATGCAAGGTGCAAGGGCAGCTCCAAAGGACTCACGATGGAGAGAGTTATCTACATCCAGAGAAAGAACTATGAAGTATGAATGCAGCTTGAGGCACACTGTTTGCTTTCCTCTTTTGTTTTCCCTTTGTTTTTTTTTCTTTTGTTTGTTTCTCATTTTTTTTGGTTTTGTTTCTGCTTTATCCTGACCCATTGGTCATAATTCTTCTTTACAACTTGACTATTGTATAGGTAAGTTCAATGCTTATGTAGAAGTTATATCGAATTACATGCCGTATTGGGGAGGGGGGCGGGGAAGAAGATCTGGAGCTCAAAATTACGTGGAATTGGGCATTGTAAACTAAAAATAAAAAATCTTAATTATAAAAAAAGATATAAAGGGTGATGCCATAAGTAAATTAGGAGAAGAAGAAATAGTTTATCTTTCAGATCTATGGAGAAGGCAAAAGTTTATGACCAAAGAATAGAGAAGATTATGAAATGCAAAATGGATCATTCTGATATATTAAATTAAAAAGATTTTGCACAACCAAAGCCAATGAAAGCAAGATCAGAAGAGAAATAGAAAGCTAGGAAAAAATTTTTACAACCAGGGTCTCTGATAAAGATTTCATTTTTATAATACATAGAGGAATGAGTCAAATTTATAAAAACACATATCATTCCCCAACTGATAGTCAAAGGTTATGAACAGGCTGTTTTTAGGTGAAGAAACTAAACCTATCTATACTAACATGAAAAAATGCTCTAAATCACTATCGATTAGAGAAATGCAAATTCAAACAACTCTGAGATAGCACATCACACCTATCAGATTGGCTAATATGACATAAAGGGAGAATGATAAAAGGACAAAGAACAACAACCTCATATCTAAAATGAGGATAATAACAGCCCCTCCCTTTCAGGGTTATTGTGAGGATCTGTAGCAACAATTCAGCTAGCAGCTGTTGAGGTGTAAGACCCAATAAGAACAGCAACAAGAGCTGCCAGCACAGATTCTTTGATCTGCTTTACTAAGGAAAGTATCTTTAGGGTTTAACAATCTCACTTTAATCAAACATACATATATAACTCACTTAGTTCAGGAAGAAAAGCCAGCACCCTGAACTTCACGTAAACTAGGCTTTCCCTTGACGCAAGCAAGTCATCAAAGACTCCAGCTCCAATCAAAGAAACAAAGGCCAGACTCTTCAAGGGCATTTGATTAAATAAGTGCTAAAAGAGAAAACAGTAAAAGAAAGTCCCACCTTAATTACTGATAGAGGATCAAATGTAATAATGTATATAAAGTACTTTGCAAAACTTCAAGTACTATATAAAAGCTTTATTATTATTAATATTATTGTAACTATTTTAATTGAATTCATATCTCTCAGTCTCTGTAACCCATAGTTCAGGAGATGACTTGGAAACACTCAGGTCTGGCTATTGCTTCTGAGCCCACTATCATTACCTTAATTTTCCTGACCTTTCCTGTGAATTTTAGGTAAATGGTAAGCTCAAAGATTGCCAGATTGGGTCAGCCTTAGATCTGTATTATATGCCAATCCATAGTCATTTGAGTCAGTCTAGCAATGATTATTTGCACAACAGGTACAACTCTCTTTGAAAGGAAACATTTTCAATTGCAGTACAAAGTTAGAAGATCTTTCTCCTTCCTGCTCCAGCATATTGGGAACTTGACTGTATAGAGCTTCACTGTATACTCTCAGTGCCTCCAAGCTTGCTTTAAAGAATCTTCTGTCACTACAGAACCATGACCTCAGCTGCTGAATTTTCAAACTACACATGAGGTGAAAATCAGGGCCCTGAGGTTCTCTGTTTTTCTGCATTAGTATGGTTACACCCTGCCTTTACTTGGGAAATCCACCCCAACCAAGACTCAAAAGGTTCCTTTTCTAGGGACTGAGGATGTCCCCCTGAGAATGATCATGACTTTTCCATCTCAACTCCCCAGTAACTGTATATGTAGGAGGAAAGCCTTTCTAAGCCCTTCCAGTATTGCTATAGGGACGCTGGCTGCTACAGGAAATGCTCTCTGTCCTGCGTCATTGGGATGCTTGGGAGGGGATCTTTTCCCTTAGTGGGCTTTTTGCAACATCCTCAGTCTACTCTGCTCTCATTATGAGAACATTATATTCATTCTCCCACCCTTGGTTTAATAGTCGCAGATTCAGTGGGCATTATCCATATGCCATGGTAGCCAATTATCTCTTTAGGTATCTGGGAATGTTTCACACAGTTTAAGGCAGCTCATATAGTACAATTAACAGTGTCATAATCTTTTCTGTTCACCTTGTTCAGTATTTTGCATCACTCCCAAGTTTGCATGGTGTGGAGCAAAGTCCCTTTGATATCATCGTTATCACAGTCAATAGGCGTTCACAAAACAAAGAGACCTCGATGGGGGTCCAGTTTTGCCACTGAGTACTAGCTCTCTAGTAATTGGGTACCTATGGTGGCCATTCACAAATAAACTATAAGAGAACACTGTTATAGGCTTGTTATTATTTCAAGTTGCTTGGATGACTAACAGAATTGGCCCCAATACAAAAACAAACAGCAAAATCCTAAAAAAAAAAAAACTTCCCGGCTAAGACTTCCTGTCTAGACTTTGAGGGAGAAAAAAGTTTTAATCAATGAGTGCCAGTATGTATAGATTTAGCTTGACCTTAATAATACCAGCCAAGATGAACTCCCACAGAAATCAATATAATGGGAGTAAGGGGGGAATCTTTTACTTTATGCCTGAATTTTTAAAAAGTTCCAATCAAAGCAAAACCTCTAACAACCTAGAATACCATGAACCATGAACACACAGAAATGTAAAGAGTTTCTGTTCTGCTCTGAGAATCCCTTTGACTTGAGTTCCAGGAGGAGAAAAGGGAATATACTCTTGTTTCCAGACCTGTCCAGTACAAACACTACTCATAGATCAATCACTGGAAATCAAATAATAAAATATTTAATTCAATCATATCAACAAATGCAGTTAATAGCAAACCCCACAGGATAAAATTGTCCTTTTCCCCTCATAAAGCAATAGCAAACAATTCCATTAAAGATTTTTGTGCCAGATGAGAAAAGGAAACAAATATCCAGGAGAAGATGGAGTAATTCTCCAAAGTCACAGGAAGAAGGGACTGTCCTGATCCATTGCTAGAATAACTTCACATCTCCTAACTCATCATTCCATGGCACTTCAAGAGAAGGCTGCCCTGAATTCCTTCTCAACCATCTCTCCAAACAGTCCCTTTTCTCCTAATCTATCACTGAGCAAGACACTGTATCATTCACTGTCAATCAGCTGTTTCTGCCTTGGCCATCATCAATCACCCCTAACTCTCATCACAGCTGTTGCTCATTCCCAAAGCCACAGGGGAAGATGGGTCCCTGCCTCCAGCATTGCTATTCAGTGAAGCTTTGCTCTACTCTAATTTTCTTTTTGCTACTTCAGTTAAGTACCTTTTTGGCTTCAAAATTCCCAGCCTGCATGCCTATTGACTTTTGTTGATTGTCTTTTAAATTAGTTTCATCAGAGATGACCCAGGCCAAATGTTGGCTTGCTAAGAATGCTTCTAAGTTCACTTAGTGACTGCTTTGTAGAAGTTTTTGTTGTCGTTCAGTCATGTTCAACTCTTCATAACACCATTTGGGGTTTTCTTGGCAAAGATACTGGAGTGGTTTGCCATTTTCTTCTGCAGCTCATTTTACAGATGAGGAAACTGAAGCAAATAAGGTTAGGTGACTTGCCGAGGATCACACAGCTAGTAAGGGTCTGAGGCCAGATTTGAACTCAGGAAGACTTCCTGTCTCCAGGGCTGGCACTCTCTCCACTGCGCCACCTAGCAGGCCCTTGTAGAGATTGATTTATATCAACTAAACTTTCGAAGGAAACGATGATCTTAGAAACAACTTAGAACAACCACTTAAATACTTATACTTTCTTTTCCTCTTCATTTTCTTCAACTGATGTTTCATCTATAAGTTGTAATTAGCATCTTTGTGATATTTTTCCAAGTGCCTACCATGAGCACTGCAGCACCAGAAAACCAACTACCCCAATGATATTATACATCTTGGATACATGATAAAACCAACTCCACCATGTCCCTTATTTGCATCTCCAAAGCAGAACTTGTGAACCATCCTTCCATTCAGCTGGGCTTCTTTCATCTTCTGGTTTCATTTACTGACAGAATATTGAAACTGATGTGATTTACTTTTTCTAGTAGTTTGTTCCACTTCCTGGCTACTGGAGAGGCCTCTTACATTTAGAACACCCACTCTGCTGCCACATTTTATACCTCACTGTCACTGTCACTTCAAAAATGGAAAGAGCAGAAGCCAATTTCTTTTTCACTTTCTTTCATGGGATACTATAGCCAAAGGAATCATCATACATTAGCCATTTTACTGATGACAAACTTCTGTTCAGTTCTTAGAAAAGAGTTTATCAGTCGCTCCAACTATATGCAAAGCCTTTCCAGATTGATATAAATTTCAAAACAGAATGGTAAAAACATACAAATCTGTCTAGAGTTACTCATATATTGACAATGGAATCCTTGAATAATTTACATAAAAGGGCTCATTTATTCCTCAAATATGGTTCCAGTAGTCTTCTTGTGTTTCGGTCGTATCTTTCTCTTCGTGACTACATGGACCACAGCACACAAAGCCCATCTATCCTCCACTATCTCTTGAAGGTTGTCCAAGGTAATAATTTATTGTTTCCATGCCACTCTCTAGATATCTCATCCTCTTCTGTCCCCTCATTCTTTTGCCTTTGATCTTCCCCAACATCAGGGTCATTCCCGATGAGTCCCATCTTCTCATTATGTGGCCAGAGTATTTAAGCTTCAGCTTTACTCTTTGACCTTCTGATGAACAGTCTGACATTTTTTAAGTGTTGACTAGTTTATAGGAATACAAGTCATTCCCCAATTGAGAAATGGTCAAAGGATATGAACATGCAGTTTTCAAATGAAGAAATTAAAACCATCTATAGTCATGTTAAAATCGCTACTGATTAGAGAAATGCGAATGAAAACAACTCTGAAGTACGACATCACACCTATCAGATTGGCTAACATGACAAAACAGGAAAATGATAAATGCTGGAGAAGATGGGGGAAAATTGGAACACTAATGCATTGTTAGTGGAGTTGTGAACTGATCCAACCATTCTGGAGAGCAATTTGGAACCATGCCCAAGGAGCTATAAAAATGTGCATACCCTTTGATCCAGCAATACCACTTCTAGGGCTGTATCCCAAAGAGATCACATGAGTGGGAAATGGACCAGTACCTACAAAAATATTTATAGCAGCTTTTTTGTGGTGGCAAAGAACTGGAAATAAAGGGGATTCCCATCAATTGGGGAATGGCTAAACAAGTCGTGGTATATGAATGTAATGGAATACTATTGTGCTATAAGAAATGAGGAGCACACGGACTTCATAATAACCTGGAAAAACCTACATGATATAATGCTGAATGAGGGGAGCAGAACCAGGAGATCACTAGACACAATTATAGACACACGGTATCTGTAAGGACTAACTTTGATAGACTTGGCTCCTCTCAACAATGCAAGGTTCAAAGACAGCTCCAAAAGACCCATGATGGAAAAAGCAATGCACATCCAGAGAAAGAATTATGGAGTCTGAATGCAGATTGAGGCAAATGATTTGCTCTCCTTTTTTTCTTCTTTTTTGGTTTCATGTCTTCTTTCTCATGATTCATCCCATTGGTTCTAATTCTTCTTTACAACTGGATTATTATGTAAATAATTTCATTGTGAAGGTATATGTAGAACCTACATATAATTACATGCCTTCTTGGGGGTCCGGGGGAGGAGAGGGAGAGAAAATTTGGATCCCCCAAAATTGTGGAACTGAGTGTTCTAAACTAAAAATAAAAAAATAAATTTATAATTAAAAAAATAAAAATAAATAAATAAAAGGAGATTATAAAAAGGAAAAAGGACCTACATATACAAAGATATTTATAGCAGCTCTTTTTGTGGTGGCAAAGCATTGAACATTGAGGGGATGCCTGGACAAGTTATGGCATATGAATATAATGGAATACAACTGTTCTATAAGAAATACTGAGCAGAAAAACCTGGAAAGACTTACACGAACTGATGCTAAGTGAGGTGAGCAGAACAAGGAGAACATTGTACTTAGTAACACCAACATTTTACAATGAACAAGTTTAATAGACTTAGCTCTTCTCAACAATGCAATAATCGAAGAAAATTCTAAGCCCTATCGGGTGTGAATACAGAACCAAGCATACTATTTTCTCTCTTTTTTTCCTTTCTTTTGAGTTTTCCGTTTTGTCCTAATTCTTCTATGTTTAATATGATTGTACATGTATATCCTGTAGCAGATCACATGCCATCTAGGAGAGGAAGGAGAGGTGTGAGGCAGAAAAATATCTGTAACTCTAGATCTTGTAAAAATAAGTGTTGAAAACTATCTCAGCATGTAATTCAAAAAAATAAAGTTATATCATCTTATATGCACCATAATAAAAGAGAAAAGCGTGCTCCATTTAGAGAACACAAATAAATATACGGGCCCACATGGAGACAACAAGGAAATTCTATACAATGACTGGGTACAAGAACAAATCAAAGAAACTATTAATAATTATGTGAAAAGTGATAACGATCAAACAATATACCCAAATTTCTTAGATGCAACCAAAGCAGTCCTCAGGGAGAAAATTATAACCCTACAAACATAAAAAAAGAAGTCTAATGAACTGAATATGAATGTAGACAATTAGAAAGTAAACACACAATGTTAAAATAAGCACAAAAAAAGAGATGTTAGAAATTAAAGAAGCAAATAAATTAGAAACAAAGTAAAAAACAAAGAAATTGTATTAGGAGGGCAGAGTTTATAATCTCAAAGAGGATCATAAACATGTCTGAAAGGTTCGGAACCGCCGGATATAAGAAACTCTCAAAGTAGGAGGCAGAAGAATCAAAACATATATTTAGGCTCCACAGTAACCAACCCATGAACCAGCAACCCCATTTTGACATATTGATCAAAAGCTTCCAGGCCCAATAAGTACGCCTCACAAGAGTAACCAGGAGGCTACAGAGAAGCATGATGATGTAAAACAAAATCATGCTTCCCCCTCTATGGTAAAAAGATTACCCACCGGACTCAAGTCCTTGTTCAGCTTCCTCCCGTAGGGTCAGCTCTGCTACTGCCAGCTGCAGCTGTGGCTGTAGCAGCCTCTGGCTCCAACAGAAGCTGCTTTTAACCATCCAGCTTCTGCGGGGGTGTAAGGTACGCCGGGGAAAGCACAGGTTCTTTCAATCTGCTTAAGCAAGGTGAAGGGGTTGACCGGGAAAGCACAGATTCTTTCCATCAGCTTAAGCAAGGGAAGCAAGGTGAAGGGGCCGACAAGCTTACTCCAGTCCAACATACAAACAGCATTCAGTTCAGGGGAAAAAGCCAAACTAGTCAAGGCCACTTGTTGACTAAGTGCTAAGGAGCCCATTTTTGGTTGCCAACACAGAAATCTCCATAGAAACAATAATTAAAAACTGGTTCTTTGAAAAGACCCACAATCCTGCATTCCTTGCACACCACCAGGTCCCAGGAACCTTCCTATCAGGATACTCATCATCCAGGGAGACTTCATGAGCTTTGCTACTCACACTGCCACAATACTCTCTGAGTAGAGGTCTACAGGATGGAGGAAAGAACTCCTCCACTTAAAGAGGGCTTCAGGCCAGCCATCTCTTCATCTCCCACCAGCCTGCACTCTTTGGGCTGTGCAGTGGGTATCGACTTCACCAGACCCCTTCACCCTGACCTCAGCTTTTCAGCTTCCTTCTCCACATTATTTTCTCCCAATACGTTGTGATAATGGTAAGAAACAAGTGTCTTACTGAGAACTTCACGTGGCTGGTAGTCAATCAGGACGGACTTTTATTTAACGTTCTAGCAAGAGTGGGTGACCCACAAGTGGGCACACATGTTTCAGACAAATACACAGCTTTTTATCCCAATCTCTGATTTGAATTTCCCTCCCCCTGTTCCTCATTGTTCCTCATATGTGCTGTGAATGAGTCTATTAACCTTGTAAGATTTAAAATGCAGGCAATCAGAGACTTCTAAGGGCTCCAGCTAGAAAAGCAACCAAAGAAACCTGTAGTTCCTGGTCTGGCCAACCTGGAGGTACAATGAAAATTTAGATACAGCTAAAGACATCCTAGCACATTACGGAGGTTTTCAGATTAATCACTGAGGAGTTTGGAAACTGATCATTTGGGGACTGAAGGAGAAAACTCCTGTAACTTTTGGGACAATTCCAGGAACTTCTGAAACACCCCCCCCCCAATCCTGATTACTCAGCATTCTCCTCTCCATCCCTGGAGTTAAAAGGGTATTGGGGGTTGTAACAGCAACAAAGGTTCTTGTTAACCCCTCTCATCCCAGATCAGAGTAAGAGAAGAGAATGCAGAAGAACTATAGGGAAAACAAATCACCCTTCCCAACCTGGCAAAAAGAGGGGAAGGACAGTAATCACAGACTGGCAGTAGCCCTAGCAGCCCTGTGCCCCTGGGCACCTTGCAGGTCACCCTTCTAGGCAACAATGTTCAGAGGTGTTCTCTGGGTCCTAATTCTGCCCACACTGCCCCAGCAGCTGCAAACTGCCCAAGGCTCAGTACATTCTGCAACTCTGGGGGAAGGGAGAGGTGGACAAGTCAGGGCTGTGGAAAATATTCCCCTAGCCCTGCCACCAAGAATTATCATCACTGGAAGGCCTCTGGCATCAGCCACCTGAGCCCCTGGCAAAGCCTGGCATGCCACTATGAGCTCAGAAGCCAGCCTCTGCTCTTGGTAAACCCCATATTTCACTGTTCCAGTTGTAAAATGTTATCAATTTTTGGCAAGCTATTTTATCTGTTTGCCCCATTTCCTGATTTGTAAAGGGAAAATAATAATGGTTGTTGTTATGGGATCAAAACGATATAATGATTGTAAAATGCTTAACGCAATGACTGGAGTATGTCAGGTACAGCATTATTATTATTATCTCTCTCCAATTTAATGTAATTGTTCCATGCCTGATGACATTCAATTGGGTTTTTAAATACCAAAAGTAATGAGATCAATAATTTCCATATGTGATGATCCGGAAATGCAATTGATGTCATCTGAAATTTATTGTTTGTGTTATTACTGTATTTCTAAAATTCTAAAATTTCCAAACTCTCTTAAATTGTAAAATTTGGGAGGCCACTGAGAATTGCAAACAGGGTTAAAGCAACTTTTAATCTGGATTTTATTGCGTATCAACTGGGTTTTTAAAGGATGTGATAAAATTAGAGGATTTGAAAACTGTTAATATTTAATGAGGTATATTTGGTTATAAACAGATGAATACTGATATTTAACATGATAGCAGAATTTTCTTCTGAAAATCTTAGCTATTATCAAAATATATGGTGGTTTAAAATTATAGCTTCAACATATTAATGATGAGATGAATGATTCTCTGTGCAAAGTGATTCAGAAGTGATTCATCTAAATTGGTAATGGGTTGTTTCAAGTTTTAAATACGCAATAATATTTAGGATATGGCTACATTTCTAAAATGTGTAATTTGTTAAACAGTTGTATCAGCTATGTTCTTGAAAAAGCAGTTCCTCTTATGAACTAGATGCTAGATGAAGAATTGTTTAAAAAAATGGAGGAGAATGCATGGGCTAGGATAAACCTTCAAGTTTTGTCTATATTTAAGAGGAAGTTTCACTTAAAGTTCTTAGAAACTGTGCAAAAGTTTGTGTTGTGGAATTCCTATTGTGCAAATGAGAATACTTAAAAAATGCATGGGTGTGATTTTCAAGCCTACTGTATCTAAGGATACATTTACGTAAGTTAATTTGGAGTTTTATGGACTACCACATTCACTATCTATGTGAGATTTCAGAATGTAATAATTTTCCCAGTTTTTACGGATACATTTAAAGACAAAGGAAAGAAAAGATACTAAGTAAATTTTTAAAGGCCTGATAATCTTTGTCATTATGATAAGGCTAAGTTAATTGGATATGTTTTCCTTGACTTAGGAAAACAATCACCTCTCCATTACAAACACCTTTTTGACTAAGGAACTTTGTGATATCTAGGAATTCTGTATTAACTAGGAATTTAGTTTGTTATAATACTTTGGGAATTTACATTACTTAAAGACATTTTATACCAACTTAGTTTGAATGAATTCCAATTTTAAAGGTTTACTTTTGCTTTAAGGAGGAAGAGAGAGATATCTGTAACTTTAAAACTTTCCAGCTAATTCTCTTCATAAAAGTTTAGTGATTTTTCCTCTTCACTTAAGGATAAATATTAAAACTGTTTTTAAAGAAAGGCAAATATGTTTAGGGGAAATATGTTTTGAAAAACCTTGTGTGATTTTTAGAAGATTTACTAAATTTTCATTTCCAAGATAATTTATTGGTAAACTAATGTAATGAGCTTTAAAGCAGAAAAGATCTTGCAGTTTGGATCTGAATTCATATTCATTCCAAGGCCTAAGCAAGAGCGCAATTAGTGTTTGAACTTATCATATGTATAGGATTTAATTCCTGAAGTGTCTCGTTCTTCCAGACTGAGTATAATTAGAGAAGGATAAACAAGCTTGTGAAACAAGGACATAAATTCATCAACTTGTGAGGTTAAAGTTAGGAACCTTTTGTTTCATTTAAGGAATGGAATTCCATTAACAGAAAGGAATGTTAGTGAGAAGTAGCAACGTATGAGCTCTTTTGTGTAATCTTAATGGGAAATCCAATATTCTATTAAATCTGGAAGTAGAACATGTGCAAAAATTTGTGCAAACTGCTTAAGACTCACCTTAAGATGTTTCCATTATTATATTAGGAAGGCAGAATTTATGATTTCAAAGAGAATCTCATATGTGCCTAAAAGGTCCGGAACCGCAGGATATAAGGAATTCTCTAGGCAGAAGGCAGGAGAACTAAAGCATGTATTTACACTCCACCGTAACAATCCCAGACACCAGCATCCCCATTGTGATATTTTCATCAAAAGCTTCCAGGCCCAATAAGTCCGCCTCACAAGGGTAACCAGGAGGCCACAGAAAAGTGAGACGGTATAAGGCAAAATCGTATACATGCTTTACAGTAAGAAGATTACCCACTAGCCTCCAGTCAGCTCTGCTACCGGCAGCTCAGCTTCAGCTGTAGGCATCTCTGGCTCCAACTGGAAAAGGAAAGGAGGATTTTCAAGCTGTCCTCTCCCCTCTTATAGAGTTTTTGACGCCATCAAGCGCCACCTGAACGACCAGGGCCGATTGGTTCTTGACTTGGCCCCTCCCCTAGCATAGACCAGGTTAACACATCTCCCTTCAGCCAGCCCCATGACTCATCACACAGGAAGCTCCCTGATCCCCGGCACGGCCGCTGGGCTTCCTGCCCCGGAAGAGCAAGCCCCAGTGTCCAGGGAAGCTCAACGAGGTAAGCTGAGTCATTCAAAGAAAACAAAGTCCATTCTGGTTACAATTATTTAAAGGGATTCTGAGAGCAGTAGTATCTTTCTGTGATCAATCTTACTCTTCTCAGTGTGAGATTACTTTCTTATTATCTAGGATACGTGATCCTTGAGAGCCAAATTCATCTGAAGCCCTGATTATTGGAACTTGCTATTCAAGACTTTATGGAACTGCAATTTACTATGGTTTTGAGCTTTGATCACAGGGACATTTGTGTGAGTTCTCATGAAGCCAATAGTAGAATGGCTGCTGGAAGCTGAGAACTACTTAAGGTGGATGTCTGTGCCTGGGAAGAGTTCTGATGACAACCTTGGACACAGCCAATAAAGGTAGGATCTTCCTGACTCTCCTTCCCAATTGTGCCACTTCCTTTCTGAAAAGGAAAATTCCCCACCTGATTAATCCTCAGCCCTGCTTTTAACCTTTAGTAACTTCATGACTGGAAGTCAGACATTATTCATGCATGGACTCAAACAGAGACGAGGAAGTTCTTTCCTTCTCTTAGGATATATGACATTGTCCCTTCTTTTCTTTTATAGCAAATTTCTATTATTAAGAAGTTCTTTAGGTATAATACTAAATCTATTAAATAATAGTGGAAACTGGAAGATCTCTGAGTCACTATAAGAGGATGCAAAAATGAATAGCTGACAATTTTAAACTATATTCAAGGCCAAATATATATACTATAGAGATAATATCCTTCATAGGAGGAAATTATTAGACAAAGTAATAAGACAAAGATGTAATGTGATAGATGTTTAACTAAAAAGGATAGCAAATTTTGAGAAAAGCAACAGGATCAGACTGATTCCTCTAAGAATTATGTACAGATGGATATGATTGGCTTCCAAAATGTATCTATCATGGAAATTCAAGCTGTAAGCATATTTTGGTAATAAGATCTCAAATTTGTATTTCTGCCCCAAAATTGTACAAGATAGCGGTAAAAGTAACTGACATTATCTTTCCCTTTTATTAAAGTATGTCGCTGATAATTTTAAAAGGCAAATGAGCTCATTTTATGGTTGGACCCTCACATTTTAAAGGATTCTTATACCAGGCACAGGATTTAGGTAAGGAAAGAAACAGCAAATAACAAATTAACTGAAATTCTCTTAAGTTTCAAAACTGGAGAACCAAATCGAAGTGATTGTACTAATTTATATGTCAGAATTATAAAAAAAAGGGTGAATTCACCCACCAATGAAGAGGTAATTAAAACAGTGATGAGGAGCTATTTTGCCCAATTGGATGCCAATAAATCTAACAATCTAAGTGAAAGGGATGAATATTTACAAAAATATAAATTTTGCCCAGATTAACAGAAGAGGATATAAAATGTTTAAATAACTCCATTTCAGAAAAAGAAATTGAGCAAGCTATTCATGAACTCCCTAAGAAAAAATATCCAGGGCCAGAAGAAATTGCAAGTGAATTCTACCAAATATTTAAGGAACAATTAATTCGAATACTATATAAATTATTTGGAAAAATAGGCAAAGAAGGGGGCAGAGTCAAGATGGAGGCTGGAAAGCATGGACTTACTTAAGCTCTCCCCCAGGTCCCTCCAAACACCTATAAAAATGGCTCTGAACAAATACTAGAGCTGCAGAACCCACAAAATAGCAGAGGGAAGCAGGTCTCCAGCCTAGGACAGCCTGGATGATCAGTGGGAAGGGTCTATCACATGGATCTGGGAGCAGAGAGCAGCACAGCCCAGCGTGGATCACGTCAGGACCAACAAGACCTGGAGCTGGGTGGAACAGGCGGTAGGTCCCTGAATCACTGAGCTGCAGCAGTTACCAGACTTCTCAACCCACAAACGCCAAAGTAGATTAGTGGGAAAAACTTCTGGGACAAAGTGAAAGGAGTGTGCAGTTGGCCACCGCCCCAGGGGCAGTGGAGGTGGTACAGCACTGAGGCTGCTTCGAGAGTACCAGCTGCAGTTGCTTCTGGACCCAAGCCTACCAGGTGGGAGGAATTAAGTGGCAGATTACTGCAGGAATGCAATTTGCCCTGCCTAGATCTGGGCTGCAATCCTGGTTGGTGGTTCTTGGGAAAGAAGGAGCACTAGTGTGGCAGAGACTGCTGTGTAGAAGTAGATCTGAAAACAACAGCGCAGCCCCTGAAGCTTGTGACAAAGTACTCTCTACTGTACAAGCAGTCATACCCCGACAAAAAGCTCAAGGGTCAAATAGTTGGCTGGGAACATGACCAGGCAGTGAAAATGCTCTCAGATTCAGACTCAGACTTTGGAATCTTTTTTTGGTGACAAGACCAAAACATACAGCCAGAAGAAGTTAACAAATCAAACAGCCTACATCAAAAACCTCCAAGAAAAATATTAATTGGTCTCAGGCCATGGAAGAGCTCAAAAAGGATTTGGAAAAGCAAGTTAGAGAAGTAGAGGAAAAATCGGGAAGAGAAATGAGAGGGATGCGAGAAAACCATGAAAAACAAGTCAATGACTTGCTAAAGGAGACACAAAAAATACTGAAGAAAATAAGACCTTAAAAAATAGAGTAACTTAAATGGCAAAAGAGTTCCAAAAAGCCAATGAGGAGAAGAATGCCTTGAAAGGCAAAATTAGCCGAATGGAAAAGGAGGTCCAGAAGACCACTGAAGAAAATATGACCTTAAAAATGAGATTGGAGCAAGTGGAAGCTAGTGACTTTATGAGAAATCAAGATGTTATAAAACAGAACCAAAAGAATGAAAAAATGGAAGACAATGCGAAATGCCTCATTGGAAAAACCACTGACCTGGAAAATAGATCAAGGAGAGAGAATTTAAAAAATTATTGGACTACCTGAAAGCCATGATCAGAAAAAGAGCCTAGATATCATCTTTCGAGAAATTATCAAGGAGAACTACCCTGATATTCTAGAGCCAGAGGGTAAAATAGAAATTGAATGAATCCACCTGTCAGCTCCTGAAAAAGACCCCAAAAAGAAAACTCTTAGGAATATTGTTGCCAAATTCCAGAGCTCCCAAATCAAGGAGAAAATACTGCAAGCAGCCAGAAAGAAACAATTTGAGTATTATGGAAACACAATCAGGATAACACAGGATCTAGCAGCTTCTACATTGAGGGATCAAATGGCTTGGAATATGATAATCCGGAGGTCAAAGGAGATAGGATTAAAACCAAGAATCGCCTACCCAGCAAAACTGAGTATAATGAATGCTCCAAGGCAAAATATTGATTTTCAATAAAATAGAGGACTTTTAAGCTTTCTCAGTGAAAAGACCACAGCTGAATAGAAAATCTGACTTTCAAACACAAGAATCAACAGAAGCCTGAAAAGGTAAACAAGAAAGATAAATCACAAAGGACTTACTAAAGTTGAACTGTTTTGTTCACTTTCCTACAGGGAGGGATGATGTGTGTAATTCATGAGACCTTTCTCAGTATTGTGGTAGCTGAAGGGAATATACATATATATGGACAGGAGGCACAGGGTGGGTTGAATATGAAAGGATGATATCTAAAAAAAATAAAATCAAATTAAGGGATGAGAGAAGAATATATTGAGAGAAGGAGAAGGAGAGAGAAAGAGTGAGGTGAATCATCTCACATAAAATGGCAAGAAAAAAGCAGCTCTGTTGGAAGGGAAGAGGGGGCAGGTGAGAGGGAATGAGTGAATTCTGCTCTCATTGGATTTGATTTGAGGAGGGAATAACATACACACTCAATAGGGTATCTTACCCCACAGGAAAGAAGGGGGGAGGGGGTAAAAAGAGGGAGGGTGATAGAAGGGAGGGCAGATAGGGGGAGGAGTTAATCAAAAGCAAACACTTTCAAAAAAGGACAGGATCAAGGGAGAGCCTGAATAAAGGCGGACTGGATAGGAGGGAGCAAAATATAGTTAGTCTTTCACATCATGAGTATTGTGGAAGGGTTTTGCATAATGATACATGTGTGGCCTATGTTGAATTGCTTGCCTTCTTAGGGAGGGAGGGGGGGAAGGGAAGAGGGGAGAGCATTTGGAACTCAAAGTTTTAAAAGCAGATGTTCAAAAAAAAGTTGTGCTTACATACAACTGGGAAATAAGATACACAGGTAATGGGGCATAGAAATATATCTTGCTCTACAAGAAAGTAAGGGGAAAGGGGATGGGGGGAGTGGGGTGACAGAAGGGAAGGATGACTGGGGAGTGGGGCGATCAGAATATATGCCATCTTGGAATGTTGGGGAGGGTAGAAATGGGGAGAAAATTTATAATGCAAAATCTTGTGGAAATCAATGTTAAAAACTAAAATATTAAATAAATAAAAAAGTTTTTAAAAATATGCAAAGAAGGGGTCCTATCAAATTCCATTTATGACCCAAATATGGTCCTGATACTTAAGCCTGGAAGAACCAAAACAGAGAAAGAAAGTTATAGAACAAGTTCCCTACCAAATATTGATCGAAAATTTTTAAATAAAATATTAGCAAAGATATTACAGCAACTTATCATGAGGATAATACACAATGACCAGATGGGATTTATACCAGGAATGCAGGGCTGATTCAGCAATAAGAAAACTATCAGCATAATTGACCACATCAATAACAAAATTAACAGAAATCATATAGTTATCTCAATAGATGCAGAAAAAGCTTTTGACAAAATACAGCATCTATTGCTATTAAAAAACAGTAGAGAGAATAGGGCTGAATGGGATTTTCCTTAAAATGATAAGTAACACCTGTCTAAAATCATTAGCAAGCATGATATGTAATGCTGATAAGCTAGAAGCATTCCCAGTAACATCAGGGGTGAAAAAAAAGATGTCCATTATCACTACTCTTATTCAGTATTGTACTAGAAATGTTAGCTTTAGCAATAGGAAAAGAAAAAGAAATTGAAGAAAATTAGAGTAGGCAAAGAAGAAACAAAGTTATCACTCTTTGCAGATGATATGATGGTATACTTAAAGAATCCTAGAGAATCAAGGAAAAAAAACTACTTGAAATAGTAAATAAATTTAGCAAAGTTGCAGGACATAAAATAAATGCACATAAAGCACCGGCATTTCTATATATTATTAACAAAGTCCAGCAGCAAGAGATAGAGAAATTCCAGTTAAAATAACTATAGACCATATAAAATATTTGTGAATCTATCTGACAAGACAGACCCAGGAACTATATGAAGACAATTACAAAACACTTTCACACAAATAAAGTCAGATTTGAATAAGTGGAAAAATACCAATTGCTCATGGGTAGGCTGAGCTAACATAATAAAATAACAATTCTACCTAAATTAATTTACCTCTTCAGTGCCATACCAATCAAACTAGCAAAATTTATCTTATATAGCTAGAAAAAATAAAAAACAAAATTCATCTGGAGGAACAAAAGTTCAAGAACATCAAGGGAATTAATGAAAAGAAATGCAAGGGAAGGTGGCCTAGCCATACCAGATCTAAAACTGTATTATAATGCAGCAATCATCAAAAACTATCTGGTACTGGGTAAGAAATAGAGTAGTGGATTAGTGGAACAGGTTAGGCACATAAAACACTTTGAATGACTATAGTAATCCAGTGTTTGATAAACCAAAGACACCAGCTTCTGGGCAAAGAACTTATTATTTGACAAAAACTGCTAGGAAAACTGGAAAACAGTATTCAGAAACTAAGCACAGATCAACATCTTACACCATATAACAAGATAAGGTCAAAATGGGTATATGATTTAGAAATAAAGGGTGATATCATAAGCAAATTAGGAGAACAAAAAACAGTCAGATCTATGGAGAAGGGAAGAATTTATGACCAAAGAAGAGATAGAGAAGATTATGAAATGTAAAATGGATCATATGATTGCATTAAATTAAAAAGTTGTAGCACAAACAAAGCAAATGCAACCAAGATTAGAAGAGATGCAGAGAGATAGGAAACAATTTTTATAACCATGGCCTCTGATAAAGGCTTCATTTCTAAAATATATAGAGAAATGAGTCAAATTTATAAGAATACAAGTCATTCCCCAATTGATAAATGGTTAAAGGTTATGAACAGCCCGTTTTCTGATGAAGAAATTGAAGCTATTTATATCACATGAAAAATGCTCTAAATCTCTATTGATTAGAGAAATGCAAATCAAAACAACTCTGAGATACCACCTCCCATCTATCAGATTGGCTAATATGACATAAAGGGAGAATGATAAATATTGGAGAGGATGTGGGAAAATTGGAACAGTAATGCATTGCTGGTGGAGTTGTGAACTGATCCAGCCATTCTGGAGAACAATTTGGAACTATACCCAAAGGGCTACTAAACTGTGCATACCCTTTGATCCAGTAATACCAACACTAGGTCTATATTCTAAAGAGGTCATAAAAAAGGAAAAAGGACCTACATGTACAAAAATATTTATAGCAGCTCTTCTTGTAGGAACAAAGAATTGCACGTTGAGGGGATGCCCATCAATTGGGGAGTGACTGAAGAAGCTGTAGTATATGAGTGTAATGGAATACAACTGTTTGATAAGAAATAATGAGCAAAAAACCTGGAAAGACTTCCATGAACTGATGCTAAGTGAAGTGAGCAGAACCAGAACATTGTACATAGTAACAGCAACATTGGGCAGTGACCAACTTTGACAGACTTAGGTCTTCTCTAGAATGCAAAGATCTAAGACAATTCTAAGCACTATGGAATCTGAATACAGAGAGAGGCATACCATTTTGTCTTTTTTTCTCATGGTTTCTCCCTTTTCTTCTGATTCTTCTTTCACAACATGACTAATGTGGAAATATGTTTAATATGATTGTACATGTATACCCTGTATCAGATTGCATGCTGTCTTGGGAAGGTGGGAGGGGGGAGAAAAACATTTGGAATTCAAAATCTTGTAAAAGTGAATGCTGAAAACGATCTTAGCGTGTAATTGGAAAAAAAGAAATACTATTAGGTAGGGAAAACCCATCCTTTACACACCATAAGAAAAGAGAAAACTGTGCTCCATTTAGGGACTACAAAAAAAGATACAGGCCCACATAGAGACAATAATGAAATTCTAAACAAGAAATAGTTAATAATTATGTGAAAATGATAACGATCAAACAACATACCCAAATTTCTGAGATGCAACCAAAGCAGTCCTCAAGGAGAAAATCATAACCTTGCAAACACAGAAAAAGGGAAGATTAATGAACTGAATATAAATTTAGACTATTAGAAAATAAACACATAACTTTAAAATAAGCAGAAAAAGGAGCTATTAGAAATTAGAGAAGCAAATAAATTGGAAACAAACTGAAAAACAAAGAAATCTCTACAGAAACGATAACTAAAAACTGGTTCTTTGCAAAGCCTCCTAAAATTTCCCACCATCCTGTATTCCTTGGATACCACCAAGCCCCAGGAACCTTCCTATCAGGATACTTATCATCCAGGGAGGCTTTATCAGCTTTCGTACTCACACTGCCACATCACTCTCTGAGTGGAGGACTACAGGGTCTGGAGCAAGGAACTGCTCCATTTAAAGAGGACTCCTGGGCCAGCCATATTTTCATTGGCTACCAGCCTGCAATCTTTGGGCTGTCCACTGGGTACCGACTTCCCCTGCCCCTTTAACTCCAACCCCAGCTTTTCAGCTTCCTTTTCCACATTATTTTCTCCCAATGTGTTGTGATCTCCTTGAGTACAGGGACTGTCTTTTCTTTCTTTCACATCCTTAACACTTACCATGGTGCCTGGTGGTAGAGTAATGGAAAATCAGAACAAAGCCAGAAGTAATTAAAAAGGATAATCAGTTATAGATATGTGTGAAAAGCAAAAAATAAAAAAAAACCTGAGAATACAAAAGACAAAGAGGAATACTTTCAAAAATACCCAATACAAAAATGACAGAGACCAAATAGAGAACTTAAAAACACTATATCAGAAAAAGAAATAGAACTTACTGTGAAGGAACAACCAAAGGCCGGGGTGGGGGAGCAACGTCCTGGTTCTTGTGCTTTGACAGAATTCTATCAAATGTTTAAAAGAACAATTAGTACATATACAACACAAATTATTCTCAAACACTGAGAAAGAAAGCACCCTACAAGAATCCTTTTATGAGACAAAGAAAATTCCCAATACCTAATCTATGGTAGAATAAAACACAGAAGAACTAGATGCCGATATCATTCATGAAAATTGATTCAAAAAACTTATATAGAATCCTGTCAAATAGACTGCAGCAAATCACCCAAGAAGTGATTCATTATGACCAAGATGGATTTATCCCAGGGAGGCAAGGATGGCTCAACATGGGGAAAACCCTCCAAAACCATTCATCATCCTCAAAATGAAAATAACCCAAACCACATGATTATCTCACTAGAAGCAGAAAAAGCCTTTCACAAAGTACAACACACCTGTATGCTAAAACCCCCACAGAGTAGAGGCATGCAGGGACCTTTTTAATATCAAAATAAGTTCTAAAACCAAAGGCAAGAATCATAGGCAGTGGAGACACACCAGAGCCCTTTTCAAGAAGGATGGGACTAAAACAAGGATGCCCACCCTTTCCCCTGTTATCTGGTATTGTTGTAGGATTGTCAGCAACAGCAACAAGACAAGAAAAGGAAACTGAAAGCACACGCTTTGTTATATACTATTTGTCTTATTGCTCTCTGGAAGAGGGAGGGGGAGGGAAACTGGGTGAAACATTGATGGTGCAAAAAAACCAAAGACTCCAGTGAACCTTTTCCTCTTTTAAAGCATTTGAGAGCCCTTCTCAGGGGAACAAGACAATGGTTCTTAAAAATTTCAATACCTTGAATGGGACATATTAAATCCTCAGAACTAAGAATTCTTTGACAGTCATACTGGGGTCCATGAAAATAGACAGCAATACCAGGACACAGAGCCATTACTAGCACACTTGGCAAGATAAGGAGCTTTGGTGATTTTTATGATTCATTCAATCACACACCCACATGGTCTGTATGGAGGCAGGGGGTGTCATCCCACTTTTGACAGGTCTCTGCTGTCAGTGGCAGCTGGGTGGCTCAATGAATAGAGCCCTGGGCCTGTAGGAAGATCTGGCCTCAGACACCTCCTAGCTGTGTGACCCTGAGCAAGTCACTTAACCCTCCTTTGCCTTCATTCACTCAACTGGGGTAAATGGGGCTAAAAACAGCATCTTCCTCCCAGGGTGATTGTGAGGAAAAAAGGAGATGATAATTGTAAAGGTCTTAGCATGGTGCCTGGAACATAGTAGGTACCATAGGATTATGATGATGAGAGAGGGGCCATGTTTTCACTACCTCACACGGTGCCAGTGTGTGTGTTTAGGCCCAGATTCAGCCATGTGATCCCATGCAAATTGCACATCATCTCATGCACCTAAGAGTGATAGTGATGAGGAGACCATGTCTAGAATATGCCACCTCTATAACATATCGAATTCTTCGGAACAGGCACCAAAAAGTCTTATACGGTTCTCAGATTGGGAATTCATCTCAACCAAAGTGACAGACACTTTTTCCCAAAAAGTATTCACATTAACATACAGGTAATTAAAAAGTATAAGAACCTTCATATTTAAAGCATTTAGTGAGGATATAGTTATGTTTTAGAGAAAGACCGGGAGAAAAACTGCCTGATAAAAGTCTGGCATTCTTTTGCTTCTTAAGTCTTAGGAAATGGATTACCTTATCTAAACATATTAAACCTAAACTTATGTAACAAGTGGTATTGGATTGAACATTTGTAGAAAAGATGGGGTCTGTAGTGATATCGCTTCATCATCATGATGACAAAGTAAGCCTGATTTGCCTCTAATCTGCAAAGACAAAGCTCCTGGAAACTTGCATGTTTGTGATTGGAGAGGCAGTGCTGTCCATCGTTGCTCAGACCCTGAGGCACCCCTCTCCCAAGGTAATTCTAGCTGAGTGGCTGACCTTCCTCAGGTGGAGAGAGCTTCTGTACTGAAAGTGCACCAACCCTGGCACAGTTGAGGTGTAGACTGAGATTGAATGCAGAACACTAGAAAAGGGGTTGTCTGCTTTCTTGTTTTCTTCTTTTTTTTTTGCAGGGGGGAAGGCAGGGCAATTGGGGGTTAAGTGACTTGCCCAAGGTCACAGAGCTAGTAAGTGTGTCAAGTGTCTGAGGCTGAATTTGAACTCGGGTCCTCCTGACTCCAGGGCCACTGCTCTACTCACTGCACCACCTAGGTGCCCCCAAAATATTTTTATCTTTATGATGAGCTTCACTACAGGCTCTTTTTTTGGAGGGGGGAAGGCAGAGCAATTGGGGTTAAGTGACTTGCCCAATGTCACACAGATAGTAAGTGTATCAAGTGTCCAAGGCTAGATTTGAACTCAAGTCCTCCTGACTCCAGGGCTGGTGTTCTACTCACTCCACCGCCTAGCTGTCCCCCACTTTTCTTGCTTATAGTTGAAATAGGGCATCTTGCTTGTGGTCCCTCTCATCAACTGCTACTGCTTCTTCTTGCATTCCATGTCAATCCCAAGTCCAAACTAGAATCCAGAACATTGAGGAAAGTGGCCTTGGTGGAGGGGAATTTGCTCTGGGCTGGAGTCAGATGACCTGGGTTTGAGGACTGGTCTGACTAGGGCTTCCTTAACTGGGCAAAGCACTTAACTTTCCTGGGTCTCAGCTCCTCATTTGTGAAATGGAGGGTTGGGGAGGAAGAGGTAGACGACATGTACTCAAAGCACCCTTCCAGTTCTGAATCTATGGTCCAGTGGGAGATGTAGAGACAGCAGAGGGATTGGACCCTAGGTCTTCCTTACACCAAGTCCACTGTCACCCACTGCCTCTTCAAGCATAAAAAGGGCTACACAAACCCAAGGTCAGATACAGCTAAGGGAGGGAGGGGAAGGGTTGAAGATTCTTGGAGGTTTTGACTTTGGCCACTCAGACCAGTCACCTTGCTGGCTGCTGCTCTCCAGATGCAAGTCAAATCCAGAAAGTTACCATGAACAGCAACTGAAGTACCCAGAAAATAGAGGGAGAGAACATAATAAAGCCAACCTCCAAGAGCTTCTTGAGGAGATGAGCCACTGGGAACCTGAAAGTCACCTTCAGAAAGAGAGGCCTCAGGAGGATTCCTAAAAGATTCCCCCTCCCTCCTAGTTCCAAATACATTGGCACCTAGCTGTATCCAGACAGGGAAAGCCTTCATGTGGGATGTAGCCTAGAAGAAGCTCAGAATTCTAGGAGGCAGGGGAATGGAAAGAGAACAGGCAGGGAGGAGGAAGGAGGAGGAGAAAGAGGAAGATGAGGGGAAGGAGGAAGAGGGAGAAGGTTACAAGGAAGAGGGGAACAGGAGGGGAAAGGAGAGGAGAAATGAGGGAAAAACAGAGAGAGACAGATGGCAGGAAGGAGGGGGGCTGAGGTAACAGAAAGAGGAGGAGGGAATAGAGATGGAGGGGGGGGCAGGAAATAAGAGGGAGGAGTCAGACTAACACATCCCCAGGTTCCAGTCCCCCAACTTCCCACTCACCAGTTTCACAGCATCTGGGGCAGAGGGGCACCTGTGTCACCCATCCATCCTCTTTTACCTGCTCCTGGCTGCTCTCTGCCCCCACCCTGGAGAACATGTGCCCTGCTGCAGCCTCCACTACAGTGACTCGTCCATCCTCCAATCAGCATCGCAAGCACCACAACCCCTCCCCCATCCAGGACCACAGGAGGACCCTGGCAGTCTCTCCTAGGCAACCAGGTTAGAGAGAAGAGACTGTAGATAGATGGAAAGGCCTGAAGAAAGACTGAAGATGATAACAACAATAACAACTGGCACTTATGGAAACACAAGGTTTGCAAACTATCCTTTCCCTACCTGATATCACTGGACCCTCAAACCACCCTCTTAAGTAGGAACTACTGGCCTGGCCTGCCTCTTTTCACAGAAGAGAAAAATGAAGCTCAGAGACCCACCCATGGTCTCATAAGTGGTAAGACTGGAGCTCGACTGGAGCCTAATTCTTCCTGCCTCTGCCAAGTTCAGCACTCAGAAAGGGGAGAGGGGATATAGAACAAGCAAAGGTGTGAGGACCCACCTGGCACAGGCAGAGGGATGTGCTTAAATGAGGAGTCATGAAACAAGCAGGAGAGGGGAGAAAATGGCTGCAGGTAGTGAGAAATTCTGAGGAGTGGAGAAAGGGAATTCGGGAAATCCAGTTAGGTGCCCTCAATTCCCTTCGTGGGGCTAAGCCTACAAGGAGAGTGTGTGTAGGGTGTCCAGTGCTTTGGTTGGGGCTTGAGGAGACAGGGAAAGGTTTGGAACACTCATCAGGGGAAATGACGTAGGCAATCTGCTCCCTGGGCCTCCCCATGATCTGATTGCTACCCATATCCCCAGGCATCTCTTAGCCATTCACTGTTCATGCACCCAATACCCTGGCCAAACTCTACCAATGTGACTCCTATATTCCAGGCCCGTCTGTTTTTAGATTCCCTTCCCTCTCTTACTAAGTAGGAAACACATACAAATAGAGGTCTCCACGATTTGTCCAAGGACATACTGTTACAGTGAAATAGAGAAAATGACCATCATCCACACAATTTATCCAGCAAGGCATGTATTTGCAGAAACAAATCAGGCCCAAGGCTCTCAGTAACACAAGAGGCCCTGAACACTTGTTTCTATATGGCTAATATACAATTTGGAGAGAGTGATAAACAGGATTAAGGATAAAGTCTCCTGGTTTCTTACTGGTAGAGGAGATCTGGAGACACTCAGGTGAAGGGTAGAGTGGTCTTCTTGTGGTGGGGTGACAGTAGGGAGGGGGAGTCATCTTGTGTCATCTCCAAAACCTGGTGACTTACATGGAGTTGAAACTGAACTTCCCAAAATGGTGGCTAAAAAACAAAATGGAGTTACTTATGCTATTTTTATTTTTTTTCTGCATAACTAGTAACTTTACTGTAACTTGATGTGTTGAAATGCAAAAACATTTTCAGCAACAAGATACAAAAAGTATCTGAACGTTAACATCAGCTGATTAAAAAAGAGGCTGGCTGGTTTGATGCAAGTGTTTATACATATATTATGAATTTTCTAAATCATATCCACCCCAATATTGGTCTTTAAATCATTTTAACAATGTGTTTATTTCCCAAACCGAGTCATTTAAGTTAAGCCTTCCTTCTAAACACAGAATCCAGAATGAACTGAACTGCTGTGCAGGATGGTGAAGTCAAACATCTAAATAATTCTCACAAATTCCCTTTCAAATATGAAATCCATTTACTGCAAACAGAAAACAAGCAGTGAGTCTAATCCAATTCAGAAGACACTTATTAAGCACTTACTATGTGCAGAGAACTGCTCAAACTAGTTCAGTCTTGATAGTTTATAAGATCTGTGTGTGTGTGTGTGTGTGTATCTTTCCAATACATTAAAACCAATGATAAATATTACTGAATCAATTTCAAATAAATGAAGTTGATACTCAAAATTTGGATACACATTTCAATCGAAACTGAAATGTTGATTTTAACCTATGAAACATCTTTACAAGGAAATAATGAATTCTTACAATTTCATTCTTAAGATACTTATTTTAGACCATGAGAATGCAAATATAAATATCCGTTATGTTTGAATTAAAAAAAAAAAACTTGTTCAAGAACACTACATAGGACCGCTTGCATTAGACTTTTTAAAAATCTGAATAAAGGACTTGGCTAGATTTTAGGATTTAGGAATGTTGTTCTCAATTACACATCAGGAAAGCACATTTGCTTTCGTATTTCAGTTGTAAGCTTACTACAATGTTAAAAAGGGAAATAAATTAATCCAATCTTTTCATAATTTATTTTCAATGTAATTTACATATACATCAGTAATACTTGAGAAAACGTAAGATATTTTAATGTTTTATAACTTAATTTTATAATAGAAGTACTAAAAAGGCACTGCATTTTCTTAGTTCAGTATGCAGTAAATTGACCATATAAAAATATTTTATAGGTTCCTTGCTTCATGAACTGCCTCCTAAATAAAACAAGTTGAAATGAAATATCTGAAACTAACTTGTAATTCTAATATTTGAGTCCTATTTTCAGAAAAATCTCTCTCTGTAAAAATACCACACACACACACATATATACAAGTGTGTATATACACGCAACATGACCACATAACACATGCAAGATTCCCCAAAAAAGTCTGAAGGTAGTAGAGGCGAATGTTTAAGGAGGTAATAATGTTGACAAGCCCAAATGTTATGGCACCATCACACCTGTGCTCCAAACACTCGTACAGTTTTAAAAAACAAAACACACGCATACATACACACTATTTTAAAATCTTAGACTGAATAAAAACACTTTGTGATGGTTATTTTATAATGCAGAACATCTGAAATTAATCACTACATTTCTAGGGGAAAGCCCCCTCGGAAGTAACAAAAAAGGGACATAGGGGCAAGCTGGTGATTCAAAAGGACAAGACCCAGTAAGAATGTTGCATGGGATTTAAATGCAACCAAAATCCTAATAATGAATGCATCCAGTTGAGAATACAGCAACTGTTTACCTTTTCCTTAAGACATAATAAAACTAAAAATATACATAATAAATAAAAATAAGCAAAACAATGCCATGCAATTGTCTGTTCGTGTAAGGAAGGTAATGTAATGAATTATCTGAAAAGTGGACATTTTTTACAAATGTAGATATTCTTAGAGCACAGCGTTCGACATTTTTGGTAGAAAATGTGCTATTGAGCTTTACAAAATCTTCATCAGAAAATCCTTAAGCTTTCCAGTAGACAGCGATATTATATTAGAACAAGCTGAAGGGAATGTTGCACAGTAATCAACATTACTGAAGTCACTGTATTTTAGAGCTGTCGTTTTCAGCAGTGAATTTATGCATGGTGCGAGATATACTTGTGAATGTGTGTATATGTACTTATATCTTTATATCTGTGTGTATATATGTGTGTATATACACACGCATACAGCACATATCACACATATGCATACCTTAAATTTTACTATAACCCATGGCAGAAAGATTTCACTAAATTGAGGTGGAGGAAACATTATTTATACCTCAGGTAGCCAGTCTCAGAGATCTCTAGGGGGAGTTAAGAAAATTCTGAAAATAACTAACTTCACATTGTAAATGCATATCCCTCAATCTCATGGTGGAGTCAAGAGAAGTATCCATTTTACTCTTCTCCCTGCTCCAAAGGACAGAAGGAGCCTGTTATCAAGGAAGGAATCTTCTGCTCAACTTTAATCTTTCTGCTTGCCCAAGGAATGATTTCCAATTTCAAAACTGACAAATACAGTTAAAACCACCGAAAGAGATTTAAAGATTTTAAAGTATGAACCTTTAAAGTCTTTCCAGTTTGTAAATAAATGTTTACTTTTCAGTGTTAAGTGCAAACACGTGTACATTCTCTTCCTTAAACATTAAGATTACTAATGAAGACTTGGGAACCACAAATTATTTTGGAAGATAAATTTTAAAGTCTTTTGCCGTGTACTGTAAAACTCTACAGGCAAACTACAATCTTTTTGTGAATAAAATTATAAACGTATATGTGTGTGTGTGTGTGTGTAACTGTATATACATATGTGTATATATATATATATATATATATATATATATATATATGTAAACTGTTTTATTTTCCAGTGAGACACTTCTTTCTTTGTCATCAAACAAAATTGTTTTTGCCCAGAATCAATTTATGTATTATCACTATTAAATTAAAAGCAGTAACTCAACTGTTACTTTCCTGCTCTTCCTGTACTGTGCACCACTGCAGGTATGCCACCCCCCTCGAATTGTAAGCAAAGCTATGGAACACTGAACATGTTATGTAAAGCTAAAATTCATATAAGAACTGGCTTATGAAACGGAGTTTTCAAATGGTTTGCCCTGTTCACATTATGCAGAATTTCAGTATCGTCCACCATGCATTAACTTATAGCAGCTGACTCAAAGCAAACATAAGGACCAGCAGTCTGTGCTTTCATCATCTGATCCCTCTGGATTTATTCTCAGGCACCATTTCATTTTATCATTTGGGCCTGATGAAAATGCAGAACTTTTTAAAACTTCACCTATTTCTTCTCCACAAAAGCCGAAGTGATGAATGGTCCACATGTAGGACAATTTTAGCACTTTAACCTGCGTATAACACCAACTTCCGGCTATAGGCCCACAAGTTATCTCTTCAGGTGGAGGTGAGGTGGGTGCCCTGGACATGGCATTTTACTGCAGGTTTTTATTATCAGGTCAGTAATACACACTTCAGTACTTTACCGGGCTCGGCAGCGGGGATGGCGGGGCGTCCTGACCACGGCTCCTCTCACGCAGAGCACAGAGGAGGGGACGGTGGAGGGGACGGTGGAGGGGGCGGAGGCGGGGGCGGTGGGGGGGACGGAGGAAGGGGCGGGGGCGGTGGGGGGGACGGTGGAGGGGACGGAGGGAGGGGCGGAGGCGGGGGCGGTGGGGGGGACGGTAGGAAGGGGCGGAGGCGGGGCGGTGGGGGGGACGGAGGGGGGGACGGAGGGAGGGGCGGAGGCGGGGGCGGTGGGGGGGACGGAGGAAGGGGCGGGGGCGGTGGGGGGGGCGGTGGGGGGGACGGAGGAAGGGGCGGAGGCGGGGGCGGTGGGGGGGACGGAGGAGGGGGCGGAGGCGGGGGCGGTGGGGGGGACGGTGGAAGGGGCGGAGGCGGGGGCGGTGGGGGGGACGGAGGAAGGGGCGGAGGGGGGGACGGAGGAAGGGGCGGAGGCGGGGACGGAGGAAGGTAAGGTGGGCTGTTCCCGGTGTGGCTGCCTCCGCTGTGTCGCATCCTTCTTTCCCTCCCCCTCCGCTTCCTCGTCCCCTTCCTCCGGCTTCCCAAACTTCTTCCCCAGAATAAACAAGCCCACCGCGGAGGCAGCCGCCTCAGATCCTCCCGCCTCCGCCTCCGGCCCCTCCTCACACGGGGCCCCCACCCCACGGCCTCAGCCACGCTGCCGGGACTCACTTTTATGCTACTGTTACTGTAACAATTTAGGGAATACTTGGCAGAGCCGAGGTTTAAGACGAAGTGCTCTGTCTGCAAGTACACACTCTTCCCTTTGCCTTATACTGCCTCTTGTTCACAAAGAGAGAGAAGGGGGGGAGAGGGGCTCTCTGAGCCTCAGTTTCCTCATCTGTAAAATGAGGTAGGTAAGAAAGCCTACTCGACAGGGTGGTTGTTGGGCTTCCGTGAGATCAGGTACGAAAAGGACGATTTTACCAACCTTTACAATCCCATGAATGTCATTCCTTAGTGTTATTATCACCTTCAGTCTTTCCCTCTCCTGTCTGCAGTCTCAAGCGTCCACCGTTCTTCTGAAAAAGAGAAATCCTTTCCTTCTACCCCGAACCAGCCAAATTCATGAAAAACTTGTCTATGCCTCAGGCCTCGACTTTGGCAATAACCAGGATCTCCTCATCTCTTTGCGATCTGGCTCCCATTCCTATGACCCTAATCAAACTGTTCTCCCCCAAATCATCCATGACCTCCTAATGGAGAAACCCAATGACCTCCTTTTCTTCTTCCAGTTTTCTTTTTTTTTTTTTTTGGCTTATACGTAAAATAATTTTTTTTTAAAACAACTATAATTCAAAACACCTCTGTTGCAGTATATGAAAGTCTGAAATAGGCATTCTACATATTTCTTCATGCTAGTCATAGGTACAGAACAATATCTAAAAATTAATTGGTCCTCTTGGCACTTGTCAGCAAGTGACTTCGAACTGAAGTCTTTTTGACTCCAAATCCAATCACTTACATAGTATGCTACACTCTGTTATCTCTAATTTTATATAAGATATAATAATAATAATGATAATAAAGCTTGCATTAATACATGTGGGTTAAGGTTTATAACTGTTGCCACCACGAATGACCCAGTGTGGATGCAGATAATTGGGAGGAAATGGAGTATCCCTGTAGATTAACAATGATTTCTCAATGGCAAAACCGAATGGCTTTTTCTCACTCCTTCTGCACCTCCCTATAACATTTAACCCTACTTACCAACCATTTCTCTTGAATATTCTCTCCTCTCTAGATTTTAGTATCTTTGTTCTCTGCTGGTTCTTCTCTTACCAGTCTGCCCACAACCTTCAGAGTCTCCTTTGCCGATTCGTTATATATGTCAGGACTCCTAACTGTAGGTGTTGCCCAAAGCTCCACCCTAGGCCCTTTCCTATTGTGTCTCTGTATTCTCTCACTCAGTGATTTATCAGATCCCATGGGATTAATTATACTCTCTATGGAGCTAAATTTCAAATCTCTGTATGTCCACCCCTAGCCTCTCTCCTTATTTTTTTCAGATTAATTTATTTATTTTTAGTTTTCAACATTCCTTTCCACAAGATTTTCAATTACAAATGTTCTCTCCATCACTACTCACCCCAACCCCAAGATGGCATGTATTCTGATTGCCCCTTTCCCCAGTCTGCCATCCTTTGGTTTCAACAATCTGGCTAGCAACTGCTGTGGGGGTGTGAAACCAACAACAGCCAGCTCACAGAACGCTGCAAGTCCAGGTTCTTTGCATCTGCTTTACTAAGGAAAGCAACGTTAAGCGGTTAACAATCCTACTTTAATCCAGCATACAAATATCATCCACCTAATTCAGGGGAAAAAGCTAGCACCCTGAACTTCAGACCAAATACAATTCATAGTTATCAACATCTGGGTGTACAGCTGGGGAGCTCATTAGAATGGCTGGCCCAGAGTCACATGCCACTCCTGTTGTGGCTCAGAGCTCCAAGAGACAATGCTAACCTCTGTGCTTATATATCCTGTTCAGGGCCCCGACGCTGCTACCTCACCCAGGCTGGGCATGGAGAAGTTCCCCACCCCCAATATCACATCAGATACAAATCAATGGCTCCCAATTGTCTCAGTGCTGACAAGTACAAAAACATCCCACTTTATCTGCCCCATTCAAACAAAGGCCAGAATCACTAAAGGTCAACAGCAAAAAGTCCCACCTTAATTACTATTACACCTTTCTATCACCCCACTCCCTACTGCTCATCCCCTTCCCCCTTACTTTCTTGTGGGACCAGACAGGTTTCTATACCTCATTGCCTATGTATCTTATTTCCCAGTTGCACGTAAAAATAATTTTTAAGAAGAGAAAATAAAAACAATTTTGAACATTTGTTTTTAGAACTTTGAGTTCCTAACTCTCTCCCTTCTTCCCTCCCCATTCACCCTCCTTGAGAAGGCAAGCAATTCAATATAGGTTATACATGTATCATTATGCAAAACACTTCCATAATAGTCATGTTGTTAAAGACTAACTATATTTCCCTCCAACCTATCCCATCCCTAATTTATGAAATTTTCTTCTTTGAGCTTGTCCCTTTTCAAAAGTGTTTGCTTTTGACTACACAATCCCCCAATCTGTCCTCCCTTCTATCATTCCTCTCCCTGTCTTATTGCCTTCCCCCCTACTTTCTTATAGGGTAAGATACCCAGTTGAGTGTGTATGTTATTCCCTCCTTCAACCAAATCTTATGAGAGCAAGATTCACTCATTGCCTTTCACCTATCCCCTCTTCCCTTCCAGCTTTTTCTTGCCACTTTTATATGAGATGATTTACCCCATTCTATCTCTGCCTTTCTTCTTCTCCCAATATATTCCTCTCTCACCCATTCATTGTATTTTTTAGATATTGTCCCTTCATATTCAACTCACCTTGTGCCCTCTGTCTATATGTATATTCCCTTCCACTACCCTAATACTGAGAAAGGTCTCATGAGTTACAAATATCATCTTTCCATGTAGGAATGCAAACAGTTCAACTTCAGTAAATCCCTTCTGATTTCTCTTTCCTGTTTACTTTATCAGGCTTCTCTTAAATCTTGTATTTGAAAGTCAAATTTTCCATTCAGCTCTCGTCTTTTCATCAAGAATGTTTGAAAGTCGAGCTCTCCTGGGGGGCAGAGCCAAGATGGCTGCATGAAAACAGCATCTTACCAGAGCTCTCTCACAAGGTCGGTCAGATTCCTATAAAGTAGTGAATTTGAGCAGATTTGAGAGTCTGTGCAGTCTGAGTGTGGTAAATTTCCGAGCCGGGAGAGTCTGAAAGGCTGAAGGCACGAATCTGTAGGCTTGGAGAGTGCTCGGCGTGCAGAGCTGCTCCAGACCAAAGCGGAAGCGGCCAACCGGGAAACCCACATGGGAGGCAGGTTGGGAGAAAGCTGGGAACCTGAAACCAGCGGAGATCCCCAGGCCTCCCAACACAGGATGGCAGTCTGTGGAAGCGAGGAGAGGCAGCACAACACCACCGGCTGTGAAAAAACAACTCCTGAGGCTTGCAGCCCAAAGGTATGAAACGGGGATTCTTGAACTTCTGGGAGCCATAATGGCCAGGTAAACGGTTCTAATCCCTCCCCTCCCCTACCCACCCAGAGAATTCCTCGGGGGAAAAAAAAAGGAACGCTGGGACAGAGGAGAAAGAAGTGGGGCTTCAGTGCTCAAATAGTAGAAGTTCATTAGTCCCAGAAGGGCAAAGCCGGCAGGGGCCAACACCAGGAGCCCAGATGTAATCTTGCTGCCCCAGGGGAAGTGCCAGACATCAGCTCAAACAACAAACAGCTGAGACCATTGCTGAAGAGCAACAATGCTGGAGAGCACCCCTAGGGAAAGAGATGTCAGGAAGCCAGACCCCACCCCCACACCTCTGGAAACTGAAGGATATAATTCTAGACTCACAACCCCCAGAATAAGAAAGCTGGGACAGAGAGCCCTGAGCCCCAAAGGAAGATATTTGTTGTAAAGCCAGGAGAAGGCAAACCAACATGAAGAAGAACACAAAAAAACCGAGGACCATTGATTCTTTTTATGGAGACAAGCAGGATCAAAATGCCAATTTAGAAAAGGACAGCAATAACAATGTAGATCCATCTGATACCTCAAAGGGTAATGTGAACTGGCCTCCAGCCCAAAAAGCATTGCTGGAAGAGCTAAAGGAGGATTTTAAAAGCCAAATTAGGGAGGTAAAAGAAAATATGGAAAAAAAATCCACCGATGAAATCAAGTCCCTAAAGAATAAGATTGTCGCCAATCTTAATGGCTATGGAGATTCAGAATCTAAAGATATAAAATGACACCCTGAGAGGCAAAATCAACCAATTGGAAAAGGAGACTCAAAAGAAAACTAAAAGCACTAACTCATTAAAAATTAGGGTTGAGCAAGTGGAAGCTAATGAATCTATGAGGCACCAAGAAGTAGTAAAACAAAATGTAAAGAATGAAAAAATAGAAAAAAAATGTGAAATGTCTGGGAAAACAACTGATCTTGAAAATAGATCCAGGAGAGACAATTTAAGAGTTATTGGTCTACCAGAAATCCACAATTAAAAAAAGAGCCTTGATAGTATCTTTGAAGAAATGATCAAAGACAACTGCCCAGAGGTCCTAGAATCAGAGGGCAAAATAGTCATTGAAAGAATTCACCAATCACCCCCTGAAAGAGATCCCAAACTGAAAACACCAAGAAATATCATAGCCAAATTTCAGAACTACAAAGTCAAGGAGAAAATACTGCAAGCAGCCAAAAAGAAACAATTCAAATATCGTGGAACTACAGTCAGGATCACGCAGGATCTCTCAGCTTCCACATTAAAAGACAGGAGAAATTGGAATATGATATTCCAAAGGACAAAGGAGCTAGGACTGCAACCAAGGATCAACTACCCAGCAAAACTAAGCATAATTTTTGAGGCAAGGAGATGGATGTTCAACAAAATAAGGGAATTCCAGACCTTCCTGATGAAAAGGCCAGAACTCAATGGGAAATTTGATCTCCAAATACAAAACTCAAGAGAGACATATAAAGGTAAACAGGGGGAAAATCCCCACAAACCTTATTAACCAATAAAGGCAAATTATTTGCATCTTTGTATAAGATAATATCATCTTATGTATGTTTTATATGTAGACATATATATGTCAGTCTTGAGAATGGTACAGGTATTATGATGATTGAAAGGGATATACATAGCAGCAGGACCTGAGTTCAAATCTCTCCTCAAACACTTAACACACTTACTAGCTGTGTGACCTTGGGCAAGTCACTTAACCCCAACTGCCTTGCCTTCCTCCCTCAAAAAAAAATTAATAACTTCATTCAAGAGAATGACAATAATGAAACAACATACCAAAACTTATGGGATGCAGCAAAAGCAGTTCTTAGGGGAAATTTTATATCCCTAAATGCTTACATGAATAAAATATGGAAAAAGGAGATCAATGATCTGGGCATACAGCTGAAAAAGCTAGAAAAAGAGCAAATTGAAAATCCCCAATTAAATACCAAATTATAAATACTGAAAATCAAAGAAGAGACTAATAAAATTGAAACCAAGAAAACTATTGAATTAATAAATAAAACCAAGAACTGGTTTTATGAAAAAATCAATAAAATTGATAAACCTTTGGTCAATTTGATTAAAAAAAAAGAAGAAATCAAATTACCAGTATCAAAAATGAAAAGGGTGAGTTCACCTCTAATGAATAGGAAATCAAAACAATAATTAGGAATTATTTTGCCCAACTGTATGCCCATAAATTTGACAACCTTAGAGATATGGATGAATGTCTACAAAAACATAAATTGCCCAGGTTAACAGAAAAGGAAGTAATATTTCTAAATAACCCCATCTCAGAAAAAGAAATTGAGCATGCCATCAATGAACTCTCTAGGAAAAAATCTCCAGGGCCAGATGGTTTTACATGTGAATTCTATCAAACATTTAAGGAACAACTAATTCCTATACTTTGTAGAGTATTTGGGAAAGTAGGTGAAGAAGGAGTCCTACTGAATTCTTTTTATGACACAAATATGGTATTAATACCCAAACCAGGTAGAGTCAAAACAGAGAAAAAAAATTATACACCAATTTCCCTAATGAATATTGATGCAAAAATTTTAAATAAAATATTAGCAAAAAGATTGCAGCAACTTATCACGAGAATAATACACTATGACCAGGTAGGATTTATTCCAGGAATGCAAGGCTGGTTCAATGTTAGGAAAACTATTAGCAAAATTGACCGTATCAACAACAAAACTAGCAGAAACCATATGATCATCTCAATAGATGCAGAAAAAGCCTTTGACCAAATACAACACCCATTCCTATTAAAAACACTAGAAAGCATAGGAATAAATGGAACCTTCCTTAAAATTATAAATAGCATCTACCTAAAACCATCAACAAGCATTATTTGTAATGAGGATAAGCCAGATGCATTCCCAATAAGATCAGGGGTGAAAAAAGGATGTCCATTATCACCCCTACTATTCAATTTGGTTCTAGAAACATTAGCTGTAGCAATAAGGGAAGAAAAAGAAATCGAAGGAATTAGAATAGGAAAAGAAGAAACTAAATTATCACTTTTTCCAGATGACATGATGATTTATTTAGAGAATCCTAGAGAATCAAGTAAAAAACTACTTGAAATAATAAACAACTTTAGCAATGTTGCAGGATATAAAATAAACCCACATAAATCCTCAGCATTCCTACACATTACTAACAAAGCCCAACAGCAAGAGACAGAAAGAGAAATTCCATTCAAAGTTACTGTAGACACTATAAAATATTTGGGAGTCTATCTGCCAAGACAAACCCAGGGCCTATATGAACATAAATATGAAACACTTTTCATGCAAATAAGGTCAGATCTGAATAAATGGAAAAATATCAGTTGCTCATGGTTAGGCTGAGCTAATATAATACAAATGTCAATTTTACCTAAATTAATCTATCTATTCAGTGCCGTACCAATTGGACTACCAAAAAATTACTTTACTGAGCTGGACAAAATAATAAGAAAATTCATCTGGAAGAACAAGAGGTCTATAATATCTAGGGTATTAATGAAAAGAAATGCTAGAGAAGGTGGCCTAGCCATACCAGATATTAAACTGTACTATAGAGCAGCAGTCATCAAAACTACATGGTACTGGCTAAGAAACAGAGTTGTGGATCAGTGGAATAGGATAGGAACACAAGATGGAGCAGTCAACAACTATAGCAATCTACTCTTTGATAAACGGAAAGAGGCCAGCTTCTGGGCTAATAATTCACTATTTCACAAAAACTGTTGGAAAAATTGGAAAATGGTAGGGCAGAAACTGGGCATAGACCAATATCTTACACCATATACCAAAATAAAGGCAAAATGGGTTCATGATTTAGGAGTAAAGGGTGATACTATAGGTAATTTGGGAGAGCAAGGAATAGTTTACCTATCAGATTTATGGAAAAGAATTCATGACCCAACAAGAGATAGAGAGCATTACAAAATGCAAAATGGATAATTTTGATTATGTTAAATCGAAATGTTTTTGTACAAAAAAGCCAATGCAACAAAAATTAGGAGGGAAGCAGAAAATTGGGAGAAAATCTTTACAACTAGTATATCTGATAAAGGCCTCATTTCTAAAATATATAGGGAACTGAGCCAAATATATAGGAATACAAGCCATTCCCCAATTGAGAAATGGTCAAAGGACATGAACAGGCAGTTTTCAGAGGAAGAAATTAAAGATATCTATAGGCATATGAACAAATGCTCTAAATCACTACTGATTAGAGAAATGCAAATCAAAACAACTCCTAGATACAACATCGCTTCTGTCAGATTGACTAAAATAACAAAACAGGAAAATGATAAATGCTGGAGAGGATGTGGGAAAATTGGAACATTGTTACATTGCTGGTGGAGTTGTGAACTGATCCAGCCATTTTGGAGAGCAATTTGGAACTATGCCCAAAGGGCTATAAAAATGTTCATACCCTTTGACCCAGCAATACCACTTCTAGGGTTGTATCTCAAAGAGATTACACAAGTGGGAAAGGCACCTGTGTGTACAAAAATATTTATAGCAGCTCTTTTTGTGGTAGCTAAGAATTGGAAATCCAAGGGACGCCCATCAATTGGGGAATGGCTGAACAAGCTGTGGTATATGAAGGTAATGGAATACTATTGTGCCATAAGAAATGGGGATGATATGGACTTCATAACAACCTGGAAAAATGTACACGACATGATGCTGAGTGAGCGGAGCAGAGCCAGGAGAACATTATACACAACCACAGACATATGGATTCTGTGAGAACCAACCCTGACAGACTTCGCTCTTCTCAGCAACACAAGTTACAAAGACAACTCCAAAGGACTCACGATGGAGAATGCTATCTACATCCAGAGAAAGAACTATGAGGTATGAATGCAGACTGAGGCACACTTCATGCTAGCCTTCCCGCCCCCCCCTGCCTTTTTTTTCTTTTTCTCTCTTTTGTTTTTGTTTTTCGGTTTTTTTTTTGTTCCTGTTTCTTCTTTTGTATGATTCATTTCATTGATCACGGTTCTTGTCCATAACTTGAAAAAAAAAAAGAATTTTGGAAAGTCCTCTATTTCATTGAAAATCATTTTTACCCTAAAATATTATATTCAGTTTTGCTGGGTAGGTGATTCTTGGTTTTAATCCTAGCTCCTTTGACCTCTGGAATACCATGTTCCTAGCCTTCGATCCCTTAATGTAGAAGCTACTAGATCTTGTGTTATCCTGATTGAGTTTCCACAATACTCGAATTATTCCTTTCTAGCTGTTTACAATATTTTCTCCTTGATGTGGAACTCTTGAATTTGTCTCCAATATTAATAAGAGTTTTTCTTTTGGGATATTTTTTCAACAGACAATTGGTAGATTCTTGTAATTTCTGTTTTACTCTCTGGCTCTAGAATATCAGAGTAGTTTTCCTTGATAATTTCTTGAAAGATGATGTCTAGGCTTTTTTTTTTTTTGATCATGGCTTTCAGGCACTCCAATAATTTTTAAATTATCTCTCTTGGATCTATTTTCCGGGTCAGTGATTTTTCCAATGAAATATTTCACATTGTCTTCTATTTTTTTTTTCGTTCCTTTGGTTCTGTTTTATAATATCTTGATTTCTCATAAAGTCACTAGCTTCCACTTGCTCCAATCTAAATTTTAAGGGGGTATTTTCTTCACTGGTCTTTTGGACCTCCTTTTCCATGTGGCTAATTCTACCTTTAGAGACATTCTTCTCCTCATTGGGTTTATGGAGCTCGTTTGACATTTGGGTTAGTCCATTTTTTAAGGTGTTCTTTTCTTCAGTATTTTTTGGGTCACCTTTGGCAAGTCCTTGACTTATTTTCCACGGTTTTCTATTTTTTTCCCAGGGTTTGACACATCACAGACATTTTCTTTATTTCCACACCAACCACATGTGTCTTTCTTTTTATTTAATATTTTTAGTTTTTGGCATTGATTTCCACAAGATTTTCAAGTACAGATTATCTCCCCATTTCGACCATCACCCCCACTCCAAGATGGAATATATTCTGATTAATTCATTCCCAAGTCAGCCCTCCCTTCTGTCACCCCACTCCCCCCCATCCTCTTTTCCCTTACTTTCTTGCAGGGCAAGATAGATTTCTATGCCCCATTGCCAGTATATCTTATTCCCTAGTTGCATGCAAAACAACTTTTTTTGAACATCAGCTTTTAAAACTTTGAGTTCCGAAAAACACTTCCTCGGAGAAGCCAAGATGGCACCTGGATAGCAGGGACTAGTCTGAGCTGCCTGCTGAATCCCTCCAAAAACCTATAAAAAATGGCTCTGAACCAATTCTAGAACTGCAGAACCCACAAAACAGCAGAGGGAAGCAGGGCTCCAGCCCAGGACAGCCTGGATGGTCTCTTGGTGAGGTCTATCCCACACGGAGCTGGGAGCTGGGAGCGGAGCAGAGCAGAGCCCAGCATGAGCGGCGCGGACCAACCAGACCAGGTGCCAGGTGGAGCGGGCCCTAGCGCTCTGAATCAGTGAGCTGTGGCAGTTACCAGACTTCTCAATCCACAAACACCAAAGACAGTGGAGAAGGTTAGTTGGAAAAGCTGCGGGAGTGGAAGGAGTTCGAGGTTCAGCCACCGCCCCGGGGCAGCTGAGGTGGGGCAGCTACAGCTGCAGTTGCTTCCAGGCCCAGGCCCACCTGGTGGGAGGAATTAAGTGGCAGATCAGAGCAGGAGTGCACAGCCTGCTGAAGATCTAAGCCCAGTCAGGGTTGGGGGTTCTTGGGGAAGGAAGAGTGCTGGTGTGGCAGAGCTGGCGCATCCGGCGCAAACTTGGAACATAGAACTCTTTAGTCTACAAGCAGTCATATCCCGCTGAAAAACTCAAGGGTCAAGTTAGTTGGTTGGGAATATGGCCAGACAGCGAAAACTCAGCCAGATTCAGTCTCAGACTTTGGATTCTTTCTTTGGTGACAAAGAAGACCAAAACATACAGCCTAAAGAAGTCAACAAAGTGCAAGAGCCTACACCAAAAGCCTCCAAGAAAAACATGAACTGGTCCCAGGACATGGAAGAGCTCAAAAAGGACTTGGAAAAGCAAGTTAGAGAAGTAGAGGAAAAATCGGGAAGAGACATGAGAAGGATGCGAGAAAACTATGAAAAACAAGTCAATGACTTGCTAAAGGAGACTGAAAAAAATACTGAAAAATACACTGAAGAAAATAACACCTTAAAAAATAGACTAACTCAAATGACAAAAGAGCTCCAAAAAGCCAATGAGGAGAAGAATGCCTTGAAAGGCAGAATTACCCAAATGGAAAAGGAGGTCCAAAAGACCACTGAAGAAAATTCTACCTCAAAAATGAGATTGGAGCAAGTGGAAGCTAGTGACTTTATGAGAAATCAAGATATTATAAAACAGAACCAAAGGAATGAAAAAATGGAAGGCAATGTGAAACATCTCATTGGAAAAACCACTGACCTAGAAAATAGATCCAGGAGAGATAATTTAAAAATTATTGGACTACCTAAAAGCCACGATCAAAAAAAGAGCCTAGATATCATCTTTCAAGAAATTATCAAAGAGAACTGCCCTGATATTCTAGAGCCACAGGGCAAAATAGAAATTGAAAGAATCCACCATTTTCCTCCTCAAACAGATCCCCAAAAGAAATCTCCTAGGAATAATGTCTCCAAATTCCAGAGCTCCTAGATCAAGGAGAAAATACTGCAAGCAGCCAGAAAGAAACAATTTGAGTATTGTGGAAACATAATCAGAATAACCCAAGATCTAGCAGCTTCTACATTAAGAGATCGAAGGGCTGGGAATACAATATTCTGGAGGTCAATGGAGCTAGGATTAAAACCAAGAATCACCTACCCAGCAAAACTGAGTATCATGCTCCAAGGCAAAATATGGATTTTTAATAAAATGGAGGACTTTCAAGCTTTCTCAGTGAAAACACCAGAGCTGAATAGAAAATCTGACTTTCAAACACAAGAATCAAGAGAAACATGAAAAGGTAATCAAGAAAAAGAACAATAAAAAGAAATTGCAAGGGACTTACTAAAGTTGAACTGTTTTGTTTACATTCCTACATGGAAAGATGATGTGTATGATTCATGAGACCTCAGTATTAGGGTAGCTGAAGGGAATATGCATATATATATATATATGTATATATATATATATGTGAATGTGTATGTATGTATATATCTATGTGTATATATATATATACATATATATGTATGTGTATGTGTATATATATATATATATACATATATATATACATATATAAAAGAGAGAGTGAGAGAGCAGACACAGGGTGAGTTGAAGATGAAGGGAAGATATCTAAAAGAAATAAAATCAAATTAAGGGATGAGAGAGGAACATACTGAAACAGGGAGATAGGGAGAGATAGAATGGGGTGGATTATCTCACATAAAAGTGGCAAGAAAAAGCAGTTCTCTGAGAGGAGATGTTTTAACAACCCAGCTAGCAGCTTCGGTGGGGGCGTAAGATCCCTCCCCCACAGCCGGCACCCAGGAAGCTGCCGGGAAAGCACAGGTTCTTTTTATCTGCTTAAACAAGGAAAGCACGGTGAAAGGGATGACCAGCTTACTTTATTCCAGCATTCACTTAGCATACAGACAACATCCATTTAGTTCAGGGGAAAATGCCAGCATTCAGTTAGCATTCAGTTAGTTCAGGGGAGTATACAGACAAGCATCAAGAGACAGACCAAATACAGATTCATTGACTTACTTCAGGGGAAAAAAAAAACAGCACCCTGAGGTTCAAAACATTCATTTAGTTCGGGGGAAAAAGCAAACCAGCACCCCGAACCTCAAAACCAAAATATAAACAAATTACAAATATCAACAGACAGACCCAGTACAATTCATAGTTACCAACATCTGGGCTCGGCCCGAGAGCAAGGGCTGGCCCACAGTCACACTTGCTTGCCGCTGCTTCCAACACCAACCTGAAGAGGAAAGAGAGAGCTTCAAGCTGTCCTCTCCCCTCTTATAGGGTTTTTGACATCATCAAGCACCGCCTGAATGACCAGGGCCGATTGGTTCTTGACTTGGCCCCTCCCCCTAGCGTAGAACAGGTTCTGGAGCTAACACCTCCCCTCAGCCAGCCCCATGACTCATCACACAGGAAGTTGTCTGCTTCCTGGAATGCTCTTTGGGCTTCCTTCCCCGGAAGAGCAAGCCACAGTGTCCAGAGGCTCAATGAGGTAAGCTGAGTCATTCAAAGAAAACAAAGGCCATTCTGGTTACAGGAGGGGAGAGGGCAGGTGAGGGGGGAATGAGTGAACCTTGCTCTCATCAGATTTGGCCTGAGGAGGGAATACTATACATACCCAATTGGGTATCTTACCCCACAGGAAAGAAGAGGGAGGAAGATAAAAAGGGGGGGGATGATGGAGGGGAGGGCAGATGGGGGTGCAGGTAATCACAAACAAACAAGGGTCAAGGGAGAAAATTCAATAAAGCGGGATCGGTTGGGAAAGAGCAAAATATAGTTAGTCTTTCACAACATGAGTATTGTGGAAGGGTTATACATAATGATACACATGTGGCCTATGTTGATTGCTTGATTTCTTAGGGAGGGTGGGTGGGAAGGGAAGAGGGGAGAGAATTTGGAACTCAAAGTTTTAAAAACAAATGTTTAAAAACAAAAAAAAAAGTTTTTGCATGCAGCTAGAAAATAAGATACACAGGCAATGGGGCGTAGAAATTTATCTTGCCCTACAAGAAAGGAAGGGAAAAGGGGATGGGAGGGGAGTGGGGTGATAGAGGGGAGGGCTGACTGGGGAACACGGCAACCAGAATATATGCCATCTTGGAGTGGGAGGGAGGGTAAAAATGGGGAGAAAATTTGTAATTCAAACTCTTGTGAAAATCGATGCTGAAAACTAAATATGTTAAATAAATAAATTTAAATTAAAAATAAAAAAAAAACAGATGTTCAAAAACAAAAAAAAAAGTTTTTGCATGCAACTAGAAAATAAGATACACAGGCAATGGGGTGTAAAAATTTATCTTGCCCTACAGGAAAAGAAGGGAAAAGGGGATGGGAGGGGGGTGGGGTGACAGAAGGGAGGGCTGACTGGGGAACAGGGCAACCAGAATATATGCCATCTTGGGGGGGGGGAGGGTAGAAATGGGGAGAAAATTTGTAATTCAAACTCTTGTGAAAATCGATGCTGAAAACTTAATATATCAAATAAATTTTAAAAAATTCACAACACACAAAAAAAGAAATTCAAATGTTAATAGGAAGTCTTTGAATTTGGGCATCCAATTAGTTCTAAATCCATCTGACTAAATTATTATCTAATCCATATCTCTTCATCTTCTTTAAAAGTAGCATTATTTATCAAAAGTGTTTCCAAAATCTAGGCAATATTTAATCAATTATTTTTTTTAAATCTAGGGATATTCATAGGATTCTCTTCAACTATCATTTTAGTAATCTCAGTAAGGAGATAAGGTTAGTTTGATTTTGTCTGTTCATGATGAAACTATAAACTCTTTATAATCACCTATTATCTTTCTAAGAGCTCTTTAATAATCTCTTCTTGAATTTTCTTAGGAATTGAAGTGAAATTCACTGGCTATCTAGATTCTATTTTATTCCCCTGCCCCCTTTAAAACTGTGAGCTCCTTGAGAACAGCAACAAGTTCTTGCCTTTCTTTGTATCCCTAGAGCTTTATCAGAGGGCCTGACAATAAGATAGGTATTTAATGTTTATTGACTAAATGACTGAAACTGGAAAGAAAGAAATTTAACAGAGAGTAGAGAGGTTTGCAAGTCTGAAGGAGGAGAGATAAGGGAAATCATATCAGATGGTTTCAGACCTTCTCTCTGTTTTTCCTTCCTTCTATGGGTTTGTAATACCTCACTAAAGAGTTTCTCTATCCTGTTTCTTGTAAGAGTAAACTTAAGCAACCACATGAGCGAGTCATGACTTACGTGATGTGATTCATTAGGTCCCTACCCTGCTCAAAATCTCTCTCCCATTTACTCTCAAGCTGTTTGGAATTCCACTGTTAGAGGCTTTAGTTATTGGTCCTTGTAGAATTTTTGGTCATAATACCCTACTGTTAAAACTTGAGCAGGGATTGGAACCTTGAGAGAAAACTAGCAGGTGAAGGACTCTGGATGATAAGGAATATGTAGGGGAGGTATCATAAAAGCAGGCAAAAACTTACATATTACTGTAACAGCAATGCTACTTGGAGTTGCTGGGGAAGAGTAAGACCAGCGCACAGGAGCACTCCTTGCACAGATTCTTTGATCTGCTTTTGTAAAGGAAAGCAGCTTTAAAGGGGTCAACAATCTTACTTAAATTAAACATATATATCGTTCACTTAGTTCATAGGAAAAATCAGCATCCTGAACTTCAGAGAAAATACAAATATAAATTACAAGCAGAAATTACAAACAGCAAAGATGAAGAGACAGGGATGTCGAGAAGTTAGCACAGATCAACAGACATATCCAACTGTCTGACCAACACTACACATACATAGTTATCAGAGAGAGTAGCGACAATATCTGGGTTTGCAAAGCTGTGGCGGAGGGGGGGGGGGTGCGGTGCGCACTAACAGCTACCCAGAATCTCATCTGGCAAAATCACATGAACACTCTTCCAATGAGTGAGGCCCAAAGTAAAATGCTAACCTCAGAGTATATATACCCTTTTTAGAGCCAGAGGGCATCACAAACCTTGTGACTCAGTGCTTAATTAGTAATTAGCAAAAGGTGAGGCCTTCCTACAAACAAGCCTCCCCTAATCAAGCTGCTCTTAATCGGCTCCACTTGACCCTTATTAATGGGCAGGAAATATATTCAAATTGTATTAACATTACAGTTACGTATCCATTCTTGGACATATTATTATGTCACATTTTTGTCTAGGGTTAGCCTTGTACTTGAATGTGACCTACCTGTTTAACAACTAGTATAGGAACACATTACCTTTTCAGGAATCTAAGTTATTATATGATAAGTAAGACTCTTTTCTAAGGGGAAGGGCACCATGGTTCCTACATATTATGAATTTTCAATTTTTCTGTATGTATTATAGAAAAAGAATGCTAGAAATTTAAGACGAATAGAATAAATTCACAAAAGCAAGAAATTGGTTGAGAAACCAAACGCAACCAAGAAACTATTTTACTGAGGACACATATTTTGTCTTAATTAAAGTTAACTTGGTTAACACAGTTTATGTAGAACCTTGATCCAACTCTTTTACTTGTCTCAGTCTCCTTTGGTAATTCTATACTTTTCTGTAAAATACCTTTTTCATCTATTGTATTAGGGTGGCATCTAAGCCCAGTCTCAGTAACAACACTGTCTAACCTCCATGGAGGTCAGCTCTGTGGTTTTTTATTGTCTATTTTCTGGTAGCAGACTTGTCTTTCATCCTAATATAGAAGACCATTTCTTAGAAACAGCTCCAAATGGAGCCGAGGCAATAAATTTGGGGTATGTGTGTGATGGGGAAAAGAGGGTTGTAAGGAGATAAAAGAAAGCATACTGTTCTGATATGGTGCGGGGAAATGCTTAGATCCCAATTCTCTGGATTGTTAGCTCTGATGCGATCAATATTACAATCTCACACACTCAGGGATGTGCTTGAGCCAACTCATACTGTATCTAGAGAGCTGATTGTTAAAATTTTGGTGTGAAGAATTAACATTTGGAAATCACCAAATGCTACAAATTATAGATTGATTCATTGTTGTGTTGACTGTGTAGATTTAAGAAAGTGAAGGTTAAAATATTAATAATACAAATTAAACCTAAAAATGTGTCGTGAATACATCTTTACCCTAGAGAGCTGGTTTTTAAACATTTACAAGAACATCCTTTATTACCTCAAAGAAAGTTAGGCTAGTTTTTCTTTAAAGATATAGAAATCATTTTGGAAATCTGACTGGCTCAGAAGATGAAAGGCTCAAGCTGCTGTCATCACTTTCTGGGCACCTGAGTATAAAACATTTCACAATGAACTTCAGTCCCGCTTGACTGTTGGATACGGAGTGCAACACAGAGGCAGGAGCTTTAGTTAGCTGAATAATCTTGGGGAATCTTCAGTTCATATCCCTCTTGAATACTTTTTTGTGCAATTAGCACAGTTCCTGGCACATAGGAGACATTTAATAAATATTAGTCAATTGGCTGATTAAGGCTTACTAAGTCTCTTTTTAAAAAAATATTTGAATGACCTGTAAGGATCTCATTTCATTCCAATACTGAACATAAAACACTAGTGGAGTGGTTCGAGTCAGGACTATCCTGAACACTATCCACATCAGTCAGTCAATAAGCATTTATTAAATACCAACTATGTGACAGACACTGTGCATGCAATCTTGGAGAAGTCATTTAACTCTCTGAACCTAAAAGGTTTCATTAGTAAAATGATACTTTGACTACCCAATTCACTGGATTGTTGTGAATGGTAGCTGGTATTATTCTTGCTCATACCTTTCAATCTGGAATTTTGTCTCACCTAGCTGGTAGAGCTATATATGTTTTAATTATAAAGATGTTTACAACAAACAAAATCAAATTTTAATAAAGAAATATTTGACTTTTATTTTTAAAAATTTAAATATTTAGCAATATCTACTCAGATTAAATTTAGTTTAGAAAAATATATAGAAATATTGAGACAAAAAATATATTCTAAATCCACAAACATACAGTGCTTGTGCTATGCTACATTTCATCATAAGCAGATACGATTATTTTTACTCCTTTTGAAATACGATCAATTTCAAATCCTAAGACTATCTCAACTTATGAGCTTTGTTAATGTATGTGAATGTATGGCTGAATTACATTGTCTGCCTGGAAACAGGGATGGATTTTTATTCACTCAAAACTGGGCTAGATTGCTTTTGGGAAGTTACAAAGCTCCTTTCCCTTCTTTCTCCTGGAAACAAACACCCATTTTAAAAATACCAATATTCTACTAGTGTTATATAGTTACCAATTACAGAACACTAGTCTCTGAAGAAAAAAATCCCTCTGCTTAAAAGAGCAATGGAGAGATGCATGATGAGCCTGAGCAAGGTGCAATACACCAAAATACAGAACTACAAAGGAGACTTAAAGCATGGCATCAGCTAAACGTTTCTACGCTATTGTCTCCCCCACTAGAATGAGAGCTCCTTGAAGGCAGGGACTATTTTTGTCTTTTTTTGTGTCACCATCACTTAGCACATTGCCTGACAAGCAGCAAACTTTGTTTTAACTAGGTGTCCTTATGTTGCCCAGGCTGAAAGTGCAGGGGCCATCCAGGGCTCATTAGATATCCTGGCCTCCCCAGTAGCCCAGATTTCAGGGATTTACCCTCATGCCCTGCAAGAAGCTCTTAATAAATGCTTGTGATAGATTGATTGAGCTGTTCACCTGGCATAGTGAGGAAATAACAGGTGGACAGCCTATGTACTCTGCTAGTATCCCAAGAGAAAAGCAGGAAGGCCTCCAGCACATTAGGCAGATCCTCTGTGGCAAACTTATCAGAGGATTTGAACAAGTGTTTGCACACGTTAGGCAGACAAGAATGAATAGTATATTTGTAATCAAAGGGAAAACCTGTATCAGTGAGATCATAGATCAGAGTAATTGAAGAAAATGAATCAAAGAGAAATAGCTCTTTAAATATCATCTATAGTTTCAAATCTAGCCTATTTCAGAATACTTCTGCAAAGGCGAAATGTATTTAGTCTCATTTGGATAAATTTTGATTGACAAAAGGTACTTTCTAAAAGGTAATATGCTAAAGAAAATGCTTTTGCTAACTGCCTTTACTGATTTTTCCCATCTGAATTATGGAGATAGCATAAAAATATAGCCCTTTAAAGAATGCACTTAAGGAAAAACATCCTGAACAAAGATTTCTTTTTCCTAATCTGTTAAAGGTTAGAAAAAAAACAGCTCAGGGATTTCTCCTGAGTTGCTAGAGGAGATGCCAAAAGAATTGGAAGTGATGTTGGTAATGTAATGGTCTGTGTAACCTCATGAGTTGTCAAGTCCTCGACTGCACAAGACTAATAGCTCTTTTATAAAGAGTTTCTTTTAGTACTGCTCCCCAAACTCAAAGGTTCAGAGCACAAGCTATGTGAAGGCAAAGTGATACAGGCTCACTTACTTAGGTTGGTAAGCTTCCTCAGAAGCAGCATTTCAATTCTGAAGCAAGTCACAGAACTCATGAGCAGAACCAACGGTAATGATAATAAAAATAATAAAGGTAATCACTGCCTTTAATTGTCCTTCTGTTGTGCCATGGTAAAGATGATTATAAAAACTAAGGGTATTTTTAGGTGACAATTCCAGGATGCTGATTCCAAAGTATAATCTTACAGTGATAAAAAGATTAGCACTGCATTAGACACATGTCCTAGATTACCTTCAAAAATCTTGGCAATCACATATAATTCACAACCTTTAAATTGGCTTAAAATTTAATTGTTGGCTTCGCAAAATAGTTTATGACTCCATAATGCCTCTACTGCTTGACTTTCAAAGACACTTTCAAAGAACTTTTTTTTTTAAGTACAAAGATCAAGGTTCCCAAACAAACCTGGTTTACATTTCTGCAGTAGGAGATAGAATGTAATGAATTGGACAGAGTACTGACCTGGAAATTAGGAGGGGTGAGTATTAATCCTGTGTTTACTACTAACTAGCTAGCTTTTGTGTTCAGACAAGTAATTCAGTTGTTCTGGGACTTGGGTTCCTTATCTGTAAGACAAGACATTGGATTAGATTATCCCCAAGGTCTCTTGCAGCTGTAAGATCTTAACACAAAATATTTCTATTTTGTCAAAGTAGTTGGTGGTTATAATGGGGCAATGGGGGCAGAAAGTGTGGTGGTGTTTCTCAGGGGGCTTAATTATACCATGTTAGCTGACCTACATGAATAATCTTAATAGCTGTGTATTTTTCTATGGTTTCAATTTTAAATAGATTTTATTTTCCAGGACAGGTGTTGCATTTCCACTTGTTTACAGTACTGATGAAGTACAATGTTGTTCACTTCTCTCCCTCTGCACATAATCAAGTATCCAGGATGCCCAGATGCACACAGTAGCTTAAAGATTACTTTTAAACTGCTACAGCCATGGCTACAGATTTGAGTCTTTCAATTTTTGGAAAGATGTATGGAATGCTCTTTTTTCTGGTGTGCTTAGCTGACCGCTTTAATGCTGGGTCCAGAAGAAGCACCTCCAGATGGGGCTGCTCCACCCCTTGGAACCCACCAGGCATGCCTCCTGGCATGCCCCCTGCACTCTGCTACAGCTTAATAATGATGTGGTTGCAGACCTTCTCCAATTCTTTCTGCTGATGCTCAAATTCTTCCTTCTCAGCAGTCTGGTTCTTATCTAGCCAGCTGATCATTTCATTACATTTGTCAAGAATATTCTGTTTCTTTTCATCACCAATTTTGCCTTGCAGTTTTTCATCCTCTACGGTAGCCTTCATGTAGAAAGGGTAAGATTCAAGAGAGTTCTTGGAAGACATCTTGTCTCTCTGCTTCTCATCCTCAGCCTCCTGGACTATGTGCTCAAGGTCTTCTTTGCTCAGATGTCCTTTGTCATTGGTGATGGTGATCTTGTTCTCCTTGCCTGTGTTCTTATCCACAGCAGAAACATTGAGGATGCCATTTGAATCAAAGTCAAATGTTACTTCAATGTGAGGAATGGCCCTGGGTGCTGGGGGGATTCCTGTGAGCTCAAATTTGCCAAGCAGGTTGTTACCCTTTGTCATTGCTCTCTCATCTTCAAAAACCTGAATAAGCACACCAGACTGGGTGTCTGAACAGGTGGTAAGGGTCTGTGTCTGCTTGGTGGGGATGGCTGTACTATGTTTCATCAGAACGGCAGTTTCGATGCCAAAGGAAAGAAGAGTGACATCCAACAGCAGCAAGTCCTGCACATTCTTAGATTTATCTCCAGACAGAATGGGAGACTGGACAGCTCCACTGTAAGCAACAGCCTCATCAGGATTGATACTCTTGTTGAGCTCCTTGCCATTGAAGTCTTGCAGAAACTTCTTGATTTTGGAGATTCAAGTAGAACCACCCACCAGGATGATGTCATGAATCTGTGATTTATCTAGCTTGGCATCTCTTAAGGCCTTTTCCACAGGGTCCAGTGTGCCACAGAAGAGATCAACATTCAGCTCTTCAGAACAGGAGTGATTGATGTATTGAAGTTGATACCTTCATAGAGGGCATCAATCTCAATACTACCCTGGGTACTGGAAGAGAGGGTACACTTTGCACGTTCACAAGTGGTGTGAAGACGGCGAATGGCCCTCTTGTTCTCACTGATGTCTTTCTTGTGTTTTTTCTTGAACTTGGCAATGAAATGGTTGACCATTTGTTTGTCAAAGTCCTCCCCACCTAAGTGGATGTCCCCAGATGTGGCATTGACCTCAAAGATGCCATCTTCAATGATATGAAGGGAGACATCTAAAGTACCACCTCCAAGGTCAAAGATCAACACATTTCTCTTGGTACCAACCGTTTTGTCCAAGCCATAAGCAATAGCAGCATCAGTGGGCTCATTGATGATTTGGAGCACACTGAGACCAGCGATGGTTCCAACATCTTTGGTGGCCTGACATTGGGAATCGTTGAAATAGGCTGGTACTGTGACCACAACATTTGTAACATTCTTCCCAAGGTAAGCTTCAGCAATTTCTTTCATCTTGGTCAAGACCATAGAAGATACTTCTTCTGGATAGAAACTTTTGGTCTCCCCTTTGTACTCCACTTGGACCTTAGGCCTGCCTGCATCATTCATCACCATAAAAGGCTAATACTTCATGTCTGACTGTACAACAGCATCATAAAATCTGCGATCAATCAGACATTTGGCATAAGAACTGTGTTGGTGGGGTTCATTGCAACTTGGTTCTTTGCAGCATCACTGATTAAACATTCTGTGTTGGTGAAGGTGACATAGCTTGCGGTGGTCCTGTTTCCTTGGTCATTAGCAATGATCTCCACTTTCCCATGTTGGAAGACTCCCACACAGGAGTAAGTGTTGCCAAGATCAATGCCAACTGCGGGTCCCTTCGACATGGTTGCTGGGGAGTCAGGGGTCATAGCTGATCACTGTGGAGGAAGAAGGGCTGCTGCTGTGTTGAGTAGTAGCTGTGCTATTTTTAACTTTAATAGTCTGGAAATTTAACATTCAATTAATATTTTTAAAAACTTATTGTATGCCAAAAGCAGAGGACTAATAATTTCTTTGACTTAATGATAATTGTATCCTTCAAAAAAGGTGTAGAGACCATTGAGAAAAATTTGTATCCTGGACATGATCTCACCAATAAGGAGGAACTAGTTGATGGAAAAGAAATGATGGGAACTTTAAAGGGAAGCAAATAGTTAATTTTAGAGTTTTCCACAGGCTAATGGAATCATAGACTTAGAAGGAAAAGAAGCACTTGTTCATTCATTTTCTTCAGTGGTGTCTGACTCTTTGTGATCCCAGTTGGGGTTTTCTTGGCAAAGGTACTGGAGTAATTTGCCATTTCCTTATCCAGCTCATTTTACAGATGAGGAAACTGACTCAAACAAGATTAAATAACTTGCCCAAGGTCACACAGCTAATGAATGTCTGAGGCCAGATTTGAACGAACATAAGAAGATGAGCCTTTCTGACTCCATTCCAGACCCCGGGACTCTATCCACTGTGCTACCTAGCTGCCCTAGAAGAGAGCACAGGGACCATCTAGTTTGGCCTCTAATTTTACAGAGAATGAAACTGAGTCCCATTTGAGCTGTGGCCATCTGCTTCCGAATCACTCACATGTGGGTGGCATAGTGGATAGAAAGCTAGTCTCTGTGTCAAGAAGTCTGAGGTTTTAATCCTACGTCAGATGCTTACTGGCTGTTTGACCCAAGGTAAGTCAGTCACTTACCTCCTTCCAGCCTCAGTTTCTTTATGTATAAAGTGGTGATAATAATAGCATCTATCTTATAAGATTGCTGCTAGGAACAGATGAGGTGACCTATTGGTAATTTGGAAGCCCTAAAGCCCTGTTATCAATTATCATCATTCCACCATGCTGTTAGTGAATCAGGTATCACATACATCCTGGATCTGGGCAGAGTATAACCTGAAGGCTGAGAGGAAGGATAGGTAATATCTCATGGCATGAACTGAAAGTCTAATAGAACAAAGAAGCTGTAATTTTGAAAACAGAAGTAAGCACAACTTTGATGAAGAAGGAAAAAAGAGAGAACGTGTATCAAAAAGAAAAAAGTGGACCCATAGAGAACTTATCGACCAGTGTAGATTTTAAAAAGGCAAAAAGCAGTTGAAACAAGGGAAGATAACAGAGTGAGCACAAAAGTGCTGCATGGTCCTATAAGAATAGAATCCATTTGCTAAAGTTCAAAAAAGAGGGAAATGAGGAAACACAAGATTAGTGAAAAGAAATGTGTTGGCCATGTTGACTAAAGGAGGTTCTTCAGGGAACCTGAACTTTCGTTCTCATTTCAGGACTGCCAGCAGTGGCTGCTCAGTTTTTTCTCTCTACCACTACACTGTTTCTTTTGCTCTCTTGAGGCCTTTCCACTTCTCAAAGTATGCTGAATGGACTACCAAGGAGGATAACTAGAGTCAGAAGGAAGAATGGAAAGGGGAGGGAGTTTTTAGCCCTTCCTCCATAAGAGTCAGTGGAAAGTACTATGTACAGGATGCACAGCCTGCACCTTGAATCAGGGAAAAGGTGAATGGAATTCTTTGCTTTATCAATGATGGCTGGGAGAGGAGGGGATGCAAAGAAGAGGAAGGATAAAGGAATAATAACAAACATGCAAAAGGATAAAGGAGCAGGTTCAGATGTCATGTAACTGAACAGGAAGAGAAAAAAGGTTTCAGGACCAGGAAGAGATAGAGAGCTGGACTGCCATTTTGTCCCAGGCTAAATATGGATAGCCATTATTAAATGAATTGCAAAGCTACAGGCAAGGAAGAGAGTCCAATACAAGTCATGGAATACATTAGCTCTGGCCTCATAGGCCTGAGGCTTGCCTAGTTGTTATCAGAAATTATTTACGGGTATGGATCATCTGAGGAAAAGGGGTGGTAGTGGAAAATGATATTCATCTTGAGGTCAAATTCCCTATTTCTTCACTAAAACATATTCCCTTTCCTGCTGGGTCCCCTGAAGGAAGGCAGCAAGGGGTTGGGCATCTTCCATCTGCCCCAGGGGACTTCCTCCTGCTCAGGGAGTCTGCTCATTCCTGCTTCTTCCTCCTTGCCAGCCTCTTTGGGGGAGAAGAGGGACTTCTATTCCTTGTACTTCCCATTCTATTCACTACGATCCTTGCCTCCCATCTCATGCTGCACTTGCCTTCAACTAGATTTCTGACTTTGTTGGGAAGAGTTACACCTTCCACTCAACAAACATTCCCACACTCTGTCATACCCTTCACACACATGTAATTCTAACCTCTGTGGGTCATCTTCCAAAGCCCATTCCCCACCCCCATCACCCAATTCCTTATTCCGATGCCCCTCAACTGTCCCACACCAAGTTTCAACTAAACACCACCCATCTCTTCCTCTGTGCCCTCTAGAATGACTGTTCCTTAGGAAACAAACTTCCATTCATTCTAAATCTTTTCCTCTTGGAGTCCTTCCATCTACCAGCTATTACTGAAATCTGGGTCCTCCCAATAACACAACTCCCCTGGCCAACCTTTCTCCTACTTGTGGTATCTTCATTCACTCTCCTCAGTTCATTGGTTGAAGCAGAGGAGTTAGAATATTTCTTGCTACCCACTGTCACTTTCATATTTCCCTCTGACCTACATCACTCAACAACCTCTCTTCCTTTCAGGTTTATGCTATCCATATCTACCACCAAATTAAAATTTTTATAACTGTTGTCTACAGACCTCAGGTCATTCACCTTCCTTAGTCAGTGTGTTTGGTACATGGCTTGCAATTTTTGTCTCCTCTCCAACCCCTGTCCTCATACTAGGAGATTTCAATATACATACTGATTCTCCCTCAAACTTTTCAACCACTCAGATTCTCTTGAATCCGTTCACTTGAAACCGCTCACTTCCCATGAGCTATTCCTCCACCGAAACTCAGCCACACAAAAAAAATGGTCATACTCTTGATCTTCCCATCATCCACAAATGTACCACCTCCATATTCAAGAATTTTGAAATGCCCTTATCCAATCAAAATGTAATGGATTTTCACCTCCCCCTCTATCTTCCCTTACAAAATCCTACACTTAATCCACACCATTGCCTCCAGTCCCCTGGCCCCTCAATTCTCTCTTGGCCATCTCCCTTGCACTTGCCACTCTCTCCTTTTTTAATTCATCTTGACCCCTTGATGAACCATTCAACTTTACACTTTCTTTGTCTCCTGAATCCCTAATCTCCTTATCATATTTTTTCTTCTTGCCAAACCTTAGCCTTGGATCACATCAGCTACCATACTTCGCCTCCACACCTACACATGTTCTGATGGCTTCATTCCTTCACTGATGCTGCTTAATGAGGGTGGAGAAAATCATGCAACCATTCTAACTGGGTCCACTACAGATCTATGCTGTACAACCTCAACTGGGTCCTCACTGATGCCAGGCAATCCTGCTATACTTTCCTTAAGAACTTACAATCCCATTCTGTACAATGGCTCTTCAAACCTATTATTCCTTCCGCAGAACTCTCATATTTCCCCTTCGTCCAACGTCTCAATTGAGATTTTGCCTCAGATTTTACAGGAAAAAATAAAGGCCATTTACTGTGAGCTCCCTATTTTCATCTCATCCTCATCTTCTGTTACGCATTTTTTTTCACTATTTCTCTATTTATTCCCAGTTATCTTACAGAAGTAAGGTTAACCAAGGTTAAATTCTCTACCTTTTCAAGCTTCCCCATCCAATCCCAACACTTCCAACAGATTACCCTTTCTATTATTTTCACAGTATCACTTATTTTCAGTGTCATCCTGTTGCCTACAAACATGTCCATGTCTAACCCTCCTTTAAACGACTTTCACATGACCCTTTCCTCACCAATATTGTTTTATATCTCTTCTGTCCATTTCACTCTTAACCCCTTACAATCTAGTTTCTGATCTTATCACTTCACTGCAACTACTTTCTCAAATCTGATGACCTTTTCTCTATTCTAATTATCCTTCACCTCCTTGTAGACTTTGATACTGTGGCTCACCCTTTCCTCCTTGACAATCTCTGTTGTCTAGGTTTTGGGGCACTACTCTCTCTTGATTCTACTCCAACCAATTTGACTGCTCCTTCTCGGTCCCCTTTGCTGGCTCTTCATTCACACCATGCCCTCTAATTGTATGTGTCCTTCAGGGTTCTCTCCTGAGTCCTTTTCTCATCTCTTTCTACATTACATCAATTGGTGATCTTATCCACTCCTATGGGTTTAACTACCATCTCTATGCTGATAATTCTTAATCTACCTACCCTGCCCCAAACTCTCTACTGACTTCCAATCTCATATCTCCAACTGCCTTACAAACATCTCAAATTGGCTATACAGTGGATACCCAATAAGTGGATCTTAAACAAAACAAATCCAAAACAGAACTCATTATCATTTCCCCTAAACCTTTCACCCTCCTATCTTTCCTATTACTGTAGAGGAAAATGCCATTCTTTCAGTCCTTCAGTCTCACAACCTAGAAGTCATCCTCAACCTTGTAATTTCTCTTGCCCCCTCTATCCATTGTATTGCCAAGGCCTGTTGGTTTGACCTCTGCAACATCTCTTCAATACATCCTCTTCTCCACTTTGACACTCTAGTACATGCCCTCATCATCTTACGCCTGGGGTATCGCAATAGCCTGCAGATAGTTCTGCCTTACTCAAGTATCTCTCCATTCCCAATTGAACCTGGGATCAAATACACAATGCTTTGTTTGACATTCAAAGCCCTTCATAAGCTAGCCCCATACCTTTCCTGTTCTTTTACATAATTTGCTCTCTCCTACATACTCTCCACTCCAATGACACTGCCCTCCTAGCTATTCCATGGACAAGAATCTCCATCCCTCAACTCTAGACATTTTCTCTGGCTGTCAACCCTGTCTGTAATGCTCCCCCTCCTAAAAACTTGCCATTGACTTTCCTGACTTCCTTGAACTCTCCCCTTAAATTTTAATGGTGGTAACTTCCTTACCAAATGAAATTCCCTCTTTTACAGGAAACCTATCTCACCCCTCTTAATTTCAGTGCCTTCCTTCTGTTCATTAGTTCCTATAAATCCTATATATCACTTTCCTTGAATATATTCATTGGTGTGTTGTTTCTCCCACTAGATTGTAAGATCCATCAGGGTAGGGACTGTCTTTTGCCTCCTTTTTGTGTGTTCAGAACATAGCACAGTGACTGGCACATAATAGGCCCTTAATAAATGTTTGACTGACAGATTGAACTCATTAGCTATGTTTAATGACTGATTAGAAGCATTGGGTTGTTTGCAAGGGTAGAGACCAATACTCCCAATGGAAAGCTAAAACAAACTGGATTATAATTTCCCCAGAGATAATCTAGGTGAGGAAATGAATCATAGAGAGAACATAGACAATATCCTTGATATTGATATGCCCCCAAGTTTGAACCTGGGTCCATTTCAGTCCAGATATCTTGTTCTTAGTAATATATTACACAAGGAAAAAATGTAATTGATAAATAAATTATATGAGTATTTAAAGAGGACAGATTTGATAAATCTACTTTTTAAATGTACCGAATGCTTTTCTAATGCTTTTTTTTGTTTCATGGAGATGACCCTGGTCTCACAAGGGCAACTGAGGAGGATCACAAGCTTTAGTGGGTCCTACTAAGACAGAAAAGCTTTTAGTATGGCTCTGGTAACACATTTTATCTGTCATCTGAGTACCAGCTCAGCTCTGCACAGAGAAAGGTAACCCCAGATTGGTCACAAGGCGAATAAATTAAAAATCATAACAATGCACAAAGAACACCTCTTTATTGCCTTCAGTGGACAGAGTTCTCATACCACTGAAGTCACATATCTCATTTCTGTTCTAATATTGATGAAATCAATGGAATTTGTCTTTTCAGGCTTTACCCATACTACCTTTAACTCTGAGGCATGGTTCTTGAAAATCAAGTTATAAATACATATTTTAGTTGTGCCAGCATGACAAAAGTCAAATTATTATGTACTGCTGCTTGCACATTATAGTTTTATCCTTTCTTTGATGTCCTCTAACTTTTTCCCCAATGAAGCTAAAAAGATTCCAACATGTTTTCTTTCCCTTTTCAGTTCTACTTCATTCTGATCTTTAGTACAGCTGGCACTGGTTTGGCATTCCTCTTTCCATATTTCATTCATATCCTTTTAAAAATGGCTGTTGATAAATGCTCAAAGACCTTTAAAGAAAAAGGAATCAGTACCATATTTTCTCCTCAGTGGAGTTTATTTTCTTTCATAATTTCATTATTTAGAAGTTCACATCTTCCTTGGGTTGACTCCTAAGGAATTTGGGGTCATGCGGAGACATCCCAATGTTTCCCCTTACCTTCTTAATATATGATTTCCCAAAATCCAAGCTACACATCTGAATAAACTCAGTTTTCCTTTCTATTTCACAAATCCTCCTTCCAAGTTCCTCATGACTTCTATCCCAGAATCTTATGTTGGTGTGAATAAAATTCAGAACAGATTTTCCCTGTCTTGGCTCCTCCAACATTTGAAGAATAAAATGACTATATTAAGGCAATACAAAAAATTACAAGCTGATTCACTTTTGACAGACAGACAGACAGAGAGAGAGTGAGAGAGAAACAGAGATCAAGGAAGGGGGAGAGGGAGAGAGAAAGAGAAGAAGAGAGAGAGGGAACCAGGGAGAGCAAGGGGAGAGAGAGAGAGAGAGAGAGAGAGAGAGAGAGAGAGAGACAGAGAGTACTCCAAAAGATATCTAATAGTTGAAATTTCTTGCACTATGCCCTTCTTTTTATTAAAATGCATTGTGAAATTTAAGGCCTCTTTTATTTGTATATTCTTGAATTGTCCTTAGATCTTACATTATACTTAGTCCATCCCTAAGTCATAAGGAAATGCTTTCAAACTCAAAACACATATGTCTGAACTTAAAATCTGGTTATCTAACTTTCATGAAAAAAGAAACATGTATTAAGAATTATGCTGTCTTATACTTGTCTGCCAACATTTGGAAAATAGATTTATTAGAAAAATTTCCTGGGTCACTAAGATTCTGAACTAAATAGTTCAGTCACTTCTAACAACCTGGTAACAGCTGTGATGTTCTTCCAAATGTATAAGTAACTGTGAGCTATCTAAGTATGTCTATCTCTATTATGTTTTATTAGCTTGTTGTACTCTTTGAAATATTTGCTCGATATTTACCAAATTTCTCATCACTTTATACACCACTCCCCCTGTGCACACTCTGTGTCTCCTCAGTTTTGGTCTACTTGCATCCCTCATATGTAATGCCTTCTGTCTCATCTCTATGCCTGTGCTTTGGTTGGTCATCATGCCCAGAATGCGCTCCACCCTCATCACCGACATTTTGAATCTTTGGCTGTTTTTATGACTCATCTCAAATACCATTTTATGCTAGAGTGCTTTCCCCAATGTTTCATTCCTCCCTCAGCTGCTTAGTGCCTTCTTCTCTAAAGTTACCTTCTACCTATATTCTATATGTCACGTATATGTGTCTCTGCCATGAAAATGTAAGCTCTTAATAGGCATAGCACATTTTTCCTTTTTATTTATACTCCTTGTGCTTAAAACAGTACCTGCCACATAGTAAGTGCATAATAAATTCTCATTGATTGTTAGATTGAATGGTATTATGAAATCAAATTTTATATAAAAAGATCCAGCTAAAAGCCGTTTGTTGCCTTATACCTGATGATGCTTTATACCTAAGGACTAAAGATAGCAGAAATTATTTTAAAAGATATGTGCTATATAACAGATGAATATATAAGTTTAAGAAAAATTGAGAAAATCTCATTTCCTAAGGGATCCAGCTCTATCTCATATTGCATAATGATGACAATAATAGTAACTAATGTGTAGATAGCACTTACTATGTGCCAGACGCTGTACTAAGGCTTACCATTATTATCTCATTTGATCCTCATAATAACCCCAAAGTGCTATTATTATCCCCATTTTACAGATGAAGAAACTAGCAAACAGAGGTTAAGAGATTTTCTTGGGGTCACAAAGTATCTGAAGCCAGATTTGAACTCAGGTTTTCCCAATTCCAGGCCAGACATTGTGTCTACTGAGCCACCTAGCTGCTTCCAGCTCTACCAAATCTTTTCTCTTCACCTTTGTATCCTTACTGTATCATTCCCTCTACCTAGAACGCCATTATCCAACATTGCCTGTGAAAAGCCTGACAATCATAGGGGAATCTCTCTCTTAGTCACTGATAGCAAGATTCTTCCCAGAGTCTTTCTTAATATGCTGATCCTTCAAGTGGAAGATGGTCATCTACCTGAGGGCCAGGGTGGCTTCAGAAAGGGTTGAGGAATGGCTGATATGCAGCTGCAAAAGAAATGCCAAGACAGAACAGAGAACTGTTCTGATGAAGCCCTCTGATACTGTCAGTCATGAGGACTTGTGGAAAATTACAGCAAAATTTGGTTGCCCAGAGAAGTTCATCAGTATTGTACATCAATTTCATGAAGGCATGCTCGCATGGGTTCTGGATAATAGAAAATACTCTTGCATTTTCCCAGTCACCAGTGGAGTGAAGGAAGATTATCCATTTGCTCCCATGCTTCTTACCATGATATCTTCAGCAACATTGTCAGATGCCTTCTGAGGACAGAAACAGCATCAAGATCAGGTACAGCATTGACAATAAATTATTCAACTTGAAAAGGTTACAAGCAAAGACAAAAATGAAGAAAAAGTTGGTGCGTGATTTTTTGTTCACACTCAATGCAGCCTCTGAGGCTGAGATGCAACAAAGCATAGATCAATTCTTTGCCATTGCACTAATTTTGGTTGAACAATTAACACCAAGAAAACATAGGTTCTTCACCAGCCAGCACTAAACGAACCATTCATGGAACCACTGATTACAGAAAATGGAGAGATATTGGGTGTTGTGGATAAATTCACTTATTTTGTCATTATCCTATCCAGGGATGATGAAGTTAACAAATGCTTTGGCGGAGGTAACTCAGTGTTTGGGAGGCTCCCAAGGAAAGTGTGGGAGAAAAAAAGGATTTGACTGCCTACCAAACTAAAGGTCTACAGAGCCGTAGTGCTGACCTCATCGTTGTATGCCTGTGAAACCTGGACAATCTACCAGCTCCATGCCAGGAAACCAAGTTGCTTCCATTTGAATTATCTTAGGAAGATTCTGAAGATCACCTGGCAGGATAAGGCACCAGACACTAGGTTGTTTCTCTAGCTAACCTGCCAGGCAGCCACTCTACTGCAGAGAGCACAACTCCAAGGGACTGACCATTCTGTTCAAATACCAAACATATGTTTGCTTAAAAGACTATTTAATCAAGAACTCATGCAAAGCAAGCATTCACATAGAAGTTAGAAGTGATACAAGAACACTCTCAAGGCATCTCTGAAGAACTACAGAATTGATTGTATGACATGGGAGACACTGGCAAAGAACTGCCCAGTATGGCATGCCTACATCAAAGAAGGCATAGTGCTCTATGAGCAAAGCAGAACTGCAGTAGCTCAAAAGAAATGTGAGATACACAAATTTAGAGACACCTCCATGCCAAATGTTCACGTGCACTATTTGTGCCCAACATGTGGCACAGCCTTTTGAGCTTCTATTGGTCTGATCAGCCATAGTCAGACACACTGTACCTTGACTCCAACGTTGTGGGGTCATTCTGATGCTCTTTGAGAATGAAGTACAACCATCACTATGAACAGCCTCACAAGAGTCTCACCACATGCTGCCTTGTATCAAAGATGTGCCCCCTTCCTTATACTGCAGTATATAGTATAGTGGTAGAGTGTGTATAAATATCGAATGGCACAATGAATGATTAAAGAATTACCTGTAATTGTACTTCAAGGACCTTGTGACAATTGTCATCACTGTCTTAGCATATTAATGACAACCATAACAAGAATGAATCCTTATCTTAAAATGCACATCTGGGGAACAGCACGAGTAAGTACAAAACACTAAATAAAGTTACAATTTTTTTTATTTTTCATGTATTCTTTTCTTCTTTTCCACAGTTTATGAATGTACAAATAGTAAAAAATACTCAGGGCAGAGAAGATAAGTATGTGAATTATAGAGAGTAATAGAAGTAGAAACCTCAAGATGTTCTGATAAAGATGGTGACAGTAAACCACACAAGTATTAAGAATATTTAAAAATAAAAAAGGAAGGACCTTCATTGTACTGAGGTGAATGGACAATGGGTAACTTCACTGCATTCTATATCATGTTTCCTCTGGAAATACAGCACCAGTAAAATCAATAGAAATTAAAGTAACTTCTTCAGAAAAGAACTTACTTCTAAATTGTTGATACGCATCATTTTGTTGCAGAAGATCACAATAAAGCCTTCTTAAGACTTTTATTTTTTTTGGAAAAAAATCCTTTTCAATCTGAGAAAACCTCTTAGGAGAGAAATTTAAAGCTACTGGGACATAGAGTGGCATAATTTCAATGTTAAATTGAAAAATGGAAACTTCTTAAAAAGATTTAACTGTAGCTCAAAATCTTATTTAGTTATAGTTGGAAATCCAAGGACTATACCCAAAGTGCTGGCAAGATAATCTTCTCTTTCCCCAATATGGCACACTTATTGCTGACATCTTCTACTGCACATCACATCCTGAACTGAATGCCCCCCATTTTGAATTCTTTCTGTCTCCAGCTTATCTCTCCCTGGTTGTATCACTAGCACCCAAAATTCAGCATGTCCACAATGGAGCTTATCATCTTTTCCCAAACCTGTTCCTCCTTCTGCTGCTATTGCTCTGTCAGTGGCACCAATAGTCATGTTAATGTTATTTGGGACTTTTCCATCTCTATCACCTCTCATGTCTGTTATCTTATCAAATTTTGTGGATTCCAACTTTGCATGTCTCTCACATCCATCCCTTCCCATTCCCATCTCTACCACCTTAGCATGGTACATCTCTGCCCACATGGACTGCTCAAATAGCATCCTAATAAAGCTTCCAGTCTCCTTGTTCCCTACTCCAAACCATCTTACTATCACAAAAACATTTATATTTTATTTGATTTTTTTTACTTGAGCATGTCATCCCTCTGCTCAGAGATCTTCCTTGACTCATCTCTTGCCTACTCATTGCCTAGTATTCCAGGCCACCCAGTCTTTCTAGTGTCATCTCATATTAATCTCTATAAATTTTGGACTCTTGAATTGTACTGCTTTTTGTCCTTTGAACATATTCCACACTTTCCTGTGCTTGTACTTCTCACACAGCTATGTCTGGAAATTGATCCCCATGAATTCTTACCTATGCTTTAAGGCCCAGTTCAAACGCCACTTTCCTCACAAAGCCACTGACTGTCTCTCTAGTCAGAAATGATCTTTTCACCCTTGGATCTCATGTAACACTTTGCTTTATAACTCTCCAATGCACACAGTGTTGTGTACTATATATGCCCTATATCCTACAGAAGCTCCATAAGGGCAGAAACCATGTCTTCCTTGAATGTTTCTAGTTCTAGGAAAATAAAAAAGGGCTTTGCACATAGCAAGGATCTCAAACTGCTGCATCACAAATCCTTAACAAGTATTTATTTAATGAATAACATAAGGTTTGCAAAGGGCTAAACCTAAGAGAAGATAGCATTTTTTATATTTCCAAATATCTGGAATTTCCATTTTATATACATACATATATATACATATATGTGTGTGTGTGTGTGTGTGTGACATTAACAGTTATTTTAACTCATCCTACTCTACAATAAAATAGCCATAATTGTTTTAAAAATAAAACTAAAATAGCATGAATTCAACTTCTATTATCTTAATTTATTCATTACAGAAATGACTCTATCCTTATAAAGGACCTTTCATTGAAGTATCAAAAATTACTTTACAAAAGCGACAATGGACTTCCTTCTTAGATGTATAGCCACAGAGAAGTTGTGACTTTTTAAAAGTACATTGGAAAGGAAGCCAGAAGAAGAGCACAGAGAGCAAGTTTTCCTCTTCTTCTCCATCTCTTCTCTGGTGTAGTCTAAGTTTATATTTACAAAGTTCTTACTCCATATAGAAGACAGTGTGAAGTAACTGACAGAGTTTTTCTCAAAACTAGGAGAACGTGCATTTGAATACCTCTTCTGGCACATACTGGCTGTGTAAATATGGGCAAATCACTCGATCTTTTAGTCTTCTAGGCAAATCTCTAATACTATAAGTTTAAAATAAACTTCAAATCAGCACTGGTAAAGAAATTTCCTTAACTAGGAGCTTCCTATGCCAATACCAGTGAAAATAAAGGCCTCACACCTATTTTTAATAAAACTCTTTCAAATATATTAGCTCATTAAAAGACTGCAAGCTCTTTAAATATTAAGAAAATTTTGTATTTATATTTTACATATAGCATAGCGCCTTAAACGTACCATGGGTGATTAATCGATGTTTACAGATTGATTGCTAGATCCTCCTAAGAACTCCATGAGATAGGTAAAACTGGTATCCATATTTTATAAATGAAGAAATCAAGGGACAGCTAGGCTAAGTGATGTGTTTAACTTTGAACAGCTAAGGAAGCTTTTAGTCAGGACTTAAATCTGTGTCTTACAGTTCCATTTTTAACACTGTTTCCACCATAGCCTGGATCCTCGCAATTTACAATTCTATTAAGCCTCACATCTTACACCAAGATGTGAGGCCAAATCCCAATATAAAAACAGCCACCTAGAACTGGGGTGGCTTCTGTGGCTCACAAGACATATTAATTTCTATTTTAAGATTCCAGTTTTAGAATTAATACCTAGGTGTATTCCACAATATTCCAGTGCTTACAAATTATTCGTTTTTTTTTTTTAAATCAGCATCTTCACTGGCTATTGACTTTATAGCACCAATTCAACCGCTGACAGCACCATGATGACTGTCAACATCCAAATTACCACCGAATATCAATGATAAAAAAGGCTGTAATTCTTAAAAAGAGAAGGGCAAGTTAAAATAAACAACTTCCCTGGGCAGAACCAAGATGGCGGCTGAAAAGCAGGGACTAGCGTGAGCTCCCCACCGACTCCCTACAAAAACCTATAAAAAATGTCTCTGAACAAATTCTAGAACTGCAGAACCCACAAAAGGGCAGAGGGAAGCAGGGCTCCAGCCTAGGACAGCCTGGATGGTCTCTGGGTGAGGTCTACCCTGCACGGAGCTGGGAGCGGAGCGGAGCAGAGCCCAGTGTGGGCGGTGTGGACCAACCAGACCAGGAACCGGGCAAAGCGTGCCCTAGCTCCCTGAATCAGTGAGCTGCAGCAGTTACCAGACTTCTCAACACACAAACACCAAAGACAACAGAGAAGGTTGGTGGGAAAAGCTGAAGGAGTGGACGAGTTCCCAGTTCGGCTACTGCCCTGGGGGCAGCAGAGGTGGGGCAGCTACAGAAGTACAGCTGCAGTTGCTTTCCGCCCCAGGCCCAACTGGTGGGAGGAATTAAGTGGTGGATCACAGCAGGAGTGCAGAGCCTGCTGAAGATCTAAGTCCAGTCCATGTTGGGGGTTCTTGGGGAAGGAGGAGTGCTCGTGTGGCAGAGCTGGCACATCCCCCCAGGCTTGGAACATAGAACTCTTCAGTCTACAAGCAGTCATACCCCACTGAAAAACTCAAGGGTCAAGTTAGTTGGTTGGGAATATGGCCAGGCAGCGAAAACACACTCAGATTCAGTTTCAGACTTTGGAATCTTACTTTGGTGACAAAGAAGACCAAAACATACAGCCTAAAGAAGTCAACAAAGTCAAAAAGCCTACAACAAAAGCCTCCAAGAAAAAACATGAACTGGTCTCAGGCCATGGAAGTGGTCAAAAAAGATTTGGAAAAGCAAGTTAGAGAAGTAAAGGAAAAATTGGGAAGAGAAATGAGAAGGATGTGAGAAAACCATGAAAAACAAGTCAATGACTTGCTAAAGGAGACCCCCAAAAAAATACTGAAAAATACACTGAAGAAAACAGCACCTTAAAAAATAGACTAACTCAAATGGCTAAAGAGCTCCAAAAAGCCAATGAGGAGAAGAATGCCTTGAAAGGCAGAATCACCCAAATGGAAAAGGAGGTCCAAAAGACCACTGAAGAAAATTCTACCTTAAAAATGAGATTGGAGCAAGTGGAAGCTAGTGACTTTATGAGAAATCAAGATATTATAAAGCAGAACCAAAGGAATGAAAAAATGGAAGACAATGTGAAATATCTCATTGGAAAAACCAGTGACCTGGAAAATAGATCCAGGAGAGAGAATTTAAAAATTATCGGACTACCTGAAAGCCATGATCAAAAAAAGAGCCTAGATATCATCTTTCAAGAAATTATCAAGGAGAACTGCCCTGATATTCTAGAGCCACAGGGCAAAATAGAAATTGAAAGAATCCACTGATTGCCTCCTCAAATAGATCCCCAAAAGAAATCTCCTAGGAATATTGTCGCCAAATTCCAAAGCTCCCAGATCAAGGAGAAAATACTGCAAGCAGCCAGAAAGAAACAATTTGAGTATTGTGGAAACACAATCAGAATAACCCAAGATCTAGCAGCTTCTACATTAAGAGATCGAAGGGCTTGGAATACGATATTCCAGAGGTCAATGGAGCTAAGATTAAAACCAGGAATCACCTACCCAGCAAAACTGAGTATCATGCTCCAAGGCAAAATATGGATTTTCAATAAAATAGAGGACTTTCAAGCTTTCTCAGTGAAAAGACCAGAGATGAATAGAAAATTTGACTTTCAAACACAAGAATCAAGAGAAGCATGAAAAGGTAATCAAGAAAAAGAAATTGCAAGGGACTTACTAAAGTTGAACTATTTTGTTTACATTCCTACATGGAACGATGATATGTATGATTCATGAGACTTCAGTATTAGATTAGCTGAAGGGAATATTCATATATATGTATATATATATATATATATGTGTGTGTGTGTGTGTGTGTGTGTGTGTGTGTGTGTGTGTATGTGAGTGTTATGTATATATATGTATGTGTATATATATATATATATACAGAGAGAGAGAGAGAGAGAGAGAGAGAGAGAGAGACGGCACAGGGTGAGTTGAAGATGAAGGGAAGATATCTAAAAGAAATAAAATCAAATTAAGGGATGAGAGAGGAATATATTGAAAGAGGGAGATAGGGAGAGATAGAATGGGGTAAATTATCTCACATAAAAGTGGTAAGAAAAAGCAGTTCTGTAGGAAGGGAAGAGAAGTCAGGTGAGGGGGAATGAGTGAATCTTGCTCTCATCGGATTTGACCTGAGGAGGGAATACCATACATACCCAATTGGTTATCTTACCCCACAGGAAAACAGGAGGAAGAAGAAGATAAAAAGGGGGGATGATAGAAGGGAGGGCAGATGGGGGTGGAGGTAATCAAAAACAAACACTTTTGAAAGGGGACAGGGTCAAGGGAGAAAATTCAATAAAGGGGGATAGGTTAGGAAGGAGTAAAATATAGTGAGTCACAACATGAGTATTGTGGAAGGGTTATACATAATGATACGCATGTGGCGTATGTTGAATTGCTTGACTTCTTAGGGAGGGTGGGTGGGAAGGGAAGAGGAGAGAGAATTCGGAACTCAAAGTTTTAAAAACAGATGTTCAAAAACAAAAAAAAAAAGTTTTTTCATGCAACTAGAAAATAAGATACACAGGCAATGGGGTGTAGAAATTTATCTTGCCCTACAAGAAAGGAAGGGAAAAGGGGATGGGAGGGGAGTGGGGTGACAGAAGGGAGGGCTGACTGGGGAATGGGGAAACCAGAATATAAGCCATCTTGGAGTGGGGGGGAGGGTAGAATTGGGGAGAAAATTTGTAATTCAAACTCTTGTGAAAATCAATGCTGAAAACTAAATATATTAAATAAAAAAAGTATAAAAAAATAAACAACTTCCAAGTAGAGAAGTAACAAATAAATAAGGGGATGCCTCTGAAAAGAAGAAAGCATCCTTCTTCTTTTGTTAAAAAAAATAAAAGGTTATCATCAACTACTGCTGTTTTAAAATGTCAGAGTGAAGAAATTAGTAGTGACTTTGCATTGATCAATTCCAACATTAAAGATTTATTGCCTTTACGAATCATCAAAGAGTGTTCCCAGGATGTTTTAATGGTAATTTTTTAATCATTAAATGTATTTTTAACTGGCTGGTACATTTAAAAACTCCCAAAGAAAGTTGGTGTGTGGAATGCGTGAAGACCTCTCCTAAAAGAGGACAAATTAAATAAATAGAAATAAGTAGGATAGTGAATCCCATTTCTCTACTTAGATATTTTCCTTTCTGTAAAGCCATTTCTCTACTTAGAGGTTTTCCCCTCCATAAGCCAAGCTAGTACCCGTAAGGCCCCCGAGAATAAGAGTGGGCCACAGGATGCTCACATCCTGTGTATTTACCTAAGGGTGAGAGGCCTGAAAGACAGAAGGGTTCAGGTGAATAAGTCAGCAACCATAAAATCCTCTGAGAGTGAGGATAGGACACAGGATGCTCAGTCCCTGTGTATTGACCCCAGGATAAGGGACCCTCAGCTCGGGAGAAGAATGGATGAAAAGCCGGAAAGCCAGGTGCAATGTAGATATGTAAGACCAGTTAGGTATGAATTATGGGAGACAAAATGTAAGGCTGCTGGGGGATATCCATCACAGATGTAAGGGTGATGGGAAAGGCTAGTTTGCCACAGATGTGAAGATGAGGTAACCAACAACTGGCTTCTGCCTGTCACAGATAACCAAACCATTTGTTCATTGTCATTGTCATTAAGATAGATTTATCACTTCAGATTGATTGGAGAATGGGATAAAAATGGTGGGAAGGTTATGTCCGTCACCTGCTTTTCAAAAATAACCATACTATTTGTTCTTTGCCATTGTCACCAGGTAGATTTATCGCGTCCAGATTGTACCCTCAAAGCTTATGTCTGCAAGCTGAGAGGAAGGAGGTTGGGAGGGGGAATTGCGGTTAGGGACCTATATAAACACCCCAATTCTCTGTGTCCAGTGTGCTCTGACACTGAGAGGTGCCTGGAGTTGCCCTTTCCGGCGGGATCGTAATAAATTTTCCTTTCTACTTTCACCTTGAGACGCCTCTGTTTTTAATTTTTGGATTTGTAAATCCATACCACACATTGGTGATTTATATGCACCTCCTTTCCAGTCTTCATTCTCTATTCATGATGCAAACTGTTGAGTCATAATCAAAGGGTTATCAACACTTCTTCAGCTACTGGAATTGTATTTTTCATTCCTGGAAGTCACATGGTCATTTCGCTATTTATTGTGAACAGAATCCAGGAATAAAAGGAATCTGTGGGATCTGTATTCAGAGAGTAATAGGTATTCCCAGGCTGCTTGGGAACTATCTGGTATTTTAAAAGTTACAGTAATTTAAGAACAAATGAATATGTGAAGATACAGACAACTAATTGTCATCCTTTGGAAATCTTTCCTATGGGTAAGCAGACTGTTTCAACAATCACAAGACATCATTAACTGCTAATTATGATACATTGTACACTATAGGTTAGGGAAAGCCAGAAGCCAGTGCTGACAGAATGTGATCAGGTACTCACAGTTTGTGTGCCCCACACTTGCTGTGAGAAATAGAAGATATTTTTCCTCTCTTATAACATTAGAATTCATGTTCCTTTGAGTGAAATATCAAACTCAAAGTAAGCATTTGTCCCCAGCACCGGACAATACTGAGGTTGTGGGTCAGGGGGAAATCACTTTAAGATTAAAGTTTACTTGGCTGGGTTTATCTGTTTTAGCTTGAACCCTCAAAGCCCTTAAATTTATAGAGCATAATATCCAAGAAGCAACTCCATATCCAGATCCATACTGACTGTAATTTAGATCTTACTCCCTCCTCACCCTGCCCCCCATTTGCTAAGTTCCTAATACATGTCAGGCATTATAAAATGTGTTGGAAATATACCTAGATATGAAAAAAATAACCACTACCCTCAATGAGTTTATATTCTGTTAGAGAAGACAGAAACAAATAAATTTAAAGATATATGTAGTTTTGCATACATGTACACACATATATGTATATAAACATGTCTTTATATATCAATATCTATATACATGTACACATATGTGTATATATAATATTTTATATATCTAAATACCCATTCACACACCTATACATGTACTCACATATGCACAACCATATATTTGTTACTGTTGTTCAGTTGTTTCAGTTACATTTGACTCTTAGTGGCACCATTTAGGTTTTCTTTGCAAAGATACTTAAGTGGGTTTCCATTTCTTTCTCCAGCTCATTTTAGAGATGAGAAAACTGAGGTAAACGGGGCAAATGACATGCCCAGGGTCACACATCTATTAAGTGAAATCAGATTTGCACTCGGGTCTTCCTAATTCTAGGCCTGGTGCTCTCTCCACTGTGCCACCTAGCTGCCCTATATGTATATATAATATATATGTGTGTGTGTATGTGTGTGTGTGTATGTATGTATATATACACTTATATATGTATGTATGTATATATGTGTTTGTGCATATGCACGTATGTCTATATTTACACATATATACACATTTTTCACATGCAAATATTTACAAGTGTACCATACGTATCCATTACCATAAGTATCTGCTTCAGGGCATGAAATCAGCTGCGAGGAAGCCAACAAACCTTACTAAAATCTCTGAAATTAGACAAGGACCCGATGAGACTCCTGGAGCTTTCTTGGAAAGGTTATATGAGGCTTACCGGACCTACAGTTCCATTGACCCGGAGGCCCCGGAAAATAGAAGGGCTATTAATGTTGCTTTTGCCACCCAATCGGCCCCTGACATCCGAAAGAAGCTCCAGAAACAGGAGGGTAGATTCAGTCATATCTCAGTTAGTAGAAATAGCTCAGAAGGCTTTTTATAACAGGGACACCCCTGCAGATGTGACTAGTAAGCGGTGTGCTAAAGTTGTGGTTGCAGCCCTCCAGTCACTGGACGGAACGGGGGAAGGGGGCGTGAGCCCCCTCCTCGCAGCTGCCTTAGTAAAGACCAGTGTGCTTACTGTAAGGAGATTGGCCATTGGAAGAATGAGTGTCCCCGAGGAAAAGGAAGGAAGGCTCACCCACCCTCAGTGCTGGTCACGACCGATCAAGCCTAGGGGTGCCTGGGTTCCACCCCCATTGGTTCTAGGGAACCCTGGGTTCAGCTTTTAGTTGGGGGACATCCAGTTAATTTTCTGGTCGATTCAGGGGCTGCCCATCCTGTGCTCAAGACCCCATTAGGCCCCTTATCAGCCTGATCTACGTCTGTCCAAGGCGCTACTGGACAAGCCGCCTTTTTCCCTTGGATCACCGATAGAGTGGTCGACCTTGGCAAAGGAACTGTAACCCATTCTTTCCTTGTCATGTCTGACTGCCCATATCCACTTCTTGGAAGAGACCTTCTCCATAAACTCAGGGCTACTATCTCTTTTCCACACCATCCCCCACTTTCACCTTTGCCCTGCCAGAGGAAAACGTTCCCAAAGGGTCTCTAAATACCGAAATCACCCTGCCCCTCTCGGCCGAGTACCTTCTTGCTGTGACCCCTGCGGCACTTCCCTGTCTTTCCTCTCCCTCTCTCGTGCTCTCTCTGTTACAACAAGAATTTCCCAAGGTCTGGTCTGAATCCAATCCCCCTGGCTTGGCTGCGCATCACCCCCCAGTGGTAGTTCAGCTCCTTGCCTCAGCCTCTCCCGTTGCTGTCTGGCAATACCCTATGTCCCAGGAAGCACACCGAGGCATTTCCATTCACATCCAATGTCTCCAAGACCACGGGATCCTGGTTCCCCACTCTTCCTCTTGGAATACCCCTTTGCTGCCTGTACGGAAGCCCTGTTCCAGGGACTTCCGCCCTGTCCAGGATCTAAGGGAAGTCAACAAGCGAGTAGAAACCTTACCCTCTGATGTCTCCAACCCATACACTTTACTTAGCCTTCTTCCTCCAAATAAGGTTTGGTATACTGTCCTTGATCTGAAAGACGCCTTTTTCTCCATTCCTTTAGCCCCAGTTAGCCAGCCTCTCTTTGCATTTTAATGGCATGATCCAGACGGGGCGTATTCTGGACAACTTACTTGGACCCGATTGCCCCAAGGGTTTAAGAATTCTCCTACTCTTTTTAGTGAAGCCCTTCATAATGATTTGGCACCCTTCCGTTTGGAACACCCTTCTTGTACCCTCCTGCAATATGTAGCTGATATACTATTAGCTTCTAGTTCTTATGATGAGTGCCTGACCTCTACCCGTGCCCTCCTGTCCCTTCTGCAATCATTAGGATATCGTGTATCTGCAAAGAAAGCACAATTGTGCCTCCAGTCTGTTTCTTATCTAGGCTACACTCTACAAGAGGGGCAGCGATCTCTCTCTCCTGAGCGAGTACGGGCAGTACTGGCTATCCCTACTCCATCTACCAAAAAGCAGGTCCGGGAATTTCTAGGTGTGGTTGGATATTGCAGGCTGTGGATTCTTGGGTTTGCAGAGCTAGCTAAACCCCTTTACTCTGCTACTTCCGGGCAGGGACCCCTCGTTTGGGGGGAAGCTGAACAAGCTGCTTTTGAAAACCTCAGTCATGCCCTTCTCTCTGCACCAGCCTTGGCACTCCCTGATATCCACAAGCCTTTTCACCTCCTTGTGACGGAAAAAATGGGAATAGCTAAGGGTGTCTTAACACAGCCATTGGGACCATGGAAGCGGCCTGTGGCGTATCTTTTTAAATGCCTGGATCCCGTAGCCTTGGGATGGCCGCCCTGCCTCCGGGCTATAGCAGCTACTGCTCTTTTAGTCAAGCAGGCTGATAAGTTGTCCTTTGGTCAAAATCTCTCTATTTCAGCCCCATACTCGGTTGAGACCCTACTTCGCTCCTCGCCGGATCGCTGACTCTCCCACTCTCGCCTCACTCACTACCAAGCACTCTTATTAGACCACCCTCGCTTGTCTTTTATTCATACAGGAGCCCTTAACCCAGCTACCCTGCTGCCTGACTCTGATCCGTCTGTCCCTATCCATAATTGTCATCAACTTCTTGATCAAGTCCAGTCTCCTCGTCCCGATCTGACAGATGTTCCTCTCTCGAACCCAGACTTGATACTCTTTACCGTGGTGGTAGTTTTGTTCAGGATGGTGTCTGCTATGCTGGAGCCGCTGTCATTTCCTCTCCATCTCTCAACGTTCTTTGGTCAAGCCCCCTCCCCTCCGGATCCTCCACCCAGAGGGCTGAACTCATTGCTCTTACCCAAGCCCTCCATCTTTCAGAAGGCAAATCTGTTAACATCTACAGTGATAGTTGCTACACTTTTGCTACAGCCCACATCCATGCTTCTTTGTATCGTGAACCGGGCCTGCTCACTTCTGCTGGTAGGGAAATCCACAAAAAGTCTGAAATTCTAGACCTTCTTGATGCTCTCCAGCTCCCTTCACAGCTTGCTATTATCCATTGTCCTGGTCACCAGACCAGTGACTCTCCTAAGGCTCTGGGCAATCGAGCTGCTGATTCTGCTGCTCAGCTCTCGGCTGCTTCTTCCCTCATTGCCCCCTTGGTGCCAACCCCACTCCCTCCCAGTCCTGTCTATTCCCCCTTGGATTATTCCTTCGCTATCCAAAAGGGAGGAGCGAAGGAAGGATCATGGTGGGTCATAAAGGACAAAATTTTTATTCCAAATGCTCTAGTAAGGGAATTGATTAGAGAAGTCCATGGCTCAACTCACCTGGGATCTAAGAAAATGCACCAGCTACTTGAGAGGTACTACATCCAGAATATAACCAATCTGATACAAGATACAGTAGATCGGTGCACAGTATGTGCCCAAGTAAATGAAAAACAAGGCAAAAAAGCCCCGTTAGGGGTACAAATTAGGGGCTGTGCACCAGGGGAGGTCTGGGAAGCGGACTATATGGAAGTTAAGCCACCCGCAGCAGGATATAAATACCTCTTAGTTTTTATAGACACCTTCACAGGCTGGGCAGAAGCTTTCCCCACTCGGAATGAGACTGCCCAAACTGTAGTGAAGAAGATCCTGAATGAAATTTTACCCCGATTTGGATTGCCCCTTAAGATTGGTTCCGATAATGGCCCCTCCTTCACTGCTAAAATTTCCCAAGGTATATCTAAGGCATTGGGAATAGACTGGAAACTACACTGTGCATATAGACCTCAGAGTTCAGGACAGGTAGAAAGAATGAATCGTACATTGACGGAATGCCTTACAAAACTTTGTCTGGAAACGGGTGAAAACTGGGTAACATTGCTTCCTCTTGCTCTCCTCTGGGTAAGATGCACCCCAAATAAACTGGGTTTATCCCCCTTTGAAATTCTTTATGGGAGGCCGCCTCCCATTTTACCTGTTGTAAGAGAAGACCTGATAGCGGAAGCAACTAACTCCTCTGTTGTTAAGTTCCTTCAGGGTCTCCAAGAAACCCAAAACTCGCTCCACAAGCAGGTGCCAGACATGCTGCCCAACCCAACCTCAGATTCTGTGCATAAGTTTCAACCGGGTGATACTGTTCTAGTCAAGAAGCATATCGCTACAGATCTTACCCCAAAGTGGAAGGGGCCACATACTGTAATTCTTACTACACCCACCGCTGTCAAGGTCGATAACATCTCTGCCTGGATTCATCACAGTCGAGTTAAAGCAGCTCTGCCTGAGGAATGGAAAGCGGAACCCCTTGGAGATCTACTAAAGATAAGACTGTCTCACTCTTCATCCTGATTTCCCTGCTCTTCCCTTATGTTTCCTCCCGAAACCCCCAAGCCCCAAAACTTGACTCTGACTGGGTGGTCACTGTACCAAAAGGACAATCTTGGACCTTTAGCGATTCCAGCCGCATCCTTCTCCCCCTCAACACTCTGTTTCCCAGATTTAAAGGATCCCCAGCAGCGGTAGGTTTTTTACTCTGCACTGATTCAGGGTGCCCGGCCTCGTGTACTTGTGCCTGTGTCTCAACTGATCCTAAGGGATCCCTCTGTGAATGGGCAGGAAGTAAGGGGGGGGGGGTCCAGATCTACTGTTCTGCATTCAAACAACTGGAATTGCCCTTAATATCATTATTCAAAATCCCTCGGACGCTATCTGGGGAACACAAGTTTCCCGGACCTTAGCCCTTTTCCAATTCAATTGGGATGAGGGTAAGAATGGGAAATTTGAACTAGGAGACAGGATGACTCTCACTGTGAGCAGTGGAGATAAGGACCATCCCCCTCCTGTACCGTTATCCCCTATAGGACCTCTGGAACCAGTCCTCGAAGATCTAAGCCCACAGCCCCCAGGTGTCCCTAATGTCCCGGAGCCCCCAGGCACCCCTGATGTCCCAAAGGCTCCAGAGATACCAGTAGGCTCAGGAGCACTCGTCCCTGTCCTGCACCCGCCACCCATTCATCCCCCCACTCGAAACTTAAATCTTTTTCGTCTCCTAGAATCTACCCATCGGCTTGTGAACATAACAAATCATAAACTTGCTCAAGATTGCTGGGTCTGCGTAGACCCCCAACCCCCTTTCTTCATGGGCTATGCTTTACAAGATGCAGTTAGGGAGACTTCTACTGCTGACCTATGCACTTGGGACCAGCCTAAGCTTACACTGGGTGATTTGCAGGGGACAGGCACCTGCTTGACCACTTCCTTCACATCTCCCTCGAATCCGCTCTATAGATTCTGCTCCAAAACCATAGAGATGACTAGTCCCGAATCTGATCCTTACTGGTTCATGGCCCCACCCAGTTCCTGGTTGGCCTGCAAGGATGGCCTGACCCAATGTGCCCGTGCCTTGATACTGCTGACACAGGAGGACCCTCTCTGTGTCTTGGTTGCAATTCTACCAAGGTTCTCTCTTATGACTTGCTTGAAGGGTAGAGAGTTCTTCTCCTCGCACTCCGAGCTAGTACATACAGGGAGGTCTCAGCGAGCTGTGCCCATCCTCATCCCTTTGCTAGCGGGATTGGGGTTGGCTGGCTCAACAGCGGTAGGTGCTGCAGCCCTCATTCAGAGTGATAGCAGTTATCGCGAATTGAGTGCTCAAGTCAACCTGGATATAACACACATTGAGAAATCCGTTGCTCAGCTGGAGTGGCAGGTCGATTCTCTGGCTGAAATGGTCCTCCAGAACAGGAGGGGTCTGGACTTTCTCTTTTTGAAACACGGGGGCCTGTGTGCCACCCTGGAAGAAACTTGCTGTTTCTATGCTAACAATTCGGGAGTCTTTCGAGAAAGTCTCACTTTGGTCAGGGAAGGACTGCGGAGGAGGCAGAAGGAGAGGGAAAGTGGAGAGAATTGGTACCAATCCCTTTTCAATGCCTCTCCCTGACTCACCACCCTGCTTGGCGCTTTGGCTGGCCCCCTTGTTCTATTGATACTGGCCATAACCGTAGGTCCATGTTTACTTTCCCATATCTCAAACCTAATTCGTTCTCATGTAATTACTGTCCCTATCCCAGTGCGCCAGACTTTAGATGCCCCAGATTAGGTTCCTCTTTCGAAGGTTTGAATAGCTCCATAAAAGAAGTGGGGAATGTGAGACTCGAAGAAACCAGTTAAGACCTCTAGCCCCTGACAACACCCCCAGAAAGAATGGACTCAGACCTCTTTGGCATTTAGCAAATGTTCCTGGGGCTCCATGACTCCTCCAAGGAATGTCACTAGATAATATCATCCCACCGAATGATAACCTGTCAGAATCCGTGATCTGTCCCTGTGCCCCTGGACCACCTTATGACCTGGCCCGTAAATTTCAAGAGATAATTAACCACTGCACCCTGTTTTTTTCTGTATAAATACTACTTCTTCACCCCAACTCAGGGCCATTCTGATTTGGGTGGAACACCGAATGGTCGCTGACTAATAAATTCTTCATTTAAAACTTATACTCTGTGGCGTGTCTCACTTGCTCTTGGTATAACAGCAGCAAGCCTTGGGGTTAGTTGGTTTGAGAGGCTGCCTTGGCCCCAGCTATTGGAACTTTTCACCCCAGGATAGTGAAGATAGTTGCATGTTTGAGACCAGGAAGATTGAGGAAACCTCTGCTGATGAGGAACACTAGACCCACTTGAAGTGGGGTGGGGGTGAGAAGGAACCAGCACATGCCTGGTGAGTGCAGAAGTCATGGGGTAGAAAGCCTCTGGCTGTGGGCACTTACAGGAGGTTGGAGGTTTGGCTTTGGTTCCAGGCTAGAGGGGAGAATTGAAGATCTGGGCCGAGAGGCACCATTTCCCATACCCCAGGGCTAGAGGTGATTAGAAAAATCAAGCTATCACCATAAAAAATGCACAGACAAAGGAGAAAGAATCCAAACACAGAAAGCTATTACAAGAATAGAGATGACCAGGGTTCATCTTCAGAGGAGGATACAGAAGTAAAGAAACACCCAAAGAGTAATGTCAAATGGTCACCTGCCCCAAAAGAATTTATAGGAGAGCTTTAAAAAGATTTTAAAAATCAAATCACAGAGATGGAGGAAAAACTAAAAAACAATAATAATAATCCAAGAAAAACAAGAATTTTATGAAAGGAAAGTCAATGAATTAGAAAAAGAGATCCAGAATCTTAAGGAGGAAAATGACACCTTGAAAATTAGAATTGAGAAAGTGAAGCCAGTGAAATTATAAGAGATCAGGAAATAATTAAACAAAACATGAATAATGAAAAATAGAAGAGAAAGTAAAACATCTTCTAAGAAAAACAACAGATTTGGAGAATAAATTGAGAAGAGAAAATATAAAAACAATCAGACTAACTGAAAATTAGGATCAAAAAAAGAATCTTGATGCAATGATACAAGAAATAGTTAAAGACAATTGTCCTGAAGCATTAGAACAAGGCAGGGAAGTAGAAATAGAGAAAATCCATCATAGTCAAATTCCAAAACCCACAGCTCCAGGATAAAATACTAAAAGCATCAAGATTAAAACAATTTACATATGAGGGTGCCACAATTAGAATTACACAAGACCTAGCAGCAGAGACCTTAAAGGACCACAGGCCTTAGAACACAATATATCAAAGAGCAAAAGAACAAGGGCTCTGGCCGAAAATATCATACCCTGCAAAGTTAGGTATTATTCTGAATAAAAAAAATGGACATTTGATAAAACTCTCGGACTTTCAAGACTTTATTAATAAAAATCCTGAACTTAATAGAAGATTCGACATACAAGAACCAAGAGAAACATAAGGTACACATCAAAGACTGATTATAAGGGATTCATAAGGACAGACTGTTTACGTTTTATATATGTAAAATGTAAAATGTATGTCTAAGATTCTTAATAATTGGTGAGATCTTAAGAAAGATTGGGGCAAACCTGACTATAATATGATTTTAAAAGGTAAAACCATTTAGGAACAGCTAAGAAGAGTAATCATTTTATACAAATGAGGTACAAGAGGAAGAATGGATGCAGAGGAATTAGATGGGGGAGGAGGGATGGTAGTTCTGGTAACCTACTTTCATCAGGAATGGGTTTAAGAGGGAACAATACATATATTTGGAAGGGTATAAAAGTCTTATAAATTTAGAAGAAATAAAATGGTAAGGGCATAGGGAGGGGGAGATGACAAGGGAGGGATTTTTAGAGGGAAGAATGAGGGAATAGGTAAAAGGGGGTAGAGCACGGTGTTTAGATTTATGGGAATGGGAGGATAGGGGAGGGATCCTTGAAGCGGGGTAGGCAAGTAATAGGAGAGCAAGGTAGTGGGTAGAAGTAAAGTAGAGGAGTCAGGAGGGATAGGAAACAAAACATATGCACAAAGATTAAAACATTTAAGATACTTCCTTAGTTGTGAGACAGGGTCCGAAGAGATTGGTGAAAATAAAGCATTCATATAAAAAAGACAATTATAACTGATTTCACTTGTATATCAAATTAGATACCTTCCCACTTGTTCACTTTTTATGTTGAGTATAATTTTTCTTGAAAGTTTGAATACTATAATTAAGTTTCTTCTGATATTTTCTCTTCTATACGACAATAATTAAAAGAATGTGAGATTGTTACAGTGTGGATATTCCCTTCATTAAAACAGATCGCAATTTCTTTGCCACTTAGTAAATAGTGCCATTGTAGACATGCACAGTTAAGTGTCACATACTGAATACAGCAAGTCTTCTGCTCAGGCCTCTGCCATGTTTTCTCAGGATCCATTTTTAAGTACTCTTATATTCTGACTATGGGTATCTTTGAGGGTGGGATGGCATAATTCTAAAACCCCTCATTCCAGCCAGATTAACTACTTTTTCCTCCATTCAATATTATTTTTATTTTCACTTTCAGTTTCTCTTCCTCCCTCCACCCTTTCCCCACCCACTGAGAAGATAAGAAATACAAAACTCACTACAAAGTCATGCAAAGCAAATTTCTGCATTAGTCATGTTATGGGGAAAAAATAAGAAAAAGTCATGATGAAGGACATGGTTTCAGAAAATCCCGTAACAACTCATATGAATTGAGGCAGAGTGAAATCAGGAGAACCGGAAGAACAATTTATTCAATAACAGCAATAACGTAGTCAACTGTGAGGGCAGCTGGGTGGCACAGTGGATGGAATGCTGAGCCTAGAATCAGGAAGACTTCTGTTCCTGAGTTCAAATCTAGCCTGAGACACTTACTAACTGTGTGACCGTGGGCGAGTCACTTAACCCTGGTTTACCTTAGTTTCCTTATCTGTAAAATGAACTGGAGAAGAAAATGGCAAACCCCTCCAGTATATTTGCCAAGAAAACCCCAAATGGGGTCATGAAGAGTTAGACATGACTGAAATGGCTGCACAACAACACAACTGTAAAGGACAGTAATACTCTGGATAGAGTACCAAACCTAGAGTCAGGAAGACCTTGAAATCCAGCCTTAGACATTTACTAGCCATGTAGACACCACCCAAGTCACTTAACCCTGTTTTCTTCATTTTCCTCATCTGTAAAATGAGCTGGAGAAGGAAATGGCAAACCCCTCCAGTATCTTTTTTTAATGTTTGTTTGGTTATTTATTAATATATTTTAATGTCCCCGCTTCCCCCATAGAGTGTCAGTCTCATTTTATTTTATTTTTATTATTTAATATTTTTAGTTTACAACATTGATTTCCACAAGCTTTTGAGTTACAAATTTTCTCCCCATTTCTACCCTTCACTCCACTCCAAGATGGCATATATTCTGATTGCCCCTTTCCCCATTCTGCCTTCCCTTCTGACACCCCCTCCCCCTCCCCCACCTTATCCCCTTGCCCATTACTTTCTTTTAGGGCAAGACAGATTTTTATACACCATTGCCTGCATGTCTTATTTCCCAGTTGCATGTAAAAACAACTTTTTTTGAACATTTGTTTTTAGAACTTTGACTTCCAAATTCTCTCCTCTCTTCCCTCCCCACCCACCCTCCTTGAGAAGGCAAGCAATTCAACATAGACCACACACATATCATTATGCAAAACACTTCCATAATAATCATGTTGTGAAAGACTAACTATATTTCCCCCCATCCTATCCTATCCTATCCCCCTTTATTTAGTTTTCTCCCTTGACCCTGTCCCTTTTCAAAAGTTTTTGCTTTTGACTACCTCCTCCCCCAATCTGCCCTCCCTTCTATCATCCCCACCTCTTATCTCCTTCCACTCCTACTTTCCTGTAAGGTAAAATACCCAATTGAGTGTGTTATTCCCTCCCTAAATCAAATCCTATGAGAGCAAGATTCACTCATTCCCCCTCACCTGCCCCCATTTCCCTTCCATTATAACTGCTTTTTTTCTTGCTACTTTTATGTGAGATAATTTACACCATCCTATCTCTCCCTTTCTCCTTCTCCCAATATATTCCTCTCTGACCCCTTTATTTTTTTAGATACCATCCTTTCATGTTCAGCCTGTGTCTTCTCTCTCTCTCTCTGTCTCTCTGTGTGTCTCTCCCTCTCTCTCTCTCTCTCTCTCTCTCTCTCTCTCTCTCTCTGTATATATATATATATATATATATATATATATGTATGTATGTATGTATGTATGTATGCATGTATGTATACTCCCTTCAAGTACCTTAATACTGGAAAAAGGCTCATGAGTTACAAATATCATCTTTCCATGTAGGAATGTAAATAAAATGGTTCAACTTTAGTAAGTCTCTTATGATTTCTTTTTCTTGTTTACCTTTTCATGCTTCTCTGGATTCTTATATTTGAAAGTCAAATTTTCTATTCAGCTCTGGTCTTTTCATCGAGAATGCCTGAAAGTCCTCTATTTTATTGGAAGTCCATATTTTGCCCTGGAGTATTATACTCAGTTTTGCTGGGTAGGTGATGCTTGGTTTCAATCCTAGTTCCTCTGACCTCTGGAATATCATATTCCACACCCTTTGATCCCTTAATGTAGAAGATGTTGTGTTATCCTGATTGTATCTCCACAATACTTGAATTGTTTCTTTCTGGCTGCTTACAGTATTTTCTCCTTGACCTGGGAACTCTGGAATTTGGCTACAATATTCCCAGGAATTTTCTTTTTGGGATCTTTTTCAAGAGGTGAACAGTGGATTCTTTCAATTTCTATTTTACCCTCAGGTTCCAGAATATCAGGGCAGTTTTCCTTGATAATTTCTTGAAAGATGATGTCTAAGCTCTTTTTTTTGATCATGGCTTTCAGGTAGTCCAATAATTTTTAAAATATCTCTCTTGGATCTGTTCTCCAGATCAGTGGTCTTTCCAATGAGATATTTCACTGTCTTCTATTTTTTCATTCTTTTGGTTCTGTTTTATAATTTCTTGATTTCTCATCAAGTCACTAGCTTCCACTTTCTCCATTCTAATTTTTAAGATAGTATTTTCTTCAGTGGTCTTTTGGACCTCTTTTTCCAATTGGCTAGTTCTGCCTTTTAAGGTGTTCTTCTCCGCATTGGCTTTTTGGAGCTCATTTGCCATTTGTGTTAGTCTATTTTTAAGGTGTTATTTTCTTCAGTACTTTTTTTGGGTCTCCTTTAGCAAGTCTTTGACTCGTTTTTCAAGGTTTTCTTGCATCACTCTCATTTCTCTTCCCAATTTTTTCTCTACTTCTCTTACTTGATTTTCCAGTTCCTTTTTGAGCTCTTCCATGGCCTGAGACCACTTCATATTTTTCTTGGAGGCTTCTGATGTAGGATCTTTGACATTATTGACTTCTTCTGGCTGTATGTTTTGATGTTCTTTGTAAACAAAAAAGATTCTATACCCTGAGTCGGAGTCCTTTTACACTGCTTGCTCATCTTCCCAGCCAGTTACTTGACTTTTGAGCTTTTGGTCAAAGTATGAGTGCCTTCAGAGTGGATAGTGCTTTGTCCCGCTTCAGAGGTTTTGTGCTGCTGTTTTCAGAGCTACTTCTATTCTAAGGTGGTATGATACTCCTCTCCTGGCCTGTGCTCTGGTCTGTGAGTGAAAGCACTCCTTTCTGCCATGTAATCACCAGGAGGACTCCCTCTCCACAGTCACCAAAAGCTCTACTATACCAGCGCTCCTCCTCCCCCAAGAACCACCAACCAGGACTGTGAACCAGATCCAAGCAGGACAATGTGAGAGAACCTTGCCGCAGCACCAGCAAAGCTCTCCCTGCACTCCTGCTCTGATCAGGTAGTTGACTCCTCCTAGAGGGTGGGTCTGGGGATGGAAGCAGCCACAGCTGGAGTTCTAGAAGCAGCTTCTGGAGCTTTCAGCTACTGCTGGGCCACCTCCACTGCCCCTGGGCTGGGGCCGGACCATGCACTTCTCTCACCCAGATCCAGAAGTTTTCCCACTGACCTGCTCCATTGTCATTGGTGTTTGTGGGTTGAGAAATCTGGTAACTGCCACAGCTCAGTGATTCAGGGCCCTGAGACCTGCTCCATCTGGTCTACTCTGGCCAGGTCTCTTCAGGGATGGCCCGAGTTGGACTGCACTCTGCTCCCAGCACAGTGGGATCAATGCTTCCCAGCAACCATCCACCATCCAAGTCGTTTTGGGCTAAAGACATGTTTCTCTCTGTTATTTTGTGGGTTCTGGAGCTCTAGAATTTGTTTAGTCATTTTTACAGGTGTTTAGAGGAGTTTTGGGGAGAGCTTAAGTGAGAACCTGTTTTCAAGCTGCCATTTTGGCTCTGCTCCCCATCCCTCTAGTGTCTTTGCCGAGAAAATCCTGGATGGGGTTAGAAAGAGTCAGACACAACTGAAATGATGGAACAACTAGTTACCCAGGCTCCTAACCTAGGTATTCTCTACCCCTTGCTCTCTATCACCCCCCTACCCCCGTGTCCAATCAGTACCAGGTTCTTTCATTTCTTCCTTCATAACTGCTCTCAGATAACACCCATTCTCTCTTCTGATCCTGTAATAATTCTAATTCAGTCACTCAGCGCCTCACTGAAATTATGGCACCTTGACCAGAATGCTGGTTGGTCTCCCTGCCTACTATCTCTCCCCACGCCAACCCATCTTACACTCAGTTGTCAAACTGCTTTTCCTAAATCTCAGACCAGACCAGGTCACTCCTCTCCCCCTATTCAATAAGCTCCAGTGGCTCCCCATCACCTCTAGGATCAAATATAAAATCTTTTGTGCTCAAAACCCTTCATAAGTAGCCCCTTGTCATCTTTCAGGTATTCTTATGTTTGACTCTCTCCTCATGAAGTCTGTTGCTCTCTCTGCTGGGAGCAGAAACTTTTTTTTATTTTCCTTTCTTTGTATCTCCAGTGCTTAGCACAGTAAATATGCCACTTGAATGACTGAGTTGACATAAGTTGACAGAAAGCAAATCACACTATACTATAAATAAGACTCCCAAATATGCTTGAGAGTTCATCAAATAATCTGTCCTAGAACCAGAACATCATCATAGACAAAATTACTATTCAGAGGTATCACATACAAAAGTGGTGTTCAAAATCACAGGTATACAACATTGATTCATAAAAACAAGTATTAGTATTTTTAATATATGTCACCATATCCTTACATTTATGCCCACCAAACTACATGGAATGAACAGCTCTCAAAATGTAGAGATATAGAGGAAGAAATTGAAGCCTGTGGAAATAGTGTTATACCAAGAGCGAGTGAGACACACCACAGAATATAAGTTTTAAATGGAGAATTTATTAGCCGGCAGCCATTCGGGGTTCAACCCAAATCAAAATGACCAAGAGTTTGGGGTGGAAAAGTCAAATTTATACAATAGATCAAGGAGCAGTGGTTAATTATCTCTTGAAACTTGCATATGTTATTTTAGCAGGCTTGGCAATCCTCTTCCACTTTTGTGATCATGATACATGAAGAGGAACCTCCTAACAGACTGCAAGTACAGCATATCATACTGCTGACAAAGTGTCAACTGAATTACAAACCAGGATCTCTCTGTCCAATTTACCATTTACATCCCACAACATAAGATAAGAATAAGGAATTCAAGAGAATGTCTGGGGCTGAGGCCTTCATCCTTCAAGGCCATAGGCAGACCAAGGGACACTCCAGCTGGGTTTGTTGACACAAGATAGAGACGTCTCTCAGCCCACTCAGGAAACAAACAGAGATTGCTGAGCATCAGACCCTTCCCTTGGCCATACTCCATACTCCCAGAACAGTCATGGGGTGGGGGTGGGGGGGCCAAGGACACCCACTGAATGCCAAACAGCAGGAACTAAGTCTGATTTTCTTATGCAAACTGGGGTTTTTTAGTTAGGGGCTGGGGCAAGGTTTTTTAGCAATAGCTGGCTGCTCAGGTATCACAATAGCAAGAAGGAAAAATCCTCCTATGAGGAGAACTTTTAAAATAATTTTGAAGTGATCTAATGGTGGATCATTTTTATTTAAAACATTTTTAAGTTATGTTGAAAATCACCCTCTGTGGTACTGGAATTCACCTGAGGTTCCTTTCGGTGAAGCTACAGAAGATGAACACATATATCAACACTTTCATTAAAAATTACTAAAACACAGCCATGAACACAACCAAGAAAAACCATTTATCTAATCTGTGTGTACAACAGACTATAAAATATTAAACACAAAAGAAATAACCATAGAATAGTGACAAACCAGGTCAATTTTATCTGAATTTCATAAAATATAGAGATAAGAAAAATGGGAAATACTAAAAAACATAATAATGAAGATGATTATGACAACAAAATTGTTCTATATAAAACTCTTAGGATTTATGAAATGCTCTGCCTCCTTTATATCATTTGGTCATTCAGGTAGACCAATACTTTTAAAAAGTTCATGACACACCACATTTAATACAAGCTGATAAAAACGTATCAGGAGCGCTACATATTCATTGGAGCATGCCATCAAATCAGTACAATCCTATCCTACTCAGTTGAAAAGTCTTGCTCTTATCTTCCTCTAACATAAAGATGGGATAGCCTCAGTTGATCTTCTTCAAAACTGAGAACCACCAGCTGAAACCAGGTCACCTAAATTGATAGTATTGTGTGTTAATCTAACAATTCTTTTATTTGAATATTTCTAATCCACACACATTTTAACTACCTCAAATTTTCTTCATGAAGATTCCCTACCCCATTGATGCGTTGAGGAAAAGGGAATTAATCTCCAAGGAGAGATGGAGCTGGAATCTAATACTCAGAAGACAAAGGATAGACAGCTGCTTCTGGAGCAGTTCTTGGATCACCCTTATATATCTCCAAATGCACAACTTCAAGAGGTCACCATCCAGCATCATTCAATCAGGAGATATTTATTAACGGCTTGGGTTTTTTGTTTGTTTTTTTTTTTTCAGTTTAGTTTTGTTTCGTTTTGCTACACACTGTCCTCAGTGCTGAGGAACTTATATTTTATTGGCAGAAACATGTCCACATAAAAGAGCAAGCAAATACATACAAAATAAATGTATGGTAATTGTTGGAGAGGGAACCATAGAATCTGAGGAAAGAGGCGGGCTCATGAAGAAACACATTCTTGAACTTGGTCTTGAAACAAACCCAGTATTCCAAGAGATAGGAGGCATAGAGTGAATGCATTCCAGGAAGAGGGGACAGTCAAGCAAAAGCATGGAGAGGGGAGATGCACATGATATGTACAGAACACTGCATAAGCTACCATAACTGAATCCCAGGATCCAAGGATGGGATAGGGAGGCAATAAAAAAATAAACAAAGGATTTTAAATTTTAGTCTGGCGGCAATAAGGAGCCACTGAAGTTTACTAACTAGGATGGTGACATGGTAAGACATCAGCTTTCAGAAAATCAATTTGATAGCTGAATGGAAGATGGATTAGAGTGAAGAGAGACGCATCAGGTAGACCAAACAGAAGGGCAATTCAGTAATCGAGATATGAGGGGATGACGGTCTGCACCAGGGTGGTTGCTGAACCAAAAGAGAGAAGAGGGCATATGAGAAATGTGATAAAAGTATAAATGAAAGGATCTGGCAAGAGAAAGGATGGGAGGAAGGGTGAGAGACCATGTAGCCTAGGTGACTGGGAGGAGTAGTGGTGCCCTTGATATTCTGGTTCACTGTAGGTTCTAGTGGTCAATTCTGTACATGGAATGCATGTGTCCATCTTGACCACTGTGATGTCAAAATCTCTTTTAGCCTCTTCTATTTCCAGGCTTCAGTGACCTTTGCAAAGAGACGAGCTTGGATCTCTGGTCAGAAACTGTTTTTATTCTTTAGGAGTAATATCCCTGAAAGCTGTCCTGGTTTCTCTTATACAACACAGCTTAGCACTCTACTTCTTCAGTTTTAACAGCTGTGAACCCTGTGGAGGTTTTTTTTTTTTTTAATTCAGTTGGAACGTATAAAGGAATGGTGGTAGCAAATGTAGCTGTGATCACAGGATCCTCAGGCAGTTCTGTTAACCTGGATCTGTCTTTGTTTCCTAATACTGTTTTGACAGACCTTGCCTATGCTGATTTATGTTCAAGAAGACACCAAGGGTATATATGCTCATCTTGCCCACAATTTTAACAAACAGTAACACAAGCTCCTTAAGGTTGTGTATCAGCAAGGCAATAATCACAATATAGAAGGTAGTTGTCAAAATGCCTATGTGGTTCTGTATCACAGAATATACGAGACTCTCCACAGAGAAGGTAGAAGAAGTAAACCATTTATTTAGACACCAAATAACCAGATCCTGAAACCAATATGCCCATTTCACCACAGCAGCAAATAATTCAATACACAACACCACAGCAGAGAACTACTCCATCCCAAAACCTTCTGCCCCCTGCTGTTGCCTTCCCAAAAACTCACTCACAGCCACCATGTCTGTTCTCTTTCCCTCAGCTCTGTCATAACTGCCCTCTCACCATTTACTGTGACACAACTTCCTTTTCTTTTCTGCAATTCCTCCCACCACATGTGACTTAGGCTTCCTGTGACATAAGCAGGTCATATGGCCTATTAATGGGTGGGAAACACCTTCAATTCTAAATTGTTATTACAGGTTGTTGTTTTTGAGGTAGGTCACCTTTTTATTGGAGTTGGCTTGTTTTGCCAATTTGGCTTCCAGAAGCCTTGACCTTACTGGATTTGGAGCCAGGAAAACTTGAATTCAAATTCAGACCCTGATACTTACTAGATATATGACCCTGGACAAGTCACTTAAAATCTCTCAGCCTCAGTTTCTAACTTTGCATAGCTCTGCCTCACCTAAATCCAATTCATGAGAAAGTCAAGACATCACTCTCGTGATGTCATCAGTCTTTTTCAAGAATGAAGGACAAAGAACAACAACAACCTTTTCTCTAAAATGAGGATAATAATAGCTCCTCCCTTTGAAGATTATAGTGAGGATCAAGTGGAATAATGTATATAAAGTACTTTGCAAACCTTCAAGTCCTATATAAAAGCTTTATCATTATTATTATTGTAGCTGTTTTAATTGAACTCATAACTCTCTTAGTCTCTGTAACCTATAGCTCAGGAGATGGCCTGGAAAAACTTAGGTCTGGCTGGTGATTCTGAGGCCATCATCACCTTAATTTTCCTGACCAGTACTGTCACTTTTAGGCAAATGGAAAATCAAATATTGGCAGACTGACTCAGTCTTAGATTTGTATTCTATGCCAATCCTTAGTCATTTGAGTCACTCTAGCAATGATTATTTGCACAACCAGTACAACTCTCTTTGAAAGGAAACTTTTTCAATTGCAGTACAAAGTTAGAAGCTCTTTCTCCTTCCTGTTGCAGCATATCGGGAATTGGACTATATATAGCTTCTATTTACAGTTTCAGTGCCACGAAACTTGCTTTAAAGAATCTGATGTCGCTACAGAACCATGACCTCAGCTGTTGAATTTTCTTTCTTTTATAATTTTTTTTTATTTTTAGCTTACAACACTCAGGTCCACAAGTTTTTGAGTTCCAAATCTTCTCTCCCTCCCTCTCCTCCCCCTTCCCCTTCCAAGATGGCATGTAATCTGATATAGGTCCTACACATACCTTCACATTGAACTTACTTAAATAATAGTCCAGGTGTAAAGAAGAATTATAACAAATGGAATGAATCATGAATAATAAGAAATGAAACCAAAAAAGAAGGGAAAAAAAGAGAGAGCAAATAGTTCCCTTGATCTGCATTCAGACTCCACAATCCTTTCTCTGGATGTGCATGGCTTTCTCCATCATGAGTCTTTTGGAGCTGTCCTTGAACCTTGCATTGATGAGAAAAGCCAAGTCTATCAAAGTTAGTCTTTACAGATACCTTACAGATACATATGTTGATATGACCAATTATGCAGGTAGTAATTGTGTATAATGATCTGGTTCTGCTCCCCTCACTCAACGTCATGTCATATAAGACTTTCCAGTTTCTAATGAAGTCCATCTGCTCCTCATTTCTTATAGCACAATAGTATTCTATTATATTCATATACCACAACTTGTTTAGCCATTCCCCAATTGATGGGCATCCCCTTAATTTTGTATTCTTTGCCACCAGAAAAAGAGGTGCTATAAATATTTTTGTACATACTGATCCATTTCCCACTTGTGTGATCTCTTTAGGATACAGCAAAAGCAGTAGTATTGCTGGGTCAAAGGCTATGCACAAACCCTTTGGGTATAGTTCCAAATTGCTCTCTAGAATGGCTGGATCAATTCACAACCTCACCAACAATGTCACAATGTCCCAGGTTTCCCACATCCTCTCCAGCATTTATCATATTCTTGTTTTGTCATGTTAGCCAATCTGACAGGAGAGATAACGGTAAAATAAGATTTTGATTTGCATTTCTCTAATCAATAGTTATTTAGAGAACTTTTTCATATGACTACAGATATCTTTAATTTCTTCCTCTGAAAACTGCCTGTTCATATCCTTTGACCATTTCTCAAGTGGGGAATGATTTATATTCCAAAAATTTTAGCTCAGTACCCTGTATGTTTTAGATATGAGGCCTTTATCAGAGATGCTGATTGTAAGGATTCTTTCCAAATTTTCTACTTTCCTCCTAATCTTTGTTGAATTAGCTTTGTTTATACAGAAACTTTTCAATTTAACATAATCAAAATTATCCATTTTGCATTTTGTGACTCTCTCTATCTCTTGTTGGGTCATGAATTCTTCCCTTTCCCATAAATCTGACAGGTAAACTATTCCTTGCTCTCCCAAATTGCTTATAGTACCAGCCTTTATTTCTAAATCATGAACCCATTTTGACTTTATTTTGGTATACGGTGAATGATATTGGTAAATGCTCACTTTCGACCATACTATTTTCCAGTTTTCCCAAAATAGTGAATTCTCAGCGAGAAGCTGGATTCTTTGGGTTTATAAAAGAGTAGATTGCTGTAGTCATTGACTACTGCATCTTGTATACCTAACCTATTGCACTAATCCAACACTCTGTTTCTTAGCCAGTACCAAGTAGTTCTGATGACTGCAGCTTTATAATACTGTTTAAGATCTGATATGGCTAGGCCACCTTCCCTAGCATTTCTTTTCATTAATTCCATTCATATTTTGGACCTTTTTTTCCTCCACATGAATTTTGTTATTTCATCCAGCTTTGTAAAATAATTTTTGGTAGTTTGATTGGTATGGTACTGAATAAGCAAATTAATTTAGGTAAAATTGTCATTTTTATTATATTAGCTTGGTCTAACAAGCAACTGATGTTTTTTTTTTCATTTATTTAGATCTGATTTTGTTTGTGCGGAAAGCACTTTGTAATTGTGTTCATATAGGTCCTGGGTTTGTCTTGGCAGGTAGACTCCCTAATATTTTCTCTTATCTACAATAACTTTAAGTGGAATTTCTCTTTCTATCTCTTGCTGTTGGGCTTTGTTAGTAATATATAGGAATGCCGAGGATTTATGTGTGTTTATTTTATATTCTGCAACTTTGCTAAAGGTATTTATTATTTCAAGTAGTTTTTTTTACTTGATTCTCTAGAATTCTCTACGTAAATCATCATATCATCTGCAAAGAGTGATAACTTAGTTTCTTCTTTGCCTATTCTACCTCCTTCAATTTGTTTTTCTTCTCTTATTGCTAAAGCTAACATTTCTAGTACCAATTTGAATAATAAGGGTAACAATGGACATCTTTGTTTCACCATGGACCTTATTGGGAATGCATCTAGCTTCTCCCCATCACATATAATGATTGTTGATGGTTTTAGGTAGATGCTATTTATCATTTTAAATAAGGCTCTGTTTATTTCTATGCTTTCTACTGTTTTTAATAGGAATAGATGTTGTATTTTGTCAAAAGCTTTTTCTGCATCTATTGAGATAATCATATAATTGCTAGTTTTGTTGTTGATATGACCAATTATGCTGATACTTTTCCTAATATCGAAACAGCCTTGCATTCCTGGAATAAATCCTACCTAGTCATAGTGTATTATTCTTGTGCTAAGTTGCTGCAATTTTTTTGCTAATATTTTATTTAAAATTTATGCATCAATATTCATTAGGGAAATTGGTCTATAATTTTTTTCTCTGTTCTGTCTCTTCCTGGTTTAGGTATTAGTACCACATTTGTGTCATAAAAAGAATTTGGTAGGACTCCACCTACTTTCCCATATAGTCTATAAAGTATGGGAATTAATTGCTCTTCAAATGTTTCATAGAATTCACATGTAAATCCATCTGGCCCTGGAGATTTTTTCTTAAGGATTTCATTGATGCCTTGCTCAATTTCTTTTTTCTGAGGTGGGGTCATTTAGGTATTTTACTTCCTTATCTGTTAATCTGGGCAATTTATAATTTTGTAAATATTCATCCATTTCCCTAAGAAATTTATGTTAAATTTATGGACATACACTTGGGAAAAATAATGCCTAATTATTGTTTTAATTTTCTCTTTGTTGGAGGTGAATTCACCCTTTTCATTTTTGATACCGGTATTTTGGTTTTCTTCTTTATTTTTTTAATCAAATTGACCAAAGGTTTATAAATTTCATTGTTTTTTTTTTCATAAAATCAGCTCTTAGTTTTATTTATTAGTTCAATAGTTTTCTTGATTTCAATTTTATTAATCTCTCCTTTGGTTTTCAGTGTTTCTAATTTGGTATTTGACTGGGTATTTTCAATTTGTTCGTTTACTAGCCTTTTCAGTTGTATGCCCAATTCATTAATCTTCTCTTTCTCTATTTTATTCATGTAAGCATTTAGAAATATAAAACTTCCCCTAAAAACTGCTTTTGTTGCATCCCATCAATCTTGGTATGTTGTCTCATTACTGTCATTCTCTTGAATGAAGTCATTAATTGTTTCTATGATTTGTTCTTTGAACCACTCATTGTTTAGGATTAGATTATTTGGTTTACAATTAATTTTGAATTGATCTTTGCATGGTCCTTTATTACAAATAATTTTTATTGCATCATGATCTGAAAAGGGTGCATTGACTATATCTGCCTTTCTGTACTGGATTGTGAGTTTTTTCATGCCCTAGTACATGGTCAATTTTTGAGTATGTGCCATGTACTGCTGAGCAAAAGGCGTATTCATTTTTATCACCATTCAGTTTTCTCAAGAGGTTTATCATATCTACCTTTTCTAAAATTCCATTCACCTCCTTAACTTCTTTCTTGTTTATTTTGAGGTTAGATTTATCAAGTCCAGGGAGAGGGAGGTTGAGGTCCCCCATTAGTTTAGTTTTGCAGTCTATTTCTTCCTGTAACTCCCCTAACTTCTCCTCTAAGAATTTTGTTGCTATACCACTTGGTGCATATATGTTAAGTAATGATATTACTGAATTGTCTGTGGTGTGCCCTTTAACAAGAACTGGTTTCATTCCTTATCTCTTTTAGTTAGGTCTATTTTGCTTTTGCTTTTTCTGAGATTAGGATTGCTACCCCTGCTTTTTTTTTTACTTCACCTGAAGCATATATAGTCTATTCCAACCCTTTACCTTTACCCTGTGTGTATCCCCATTTCAAATGTGTTTCTTGTAAACAACATATTGTAGGATTATGGTTATTAATCAGTTCTGCTATCTGCCTCCATCTTATGGGAGAGTTCATCCCATTCACATTCACAGTTAAGACTACTATCTGTGTCTTTTTCTCCATCCTGTTTCCTCCCCCTGTTTTTGTTTTTATTTCTCCCTTCCCCTTCTCAAGAGTTTTGCTTTTGAACACCTCCTCTCTCAATTTTCACTCATTATCAGCAACCCTCCCTTATCTTACCCTTTTTCCCTTGCTATGTCTTGCCTCCCTTTTAGCCACCCTTTCCCCTCCTACTTCCTGTAGGACATGTCATTTCTATATTTAACAGAGTATGTTATTCCCTATATTGGATGAGAGTACAGCTTAAACACTGCTCTTCTCCCTCCCTTCCTTCCCTCTACTCTAATATGTTTTTGTGCCTCTTCCTGTCATGTAATTTACATTTTTCTGCCTCCACCTTACCTCTTCTCCCATTACAATCCCTTTTCATCCGTTGATTAGGTTTTTACCAACACATCTGCCAATTTGTACCCACACCTTCTGTCTATGTACATCCTTTTTAAATGCCATAACAACTAAACCATTCTCAAGATTAACAAGTATCATCCTTCCATATAGAGCTGTAAACAATTTCCCCTTATTGAATAACAAAGTTTTTCTTTTTTTCCTGTTTACCTTTTTATGCCTCTTGAGTCTTGTATTTGGAGATCAAATTTTCCATTGAGCTCTGCCCTTTTCATCAGTAAGGTCTGGAATTCCCTTATTTCATTGAATGCCCATCTCCTTGCCTGAAATATTATGATCAATTTTGCTGGGTAGTTGAGCCTTGCTTGCAGTGCAAGCCCTTTTGCCAGAGTTAGAATGTAGATAGAAAGAAAGATAATTTTTTTCCAACAACTTTCAAGGGTTTCCAAAACTTTTTACCTTCAAAACCTCTACTAACACTGTCCATACAAATAGATTATACCTTCTTTGTATCCAATCATCCCTCTGGTGGACTTTAATTAAAGCCCCCTTTATAACTGAACATACACTATTTCTTTCTAATTCTGACCAGACACTTCTCCTACAAACTTCGACTTCCCTTTTCCCATTATATAACCTAAACAATAAAATATTTTTTTCTCTCTCCCATCAACCAGCTCCTCTAATGCTGCTGTAATCAGGGAGGGAGGGAGAGGGGGAGACAAAGAGATAGCAGAATTCCAAGGAAAGTACAGCTATAGCCCTTGCTACTCTTGCTGGCTGGCTACATTTTAAATCTCACAGGTTGTCAGATTACACACAGACACTCACTCCACACGGAGACACACACAGAACAGATACAGACATACAGGAAATAAGCCAATTTAGGATTAAGATTAGACCAATCAAAACTCAAATTTTTTACATGCTAATTAACTCTGAGTGACTTCCACAGAATTTACAAATAATATCCTTCCCCACCCCACCCCACCCCCCAGCACCATTGACATTCTATGATATTCCCACACATCCTCCCAAGGGACCATTTTGGAGGAATGTTTCCCAGAGAATTCCATTTCTCCTTTACTGATGCTTTACTTTTCTGATTCCCCATCCTACTTCTCCTCTCCCAGAGTTTCTTGTATGTATCCTGTTTAATACTCCTCTATTCTTGACAAGTTTCCCTGTGTAGATCCTTTCTACACTACATTGTGGATGTCTTCCATACTCCCATTGTTCTAGACCACCCCGATATTTCCTCAACCCTATGCTCTGTAGGATACCTCCCCCCACTGACAAGGCAATACTTAAATAATCAATTTTCTTGCCTTGCCCCGTATACATGCTTACCCAGTGACCTTGGTTTCCCTGCCCAATTTACACAATTCCGTTCACCTCTCCTTTTCAGTTAGCCTCTGATTTGGGCAGTCCGGTGGAGGGAGCATTCACTCTCAATAAAGGAGACAGTTAAAATCAGTGGGGTGCCTCCTCAACCTTTGAAGATAAACACGCTCCTCCCTCTGATACCTATAAATTTTCCTGGCCAATGCACCAAAATTGCGAGAAATAACTTTTGCAAACTCAGGAGGAGTGAAGAAAAAAAAGAAATAAAGTTTATTCAAGCCACTGCAGTGGCTGTGGCCTCCTAACACAGACACACCCTCCAGAAACAAAAGCAAGCCTAAATACCTATACCTGGCCACAAAGTCCCTCCCCTGTCTCTCCATTGGCTGGGAAACACGGGGGTACAACCTTCCAGTGCTCCTACTACATAGTTCCCCGTAACACATTTCCACCTTCTGTTACATACATTACATGGCTATTAAAATGAACATTTAGCCCCTCTAGAGGATCAATATTCATAAGCTTACTACGCATGAGGATTCTAAGCAAGACTCAAACTTTACTTAGCCAACTTCCAAAGTCAAAACAAGATAAAAACCAGCTGGATCCGTGCTTTGCCTGTTATCTTCTGTGTGAGACAGAACTCCTTCTTTATGTCTCCCATTTTCCTGACTGTTATTCTGAATTGATCAAAATATTTCTCTGTTGCATCTCTCAATTTCACTCTTATGCTAAAAGATAATCTAGTACTAATCTATGCTCATAGTGTCTTCTACAATTCATTTATTTTCCTGCATTTGCTGAAAGTCAAAAGACTTTCTGGTAAGTATGGATCCCCTAGGTTTCATAAGTCATATGTTGGATAATTTCTGTGGAAACAAAGGTTTTAGTCATTGCTCACAGGAGGGAGGAGTCAGATTAACACAGTCCCAGCCTCTAGTCCCCCTGACTTCTCAGGCACCAGCTTCAGGCACCAGCTTCATGGCATCTATCCTCTTTTTTCCTGGTCCTGGCTTCTCTCTGCCCCCACCCTGGAAAGCAGTGCCCTGCAGCAACCTGCAGTGCAGTGACTCATCCATTCACCAACCAGCATCACAAGCACTACTATCCCTCCCCCATGCAAGACACAGAAGGATGCTGGCAGTGACTCCTAGGCAGCCAGATTAGAAAGATGAGATTGTAGATAGATGGAAAGGACTGAAGAGAGAAAGACTGAAGATAATAATAACAATAACAACTGGTGCTTAAGGAACCCCAAGGTTTGCAAACCATCCTTTCCATATCTGGTATAACTGGACCCTCGCAACCACCCCCTTAAGTAGGAACTACTACTATGGTTACCTGCCACATTTCACAGAAGAGAAAACTGAGACTCAGAGATCCACTTGTGGTCTCATAAGTAGTAAGCCCTGGAGCTGGGATTTGAGCCTAGTTTTTCCTGCCTCTGCCAACTTCAGCATTCAGAAAGGGGGTAGAGGGTATTTGGACCAAGCAAAGGTGTGAAGACCCACCTGGCTCAGTTGGAGGTATTTGCTTAAGTGACAGGTCATGAGACAAGCAGGAAAGGGGAGAAAACGACGGATAAATTCTAAGGAGTGGAGGGATGGAAACAAAGCAAGTCCAATTAGGTGCCTTCAATTCCCTTAGTGAAGGAATGGGCTAAGTCTACAAGGAGAATGTGTGTAGGGTGTCTAGTGCTTTGGTGGAAGGCTTGAGAAGACAGGAAAAGGTTTCGAACACTCATCATGGGAAATAACCTAGGAAATCTGTTATTCAGGCCTCCCCACAATCTGATACCCATCTCCCCAGGAATGTCTTAGACAGCCACTGTTCATGTACACAATACCCTGGCCAAACTCTACCAATGTGACTTGTATTCCATGCCCGTCTGTTTTTAGATTTCCTTCCCCTTCTTACAAAGAAGGAAACACACGCAAAAAGAGGTCTCCATGATTTGTCCAAGGACATACCGTTACACTGAAATAAAGAAAATGATTATCATCCAGAGAAGCAATTTATTCAGCAAGGCATGTAGTTGCAGAAACAAACTGGGCCCAAGGCTCTCAGTACAAGAGACCCTGAACCTTGGTTTCTATATGGCTAATATAAAATTTGGAGAGAGTGATAAAGAGTATTAAGTATTGTTAAACCTGAAAATTTGGTTGAAGGAAACAACAGAGCTAGGTGATAGAAGAATCCATGTTGTTTATTATTTTCCCTTAAAGCATAGCAGAGCTAGCTTACTTGTACGTACAAGGAGTCAGAGTATAAACTCTGGCTGCCTGAACAAAGCAATGAGAAAACTTATATACGTTATTTTAGCAGAGCTAGCAAGCCTGTATGACCTCATTTTTATGACCCCCATGTATGTTTAACCATGATACAAGAGGAGGATTTTCCTTAATGGAATAGATTGTAAATACAACAAATTAGATAGTTGTCAAAGTGTCAGTTGGATTTGCAACCCCAGGATCTCCGTGTTTAATTTGCCATTAACATTCCACAACATAGTATATGCCCATAAAATATTAAGATAAGGAAAAGTCACATAATTCAAGATAGTGTCTGGGGTCAAGGTTTTCACCCTTAATGGCCATGGACAGAGCAAGAAATGCTCCATCTGGATTTGTTGATACAAGATAACAAAGAGACTGTTAGGATCAGGCTTTTCTTCTGGTTAAGTAGTTCAGGCCCTGAGTCTTATTGAAATTACAAAAATGATATAAAATAGTATAATATTTTCCACAGTATTAAGCCAGCTGGTTTCTTAGTGGTCAAGGAGATCTGGAAACACTCAGGTGAAGGGTAAAGTGGTATTCTTGTGGTAGGGCGACATTAGAGAGGGGCAGTAAACTTGTGCTATCTCAAAAACCAAGTGACTTACATGGAGTAGAAACTTAACTTCACAAAATGGTTAATAAACACAATGGACTTACTTATGCTATTGTTAATGTAACAATACAGGGCATACTTGGCAGAGCTGAGGTTTAAGACCAAGTACTCTGTCTACAAGTCCACACTCTTCCCTTTGCCTTATACCATCTCTTGTTCACAGAAAGAGAGAAGGAGGCCTCTCTGAGCCTCAGTTTCCTCATCTGTAAAATGAGGTAGGTAAGAATGCCAGAAGTTCCTACTTGACAGGGTGGTTGTGGGGCTTCCATGAGATCAGGTATGAAAAGGATAACTTTAACAACCTTTAGAGTTCCATAAATGTCAGTCCTTTCCCTCTCCTTTCTGCCATCTCAAATGTCCACCACTCTAAAAAAAAAAGAAAAGATTTTCCTTCTAATTTGAACCAGCCTAATTCATCAAAAACTAGTCTATTCCTGAGGCCTGTACTTTGGCAATAACCAGCACCTCATCTCTTTGAATATCTGCCTCCCATTCTTATGACTACAATCAAACTGTTCTCTCCCAAATCCTCCATGACCTCCTTCCTCATGGACGAATTCAATGACCTTCTTTTCTTCTTCTAGTTTTCAACAAATATGTATTAAGTGCCTACTGTATGCCAACAACCAAGTCATTTTGCTTCAGTCTCTCTTCCATCCCATCGTCAGTCTCCCCAGGTCAATCTCTCACCAATACCTGCCTTCACTATTGCAATAATTGCCTGATAACAGAATTTTCTATCCTATCTTGTTCTCTCTCTCCTGCAATCTATCCCTCAAATTATGGCCAGAATTGGGGTCAGCGTTAGGCATTCTTTGGGTCATGGCACTGCTCTGCTCCAAGCCACACACTGGTGCCCTATTGCCTACTGAGTGAAGTTCCAACATTTCTGCCTGGCATCCCAGCCCTACAGAAAATGGTCCTTCTCATCTCAATCCATACACACAGCCTACTCTATATTCCAATAGGATGAACCTGTACCTGTGTACGACATTCTCTAGGTATCCCTTCCCAGTTATAGACTTTTGGACCTTGGAATCACATGCCATTTGTCAAATTTCTATTCATCTTTTACAACCCAAGTAGAATTCTACCTTCTCCAGAAATCTTTCCCTGACATGCCATTCCTAAAGACCTTACCTCCTGGGATCTCAAAGATGATTCTGTTCCTTTCTCGTGTGCTTATGTTCTGTTACTGTATATTATAGTTATTTTTGCATGTCATGTCTGCATAGGAGTCGTATAAATTCTCTGAAAGAAGGGACCAAAGCTTATCTAAATGTTATATCTCTTAACTTTTAAGGCAATTCTCTAAACAGAGTAGGGTGTCTATTTACTAAAATTCTACTCAACTACAGTTTGTACTTCTCTCAAGCTTTTAAGCTAGAAGGTTACACCCATAGAGATGGCCATTAAGACTGTCCTGCCCACAGCACATAGGTGGAAGGAAGGGGATCTTTGGATCAGAGATTTAAAGTTATAAGAGACCCTAGAGCCCAAATAATCCAATTCCTTCTTTACACCAAGGAGGAAAGTGAGGCCCAGACCACTTAAGTGAGTCTCCCAAAGTCCCAGGGGCATGAAACGCCCAAGGGATTTATTTGGCCTCCAGGCCTGAGTTAAGCAAAGAACTGGATTCCAGAACTTCAAGGAAACTGATATTCGGGAAAAGGAAACACCTAGAGCTTTATTATTATTCTCAGTCCTACAAAGGTTCTTTTAAAAAGCACCCTCCCCCCACCCCCCCACACACACTATGAGGCAACATAAACAGACAGAGGTTCATCCCCATGTATTCAAGGAACTCACGCAAAGTGAGGGGGACACACAGAATATGCTCCAAGTTGGGGTTCAGCTGTCAAAATGACTTACCCTGAGGAGGGGTCGGTTGAGAGTAGGTGGCAAATAGGGGAGGGGGGCGTTCCTAATCCAATCCAGAATCTGGAGAAGTTCTCTGTCTCCACAGATGCTGGGAGAGGGGAGTTTCCTATTCTCGACTACAGACAGGTGGGAGGGTTGAACTTTAACTGCAGATGCGGCACTTGATCCAATCCCAAGCTCACACAGCTCCTGCTTTAGGGACATTAGGAGCATTTAGCCTAAGTGAGGTCATATTGGAGTCCTCTCCCTCTCACTAAGATGTCAAACTACAGGGTGCTCCTGAAGTCTGGACACATAGGCAAAAATGCGTGTTTTCAAGAAATGAAATGATTGAAATTTTCAACATTTTATTTAATTGGAATGTTAACAAATAATATCATATGATTTCATATTCATATTCCAAGAGTGAATGAGTTAAAATTGATGGCAAGGTGAAGTTATTGAGTTGTTGCATCGAGTTCACGTGAATCTTGTAAAGCCCATCAAACTTTGCATTACAAATGTTGGAAATCATATTGAGGATGTTATTTGTTAATATTCCAATTAAACAAAATGTTGTTGAAAATTTCAATCATTTCATTTCTTGAAAATATGCGTTTTTGCCTATGTGTCCAGATTTTAGGAACACCCTGTATATGAATATTACATTGGTCATAATCCGCTGTCTGGTATCCAAAGACCATTTAACTAACAATAACTGGCTACTGAATTTGCCTAAGGATTTCAGGCAGAAAAGTGGCCGGAGAAACTTGCGCGTGATAGTCCACAAAACGCCCATGATGACTGTCTCTAGCAGACCAGCAACCCAGTGGTCCCACTCCTCTGTCGCTCCCCAGTGAAGAGGTTTGGGGTTGAGAGGTGCTAGACACCCCAAAGTACCGACACACCGGGTCCTGCCGAAAGAATTCAACTCAAGCCTTCTCAGGCAAGGGAAAAGACAAAGTTTATTAAGGGTTTGCCATAATGGGTTGTCTTAAGAAATCCCACCGTTTGTGACACCTATTTTCACAAGTGGGCCAGATTCAATCTACTGAACTAGATTCAATCTGAGCACATTCATGGAGGCAAGATGGAGATTATATACACAAAGATTGTGACAGGGATTGAAGGGTGGTCTGGGGTGACTAGAGGAGTGGTTTAGGGAGGGACTTGAGGAGGAGTCTAAGGAGGAGCTTGATGGGACTGAGGTGAGGTCAGACTCCACAATGGGAAATAGCTGAAGGCTACATGGAGATGACAGACAACAGAGGGCTGGGGTAACAGAGCTAGGGTATAGATATTTTGATCAGGATTAAGTGTGGGAAACAGCTGGACAATAGAAGGCTAGGCTAGGCAGAGACTTGGGGCCCAACGATAATGCAAGGCCCATGGCCTTAGGGGAAGGCCAGATCCAGTTGGAAAACTCAAGGAGAGTTCAAGGAGGCTCCCAGAGACTGTACTCCAGGTTCAAGGGGGTTCCCAGAGATTGTGCCCTCATCACCAGGAGACGAGATCTTGGAAAACAGATACTAAGCAGGGACAGAGCCAGGGGTGAGATCTTCGGAATGGTCTCAATCCAATCCGATCGTTACTTTTTCTGTCCCGGTCCAACATCGTTCACCTGTGTTTGCCCGCCCCATATTTCAGAAGGCAGCTTGCAATACCCCAGCAGAGAGGGCACTGAAGAGGTTTGGGATTGAGAGGTGCTCAACACCCCAAAGTACCGACACACCGGGTCCTGCCGAAAGAATTTGACTCAAGCCTTCTTAACCAAAGAAAAAAGACAAAGTTTATTAGGGATTAGCTATATTGGCCAGATCCTCCAGAAGCCATGCCATAGGCTAAGGAATCTGAGCGCCTTTTGGAAGCCTGATGGGATTTAAATACAGAAAAGATTGTGGGAAAGATTGAGGGGTGCAGTACTGAAATCGGTGATGGCTACCCCCAATGCATAAGCAGGCAGGAAATACATCACAGTCGTGCTCTCTATAACGGTGGGTGCTCTTGAGGTGCCCCTGATACCCACTGGTGCCATTCAACAGTGTGAGAAACGTGATTTTGGGGATCACTGGCAGGGCCAAAGTCCTGAGGAAGAACCTTATGATAATCCCTAGGGAAGGCTGTACAGACTACAGGACTCCCAGAGGAAGACCAAGTGGTAGCCACCCCACCCCTTAATCTGTGGGGATCACAGGGCCTCCTAGGGGTCAGAAGCTAAGGAAGACCCCAGTGATGGCCCCCTAGGGTGGCAGTAAGATCACAAGGCTCCCAAGACAGGGCCGGAAGTCCCAAGTGATGTCCCTTTAAGAATGGTGTGCAGACCACAAGGTTCCCCAAGGCAATCCAGAGTGGTAGCTTCTTAGCACTGCAGTGGGGATCACAGGACACTCCAAAACAAGATGCAGGAGTAAGTCCAGCAAGCTTCCCCTGCCTGTTGCTTCCCTTCACTTGACCTTAGGAAAACCCATGTGATTTGCCCATTCTCACCCAAAGAACTCAAGACCAGAGTGGGCAGAGGAAGGCATTTTATTATGCTCCTCGAGAGAGTGGGTGAAGTGCTCATAGAAACACTCACACTGATACAGCTGCAGGAGCAGGGGTAACCATTCCCTCCACTCCTGCTAGAGTTATGGTTGGTTTACAATCTTTGTTTTTTACATAGTTTTCCTAGGTTATACAGTTTATATAAATAGGATAATAAGGATACAGAAGCAAAAGTGAAGTTAATTAGATTTTCCTTGCCTTAGTTTAGGATTAAACTATATTCTTTTACTTCCCCTACTTTCCCTCTTTAACATATGCAAATTATGCAAATCAGTAGGCCTAGATTCTTGACCAAGACCAGACCCTAGATAAGCTTGAACTGGTTCAAGTGGGTTTGGCCTCTCTAATTCCCCTGACTGCCTTCTCAAAAAGCATGTGTGTAAGCCTCTAACCTTCACCTGACTGACCTTGAGGCCTGGTTTATGCTAGAGCTAGGGTGGAGGAGGAGGGGGAAGTATACCTTCAGTTCTGTGGAAACAAAACTCCTCCTCCCATTTCTTACAACAGGGTAGGAGCAGAGGCCAGTCCTGGCCAGGCCACAGCCTGCACAGGCACCCTGGGCATCCCTGCAGCGACCGCTCAGTACCAGTCGTTGCACTCCATGGTATCCTATAGAATCCAGGCTATGACCATTAACGGGAGGATCAAATGAAAAAAAAAAAGTTGTCGGGAGAGACTGGAGAATAATGTGTTGGTTTGCTTTCAAAGGTCAAATTTAGCTTCCACACCTCATCCATGGCAGACCTGGAGGGCATTAGCTAAGATGAGAAAGGTTGGAAGACTTGAGAGAATTTAGAAAAGTCCTTCCCCTTCTCTTTATCTGATCTGAATAAAGATAGATAAAGAAGACTTTGAGTGGGAGCTTAATGTAAATGACAGGGCTATCAAGGACACACATTCTTTCCTTTGTGATGAGCCATGTAAAACCCCTCTTTTTTGTTGTGATACCTATCTTCTACCTTCTCCTCCTGAAAATCCTGCTTTGTAAGAAGCCATTCCCCTCCCCCACCCCCATAGCTCAGACAAAATGTTTATGGACATCAAGAATAGGAGCCGTTTTTGTAATTATAAATGCAACTGAATTTTAATTACCCTATACTAGTCTCCCAGTACATCTAGTATGGAAGAGACAAACTTTTTGGGGGGGGGGGTGTTTATTTTATTTTTCTCTGAGATTTATTCAGAAATGCATTCAAATGGATGAATGCCATTTTCTTGACAATAACTTGTTTGAGGTCTAAATTTTAAATCTATACTGTTATGATAGTATTATGCTTGATTTCTTCCATTAGGATTTTGGAAAGCATCATATAAGAAATACTACAAATTTGAGAGAATGTTTCCTAGAGTGAAATGCCTTCATTAGACCTCAGCTCCTGTTTGGATCTGAATGCTGTGATTATACCATTGTAGTTTTGATGGGGTGTTTGAGTGCTTCTGCTTGGACCTGTGGAAAATATCATACTATTTTATATCATTTCTAAATCTCAACCAGACCCAGACCCTGAATTAATGAGTAACTGGATGAAGATCCAGGACCTGGGCTTCTTTGTTCTCTCTAAAAGTTTGCTCAGGCAATACCCTTACCACTATCAACAAGGCCAGATCATTAAGGACATTACCCTAACCCCAAGAGACATTACCTTGCTTAATATTTGTGGAAAATATTATACTATTTTATATCATTTTTGTAATTTCAATAAGACTCAGGGCCTGAACTACTTAACCAGAAGAAAAGCCTGATCCTAACAGTCTCTTTGTTCTCTGAGTAAGCTCAGAGATATCTCTATCTTGTATCAACAAATCCAGATGGAGCATTCCTTGCTCTGTCCATGGCCATTAAGGGTGAAAACCTTGACCCCAGACACTATCTTGAATTATGTGACTTTTCCTTATCTTAATATTTTATGGGCATATACTATGTTGTGGAATGTTAATGGCAAATTAAACACAGAGATCCTGGGGTTGTAATTCCAATTGACACTTTGTCAACTATCTAATTTGTTGTATTTACAATCTATTCCATTAAGGAAAATCCTCCTCTTGTATCATGGTTAAACATACATGGGGGTCATAAAAATGAGGTCATACAGGCTTGCTAGCTCTGCTAAAATAACGTATATAAGTTTTCTCATTGCTTTGTTCAGGCAGCCAGAGTTTATACTCTGACTCCTTGTACGTACAAGTAAGCTAGCTCCGCTATGCTTTAAGGGAAAATAATAAACAACATGGATTTTTCTATCACCTAGCTCTGTTGTTTCCTTCAACCAAATTTTCAGGTTTAACAATAATAAACAACATGGATTTTTCTATCACCTAGCTCTGTTGTTTCCTTCAAGCAAATTTTCAGGTTTAACAGACCCCAGTTTTAAAAATCGCATTTCTCTTTAGCAAAGTTGCAGGACATGAACAAAGCCCAACAGCAAGAGATAGAAAGGGAAATTCTGTTTAAAGTTACTGTAGACACAATGCAATATTTAGGAGTCTACTTCCAAGACAAACCCAGAGCCTATATTAACACAATTACAAAACACTTCTCACACAAATAAAGTAAGTTCTAAATAAATGGAATAACATCAATTGTTCATGGTTAGACCAAGCTAATATAATAAAAATGACAATTTTACCTAAATTAATTTACTTATTCAGTGCCATACCAATCAAACTACCAAAAAGTATTTTACAGAGCTGGATGAAATAATAACAAAATTCATCTGGAAGAACAAAAGGCACAGAATATCAAGGGAATTAATGAAAAGAAATGCCTGGGAAGGTGGCCTAGCCATACCACATATCAAACTGTACTATAAACAGCTGTAATCAAAACTACTTGCTACTGGCTAAGAAATGGAGTGGTGGATCAGTGGAATAGGTTATGTACACAAGACGTAGTAGTCAACGACTATAGCAATCTACTCTTTGATAAACCCAAAGAGTCCAGCTTCTGTGTTAAGAATTCACTATTGCACAAAAACTGTTGGGAAAATTGGAAAATAGTATGGCAGAAACTGGGCATAGACCAATGTCTTACACCATATACCAAAATAAAGTCAAAATGGGATTACAATTTAAGTATAAAGGCTGATACTATAAGTAATTTAGGAGAATAAGGAATTGTTAAACTGTCAGATTTAGGGAGAAGAGAAGAATATATGACCAAATAAGAGACAGAAAGCATTACAAAATGCAAAATAGATAATTTTGATTAAATTAAATTGAAGAGTTTTTGTACAAACAAAGCCAACACAACCAAGATTAGGAGAGAGGCAGAAAATTGGCAAAGACTTTTTTTACAATGAGTGTCTCTGATAAAGACCTCATCTCTAAAATATATAGGGAACTGAGTCAAATTTATGGGAATGTAAGGCATTCCCCAATTGATAAATGGTCAAAGGATATGAACAGGCAGTTTTCAGAGGAAGAAATTAAAGATATTTATAGCTATATGAAAAATGCTCTAAATCCCTAGTGATTAGAGAAATGCAAATCAAACAACTCTTAGGTACCACATCTCTCCTGTCAGACTGGCTAACATGACAAAACAGGGAAATGACAAATGCTGGAGAGGATGTGGGAAAATTGGAACACTAATTCATTGTTGGTGGAGTTGTGAACTGAGCCAGCCATTCTGGAGAGCAATTTGGAACTATGCCCAAAGGGCTATAAAGATGTGCATACACTTTGGCCCAGCAATACTACTTCTAGGGCTATATCCCAAAGAGATCATAGAAGTGGCAAATGGATCTGTATGTACAAAAATATTTGTAGCAGCTCTTTTTGTTGTGGCAAAGAATTGGGAATCAAGGGGATGCCTATCAATTGGGGAATAGCTAAACAAGTTGTTGTATATGAATGTAATGGAATACTATTGTGCTATAAGAAATGGGGAGCAGATGGACTTCATAATAACCTGGGAAGTCCTATGTGATCTGATGCTGAGTGAGGGAAGCAGAACCAGAAGAACATTATACATTATTACAGACACATCGTGTCTGTGATGACTAACTTTGATAGATTTGGCTCTTCTCAGCAATACGAGATTCAAAGACAGCTCCAAAAGACTCATGACCGAAAAAGCTATCTCCATCCAGAGAAAGAGCCACAGAGTGTAAATGTGGATTGAGGCAAACTATTCGCTCTCAAGTCTTTTCTTTTCTTTTTTCTTCTTTGTTGATTTTGTTTCTTGTTTCTCATGATTCGTTCCATTAGTTAGAATTTTTCCTTACAACTTGAACATTGTGTAAATAATTTCAACGTGAAGGCATATGTAGAGCCTGTATCGGATTACATGCCATTTTGGGGGGTCAGGGGGGAGGAGAAGGAGGGGGAGAAAATTTGGAACTCAAAAACTTGTGGAACTGAGTGTTGTAAACTAAAAATAAAAAAAAAAATTAAGAAACAAGCAAATAAAAACCAGGACTCTCTTGTAAGCATAGAATTATCATGTATTGATTTCCAAAATTATCATAGTCAGTCCAGAGGTCAAACTATAGACATCAACTCTCACAGCTATCTTGCTAGAGACACAACAGACCCAAAATACACCCTTGAGAAACCCCTTCCCTGGTTTCCAGTAGTGAACGAAGCTAGTGACCAAGGTTACCTAATTAGCATACCTGCCAGATAATACACCACTTTTCCTGTAGAAGCTTTAGCATCATTCCTGTTAGATTTCAGGTTCCTTTAGGACTCTTGCCTTCTGAAAAGCGTAACAACAAATCTTTGCAACCTTGACTTAAAGAATGCTTGAGTCCTGGAATTAATTCCAGACTACCCTATCCAGTACTCCTGTCCTTCAGGGGTCTCTGATTCGCCCCACCCCCCCAACCGAATGTGTTCAATTTTGTCCTTAATATACAAAGGAGTGTGTTCTGGTATGTATATATGGGGAGAACTGTTCAATCTTCTTTTTTAGAGTAGCAAGTCTTTTATTAAAAAGAAATTAAAAGTCACTTTACTTAGTTTACTATCATAATTCATAACATTCCTATATAAAAATATAAAAACATAGGAATTAACTGACACATTACGTAGCTTACATATTGCATTCATTCATTTGACAAACATTTTTGAATCCACTGCTTTGTACAATGCACTCTGTGGGCCACTGTAGGGTGGGATACACAACTATAAATACAACATGATCCCTGCACTCAATGTACAGTTAGTTTGTGTACTGAACTGGAACAAGCTCAGAACTCTTAATGTTTTCTCCAGTATACCAGCTTGTAACTAAGCATTTTTTTTCTTTCTTTAAAAATTTATTTTTAGTTTTGAACATTCATTTCCACAAGATTACAACATTTTGAGATACAAATTTTCTCCCCCACTCTACCCTCCTCCCCACCCGAAGATGGCATGTATTCTGATTGCCCCTTTCCCCAGTCTGCCTTCCCTTCTATCACCCCACTCCTCCCCGCCAATTCCTTTGCCCCTAACTTTCTTGTAGGGCAAGAAAGCTTTCTATACCCCATTGCCTGTATACCTTATTTCCCAGTTACATGTAAAGAGAATTTAAATTTTTTTAACATTTGTTTTTAGAACTTGAGTTCCAAATTCTCTCCCTTCTTCCCTCCCCATTCAGCCTCCTTGAGAAGGCAAGCAATTCAATATAGGGTATATATGTATCATTATGCAAAACACTTCCATAATAGTCATGTTGTGAAAGACTAACCATATTTCCCTCCATCCTAACCTGTCCCCCTTTATTCAATTTTCTCCTTTGACCCTGTCCCTTTTCAAAAGTGTTTACTTTTGACTACCTCCTCCCCCAATCTGCCCTCCCTTCTATCATCCCCTCCTCTTATCCCCTTCCCCACTACTTTCCTATAGGGTAAGATCTTAAGCCAAATCTGATAAGAGCAAGATTCACTCATTCCCTTTTACCTACCTCCCTTCCCTTCCACTTCATTCCACTTTCATGTGAGATAATTTACCCCATTCTATCTCTCCCTTTCTCCTCCCAATATATTCCTCTCTCACCCCTTAATTGTATTTTTTAGATATCATCCCTTCATATTCAACTCATCCTGTGCCCTGTCTATATATATATATATATATATATATATATATATATATATATATATATGTATGTATGTATGTATACATATACATACATACATATATATATATATGTATATTCCCTTCAACTACCCTAATATTGAGAAAGGTCTCATGAGTTACAAATATCATCTTTCTATGTATGAATGGATGGCCAGGTTCTCCCCCTATCTCCATCATTCAGCAACCTCTTCTTGGCAGATAATGAAATTTATCTCTACCACCTAATTAAAATCCTGGTAGGTATTTTCTACAGCCCTTCCTCCCCTTCCTGCCCACTACTAGGTCACTCCCCTTCCTTCCTCAGTTCAGTTCATTACCTGGTTCACAATCTCACTCTCCTCCCTAACTCCTGCCCTCACACTATGGGACTTCCACAAAATACATACATACACACACACACATACACACATACATGTGTATGTATTTATTTCTCTCAAACATCTTGACCCCTTAGTTTGTTAACCTACTCATTTTCCATGACCTAATTCTCCACCCAACCTCAGCCCTACTCAAAGAAGGTCATAATCTTGATCTTGCCATCACCCACAGATACACTACTTCCATGTTCAAGAATTCTGAAATCTCCTTATCTTTCACCTCTTCCTCTGCCTTCCCTTACAAAACCCTACTGTTATTCCACACCATGACCTTTAATTCCTCAATTCTCTCCCAGACCATTTCCCCTGCACTAGCCACTGTCTCCCCATCCTGACACCTTGGGAAACCAGTTCAACTCTACACTGTGCTTTTCTCTTGAGTCCCTAGCCCCAATCAGCCTTGGAAAGCTCCATCATGCACTGCTGCTGATCAAAGGTAGAGAAAATCAGGAAATTATTCTGACTGGGCCTACTACAAATCTGTTACCCACCCTCAACTAAACTCTCATTACTGCTAGTTGATCCTTTGACCCCTCCCTTATCAACTCACTCTCCCACTCTTTACAGTGGCCCTTCCAAAGAATGCTTCCTCAAACCTTCCACATCTCCCCCTCCTCCACACTCTCAGCTCAGAATCTTGCTTCACATTTTAGAGAAACCATTTGCGATGAGCTCCACCTTCTCTTCTCTTTTCCATGGCCCACCACACAGATGCCTTCTTCTACTATCTCCTTTACCCCTATCTCACATGAAGAAACTTACTCCTTACCTTCTACCTTTCCTCAACCTACCTTTCAATCCCATCTCCTCCGACAGATTGCTGCCTCTCTATCACTTACCTTCAATATCTCTCATTCTATTGGCACCTCCCCTAAAGCCTACAAATGTGCCATGTATGAATGAAGTAAGTTATGAAATCCTCCAGTGTCAATATGAATTCAGACTAAATCATCCCCGTTAAAATTGCCTGTTACATTCTTATCCCTATCAAAGGCCATCTCATATAGGATTAGGCTCAATATCGGTGGGGGTGATATTGAGATGTTTCCGGGCTATGATGTACTTCTTGCCCATCTATGAGAATAAATCTTGAAACAATAAAATAAGGAAAATGGCTGATCATCTTAATAACATTTCTTAACTTTGAACGAAAATTACAAAATAAATAACAAAAGTTTGATTAAGACTTTACCAGTGTTAAATCAGGCATGCAGATGAATACTTGTCTAGATGCCCAAGGCTTATAAAAATCTTTAACTCTACCTTTTTTGGAATACTCCAGGATTCAAAATCGGGTAGTAAGCGAGGATATTGCTATTGTAATTTTACTTGGTAGTCAATCTGGGAGTATCCTCTTGCACTTTTAACTTCAATTCCAATGGTCCTATTACCAGACCACATTTTCCATTTTCCTCCAACAAAGAAGGAACCATTCCATTCTGAACAAAATGCTCTCTTTCTCTCTGTCTCTCTCTGTTTTTGTCTCTATGTCTGTCTCACTCTGTCTCTCTGTCTCTGTCTCTTCACTGGCAACTTTTTCAAATATATGGTATCCATCAGCTGTGTCAAAGTCCATGCTCATAGTCAGAAACATGTTCAAAACAGAATTCATTATATTTTCCTCGAATCTATTCTCTTTGGACTTTCCCTCTCTAGGACACCCTATTCTCCCAGTCACCCAGGGTTGCAGCCTCAAAGTCATCTTCTGATAGACGAATTGCTCTCACCTAATCTTACATGGAAGCAAGCCTCCTCCTCATCTCCCAATCATTGGCTCTAAACCACCCTACTGCTCTTCCCCATATCCAACTTCCCTTTATGCATTATCTTCCCCCATTAGAGAGTGAATTCTTTGAGGGCAGGGACTGTCTCATGTTCTGGAAACATGATTAAGACATAAAGAGTGATACTATAAGCAAATTAAGAGAACAAGGAATAGTTTAACTCTTAGATCTATGGAGAAAGGAAGAATTTATGACCCAACAAGAGAAAGAGAAAATTATGAAATGCAAAATAGATCATTTTGATTACATTATATTAAAAATCTTTTTGCACAAACAAAGCTAATGGAATCAAGAGTAGAAATAGAAAACTAGGAAGCAATTTTTAGAACCAGCATATCTGATAAAGGCTTTATTTCTAAAACAGGAAAAAATAAGTCAAATTTATAAGAATAAAAGTCATTCCCCGGTTGATAAATGGTCAAAGGTTTTGAACGGGTAGTTTTCAGATGAAAAAATGAAAGCTATCTATAGACACATGAAAAAATGCTCTAAATCACTATTGATTAGAGAAATGCAAATTCAAACAACTCTAAGGTACCACCCCCCACTTCTCAGATTGGCTAATATGACAGAAAGGGAAAATGATAAATGTTGGAGAAGATGTGGGAAAATTGGAACCCTAATGCATGGTTAGTGGAGTTGTGAGCTGGTCCAGCCATTCTGGAGAGCAATTTGGAACTATGCCCAAAGGGCTATGAAAAAGAGGTGTGGGGAATAGAGGTGGAGGGAGGGGAGGGAGATAGGAAAGAGGAGTCAGATTAATACATCCCCAGCCTCCAGTCCCCAACTTCTCACTCACCAGCTTCACGGCATCTGGGGCAGAGGGACACCTATCTCACCTATCCATCCTGTTTTTCCTGGTCATGGCTTCTCTCTGCCCCCACCCTAGAGAACATGCCCCATGCAGCAGCCTGCACTGCAGTGACTCATCCATCCACCAATCAGCATCACAACCACCACTACCCCTTCCCCGTCCAGGACTCAGGAGGACCTTGGCAGTGTCTCCCAGACAACCAGATTAGAGAGAAGAGACTGTAGATAGATGGAAAGAACTAAAGAGAAAAAGACTGAGGATGATAATAACAATAACAACTGGCACTTAAGGTATCCCAAGGTTTGAAAAGTATCCTTTCCATACCTGACATCATTGGACCCTCTCAACCACCCCCTTAAGTAGGAACTACTGACCTGGTTACCTGCCTCATTTCACAGAAGAGAAAACTGAGGCTCAGAGACCTAGCTGGGGTCTCATAACTAGTAAGACTGGAGCTCGACTGGAGCCTAATTCTTCCTGCCTCTGCCAAGTTCAGCACTCAGAAAGGGGAGAGGGGATATAGACCAAGCAAAGGTGTGAGGACCCACCTGACATAGGTAGAGGGATATACTTAAATGAGTAGTCCTGAGACAAGCAGGAGAGGGGAGAAAATGGCTGTGGGGAGTGAGAAATTCTGAGGAGTGGAGAAAGGGAATGAAGGAGAGTCCAGTTAGGTGCCCTCAATTCCCTTAGTGAAGGAGGGGGCTAAGTCTAAAAGTGAGAGTGTGTGTAGGGTATCCAGTACTTTGGTTGGGGCTTGAGGAGACAGGGAAAGGTTTGGAACAGTCATAAGGGGAAACGACTGAGTGTAATGCATAAAATCATTTGGGATATTCTGACCTCTCTCAATATGCCTGCAATTTGGCTCTAACTAATCTTGTTCTTAGCCAGACATTGAAGGACAGTTTATGATGTCCATTGCTGGGGAAGACATTCCTAAACAGAAATGCTCTCAAGGATGTTTTGAGAATAGCTCCTTTCCCACCAACACACATTTAATTGGCAAAATGGCTTTTTGTTTAGAAAGAACTACTAAAGGTGGGAAGTCCTGAGCGATCTTTGGGAGTCCCCCCACCCCACGGTATGGAGTTGAAGTCTGGGACTCTCCCATCGGGACTCCCCAATCTTGTGATCCAGATGTAGAACATTGGCGCTGATCAATTGTGGTAATATTGGATAACTTTTGAGACTTATTGGTTGTGACATACCTATTGAGACTTACTGATTGTGACATAACTATTGAGATTTACTGATTCTGACATAACTATTGAGAATTACTGATTCTGACCCAACTATTCAGATTTACTGAATGTGACATAACTGCTGAGATTGACTGATTGTGACATAACTGTTGCCACTGACTGATTGTGACGTAACTCTTGAGAATTACAGAGTGTGACATAACTATTGGGATTCACTGATTTTGACATAAACACTGAGATTTACTGATTGTGACATAAGTATTGGGACTTACTGAATGAGACCTATATTATTGTTCACTTACTGATTGAGACATTTATTATTATTATTATTATTATTATTTAATTATTAATATTAGTACTATATATATGTATACATATTTATAAAACTTGAGACTCTGTGTCATTTATGAACCAATCCAATTGAAACTAAATTAAGCTGTGCAAATAAGGTTCCTCTGCAATACACCTAGAGAATCTGCTACTCAGGCCTCCCCACAGTCGGATTGCTACCCATCTCCCCAGTTGTCTCTTAGACAGTCACCGTTCATGTACCCAATACCCTGGTGTATTGTTAATGTATTTTTGCTTAATTTAAAGATCTTTCCCATTCATTAATGGACCCATGTGACCTGTTTAAGTCACATGAAAGCCTAAGTCACATGTGGTGGTAGAAGTTCGCTGAACAAGTGGAACTGAAAGGATGGAGCAGGAAGTTGGTCAGAGAAGTTAGAAAAACAGGAAAGGGAGAACACAGACAAGCAGGAAGCTCAGGTAAGCAGACAGCTAGAATTGTGAGTGTTTGTTGGTGGGAAGTATAGAGCAGGGGGAAGGCTTTGGGATGGTGTTGTTCCATGTTGTGATAACGTGTACTAACTTCTTTGTTACTATGATGGATTCAGTTTACCGGTATTTGGCATTTGGCTTCCTGGTGTCTGAATAAATGTTTTGGTTCTGTCTTGTATACAGAGAATTTGTTATATTTTGCAATTCAGAACTATGCCAGCATATTCATAGTTGCCAGCGGTGCTGTGAATATTGTGTTGGTGATACACCTGGGCAAACTCTACCAATGTGACTCCTGTATTCCAGGCCTGTCTGTTACATTCCCTTCCCTGCTTACAAAGTAAGAAACACATACAAAGAAAGGTCTCTATGATTTGTTCAAAAACATACTGTTAACACTGAAATAAAGAAAATGTATATCATCCAGAGAAGTAATTTATCCAGCAAGGCATGTTTTTGCAGAAACAAATCAGGCCCAAGGCTCTCAGTAGCACAAAAGGCCCTGATCCCTGGTTTCTATATGGCTAATATACAATTTGGAGAGAGTGATAAACAGGATTAAGGATAAGCCATCTGGATTCTTACTGGTAGAGGAGATCTGGAGACACTCAGGTGAAGGGTAGAATGGTACTCTTGTGGTGGGGTGACAGTAGAGAGGGGGAGTAAACTTGTTCCATCTCCAAAACCAGGTTACTTACATGGAATTGAAACTTCACAGAATGGTGGTTAAAAAACAAAATGGAGTTACTTACACTATTGTTAATGTAACACTATGGGGAATACTTGGCAGAGCTGAGGTTTAAGACCAAGTACTCTGTCTACAAGTCCACACTCTTCCCTTTGCCTTATACTGCCTCTTTTTCACAAAGAGAGAGAAGGGGGCTTCTCTGAGCCTCACTTTACTCATCTGTAAAATGAGGTAGGTAAGAATGCCAGAAGTTCCTACTTGACAGGGTGGTTGTGGGGCTTCCATTAGATCAAGTTTCAAAAGGACAACTTTACGAACCTTTAGAGTTCCATAAATGTCATTCCTTAGTGTTATTATCATCTTCAGTCTTTCCTTCTCCTGTTTATAGTCTCAAGTGTCCCCTGTACTTTAAAAAAAGTCTTTCCTTGTAACCAGAACCAGCCAAGTTCATGAAAACTTGTCTATGCCTGAGGCTTCTACTTTAGCAATAATCAGGGTCTCCTCATCTCTTTGCAATCTGGCTCCCATTCCTATGACCCTAATCAAACTGTTCCCTCCTAACTCATCCATGATCTCCGAATGGACAAATCCAATGACCTCCTTTTCTTCTTCCAGTTTTCAACAAATATGTATTAAGTGCCTACTGTATGCCAATAACCAAGTTCTTTTGCTTCAATCTCTCTCCCATCCCATCATCAATCTCCCAAGGTCAGTCCTCTGTTATATGCCCTCACTACCACCTGCCCTCACCATTGCAATAATTGCCTGATAACAGAATTTTCTGTCTTATTCTCTTTCTCCTCCAATCTGCCCTTCACACTATCGGCAGAATTAGGGTTAGGGTTAGGCATTCTTTGGGTTGTGGCAATGCTCTGCTCCAAGCCACGCAATGGTGCCCTATTGCCTACTGAGTGAAGGTCCAACCTTTCTGCCTGGCATTGGAGTCCTGCAGAATTTGCTCCATCTCATCTTGATCTCTTCTTACACACAGCATACACTATGTTCCAGTAAGGTGAAAATATTCTCCCTGTTCAGTACATTCCCTAGGCCTCTCTTCCTCCTTAAGGACTTCTGGACCCTGCAATCACATGCCATTTGTCAATATTCCATTCATCTTTTACAACCCAAGGAGAATTCTACCTTCTCCAGAAATCTTTCCCTGACAAGACATCATTCAAGACCTTACTTCCTGGGATCTCACAGAGGACTCTGTGTCTTTGTCACATACTTATCTTGTGTTATTGTATATTACTGTTATTTTTGCATATCAGATCTGCACAGGAGATGTGTAAATTCCCTGAGAGAAGGGACCAAAGCTTATCTAAAAGTTATATCTCTTTTATCTTTAGGGGCAATCCTCTAAACAGACTACTGGGTCTGTCTACTAAAAGTCTACTCAACTAGAATGTGGACTTTTCTCAAGAAGCAGCCATCCAAGGCCTTTAAGCTAGAAGGTTACACCCATAGAGATGGCCATTAAGATTGTCCTGCCCACAGCACATAGGTGGAAGGAAGGGGGATCTTTGGATCTCAGATTGAAAGCTGTAAGGGACCCTAGAGGCCAGCCAATCCCACTCCCTCTTTTCACCAGGGAGGAAAGTGAGGCCCAGACGGCTTAAGTGAGTCCCCAAAGTCTCAGGGGCATGAAATGCCCGAGGGATTTATTTGGCCTCGAGGCCCGGGTTAAAGCACAGACCTGGAATCGGGAACTTCAAGGAAATTGATACTGGCCAAAACGGGTACAAACAAGAGCTTTATTATTATTCTGCGCCCTAAGCAGGTTTTTCAAAAAGCGCTACACACACGCGCACACACACACACACACACACACACACACACACACGTACACGGTGGCAAGGGTTCATCCCTGTGCATTCACGGAACTCACCAAAGTGAGGGGGACATATGGAACGTGCTGGGGTTCAGGTGTCGAAATGCCGTACCCTGAGGATGGGCTTGGTTGGGAGCAGGTGGCAATTGGGGAGGGGGGCGTTCCTACTAAAATATACCTCAGTGAGAAGTTCTCGGGGTCCGTAGAGACGCTGGAGGAGGAGAGTTTCCTCCTCTCCACCACGGACTGGTGGGAGGGTTTCACGTTAATTTCAGAGCCAGCACTTGACCCAATCCCAAACTCCCAGCTTGTGACCCTCATCTGCTTTACCTACACTAGGAGCATTTAGCCTAAGTGACGTCATATTGGAGTCCTCTCCCTCTCATTAACACATCAAACAGTATAAAGTTTAGAGAGATCATAATCCGCCCTCTTGGCTCCAAAGACCATTTAACTAACAATAACCGGCTAATGAGTTTCCCTAAGGATTTCTGGAGGAAAAGCTTCCGGAGAAACTTGCTGGTGACAATCCACAAAACCCCGATAATGACTCCCTCCACCAGACCTCCAGCCCAGCGGTCCCACCCTGGGGGTCCCATCACTCCCCAGCAGGCAGGATCCCGGAAAACAGACACTAAGTGAGGGACAGCGCCAGGGGTGAGATCTTCGGAACGGTCTCAATCCCATCCTATCCTTAGTTTATCTGGCCCGGTCCAAAGTCGTTCACGAGTGTTTGCCCGCCCCATACTTCAGCAGGCAATCTGCAATACCCCAGGAGGGGGCACCAGCCCTGGCCACCCGTGGACCTCTCAAAGTCACCCTGAACGCACAATCCCAAGCTCGGACCTGGCCCTAAGCACGGCCCCCCGCCGCCACGAGCCTCCACCGGACCCATATTGAATTTGGACTTGTAACCCTAGGAGAGAATCACCTGGCTGACCGGTGGTCATAGCCATGCTCATTTCCAGGCTCGGCTGAGCCTGATTAGACCCTCCCGCCACCCTCCTCGGCCTCGAGGTCGGCAGGATGACAGTCACACGCTCCCCCAGCATCCATTCCCTCTGGCAGATCAGAGCTGGGGTAGGCAGTGCCCCCCTCTGCCCAGTCAGGGCTCCCCACCCAGCAGTGGCTGGGGTTCCCTCCCCTCGCCCCAAATTAGATCCGAGCTCCAGGGCAGAAGTCAGGGCTGGGGCGTGGGGAGGATACCAGGGAAAGTCCATAATCCAGGGAGCGAAGTGGACCAAGGGGAGAGGGGCAAAAAGGGGATGGAGAAAAGAAGCAAGGAGGGGCCCAAACTGCCCTTTCCGAAACCGACGGGGACGGCCGAGAATTCCCCGGACCTTGTGCGTGAAGAAGTCGGGCTGGCGGCCCACTGGCCAATGGTCGAACTCACCGGACTCTACAGGAATTCCCAGAAGTTTGCCTCCTTGGGCCGGGAAAGCCTGGGAAGGAAACCTGCGGAGGACCCGCGGGCCAGGCCAAGCCTGGAAGCATCAGGGTAACCTGATGACCCGGGAGGTAGGGGGCGAGCCTGCGCAGAGTGCGTCCCTTTGTCTGGGCTAAGTCTGGAATGTTGAATTCCCCAATCCCTGCTTCCCTAGTGGTCGCTATGACAATCGCGGGAGGCGGGGGCGGGGGCGGGGCGAGGGGAAGACGGAGTCCAGGTTGGACTCTGGGGACGGGGTTTCAGCTCACAATCAGCAATCAGGAAGGCTGACAATTTTAGCAATCCACGTCAACTTTGAGTTTCTAAGTCTCCATAGAGTCTCCCTACAAGAAGAGCTTGTAGCGTGGGTGAAGTCGGCTATGCCCAGGCTCCGGTGGGCTTGGGAGACCCACTAGTCCTGAGAAAGGGATTCTCAGCCGGCCCTTGCGGAAGTTGTCCCGGGACTGGTCTGTTCTGCTTCAGCGTCAGACAGAGAGCTGTACTGAAATTGTTGATGCCCTCCCCGAATGCAAAAGCAGGCAGGAAATACATCACAGTCGTGCTCTCTGTAATGGTGGGTGCTCTAGAGGTGCCCCCACCACCCACTGTTGCCATTCAACAGGGTAAGAGCAGAGGCCTGTCCTGGCCAGTTCACAGCCTGCACAGGCACCCTGGGCGTCTCTGCAGTGACCACTCAGTACCAGTCGTTCCACTCGACGGTGTCCTAAAACAACCACAGAATCCAGGCTATGATCATTAACAGGAGGACCAAAAAAAAAAAAAAAGTTGGCAGGGCAGGCTGGAAAATAAAGTGTTGGATTGCTTCCAAAGGTCAAAGTTAGGTACCACACTTCGTCCATGCCAGGTCTGGAGGGCATCAGCTGAGAGGAGCCAGGTTGGAGGACTCGAAAGGACCTAGAAAAGTCCTTCCTCTTCTCTATATCCGATCTGAATAAATATGTATAAAGAAAGGTTAGAGTCGGAGCTTAGTGTAAATGACTGGGCTAACAGGGATACACATTCCTTCCTTTGTAATGTACCAGATAAGAACTCTCTTTTTGTTCTAATACCTACCTTCCGCCTCCTCCTCCTCCTGATAATCCTGCTTAAAGAAAAAGCATGTTCCGGCATAGATCAAACAAAATGTTTATAGACATCAAGAATAAAAGCCGTTTTGCAACTATAAATGAAACTGGATTTTAATTACCCTATAGTAGTACTTCTCTGAGTACACATAGTATAGAAGAGAAAGCTTTTGAGGGATTTGGGGGCTTGTTTTATTTTTCTCTAAGATAATTCAAAAATGCATTCAAAAGGATGAATGTTATTTGCCTGGAAATAAGTTTTCTTTTCTGTCTATGTTTTAAATCCATACTATTATTACAGTATTATGCTAGCTTTCTTCCATTATAATTTTGGAAAGTGCCATATAAGAAATACAACTAATTTGAGAGAATGATACCGAGAGTGAAATACCTATATCAGACTTTAGCTCCTGTTTGGATATGAATGCTGTGATTACACCCTTGTAGTTCAAACTATGCTCTGGTTTACATGCTTAGGGAGAACTGTCAAATCTTTTGTCTGGATGGCCAGGTTCTCCCCCTACCTCCACCACTCAGTAACCTTTACTCCTTTGAGGTTAATAAAATATACCTCTGCCCCTTAATTCAAATCCTGGTAGCTATTGCCTACAGCCCTTCTTCCCCCTCCTCCTGCCTGCAATGGGTCACTGCCCTTCCTTCCTCAGTTCAATTCATTATCTGGTTTACAATGTTACTCACCTCCCCAGCTATCTACCTATCTATCTATCTATCTATCTATCTATCTATCTATCTATCTATCTTTCTATCTATTGGTATGTGTGTGTTTTCTCGAACACACTAACCACTCAGTGCCTTAACCTACACCTTCTATGACCTACTTCTCCACTCCACCTCAGCCATACACAGAGAGTCATACCCTTGATCTTGCCATCACCCACAAATGCACCACCTCTATATTCAAGAATTCTGAAATCTCTTATCTTGCACCTCCCCCTCTGCCTTCCCTAACAAAACCCAACTCTGACTCCACACCATGACCTTTTATTCCTCACTTCTCTCCCAGATCATTTCCCCTGCACTACCCACTGTCTCCCCAACTTGACCCCTTTGGGAACCAGTCCAACTCTACACTGTCCTTTTCTCTTGAGTCCTTAGCTCCAATCAGTCTTGGATTGCTGTAGCCAGAATGGACTTTGTTGTCTTTGAATGACTCAGCTTGCCTCGTTGAGCTTCCCTGGACGCTGGGGCTTGCACTTCCAGGGCAGGAGGCCCAGCGACCATGCCAGGGATAGGAGAGCTTCCTGTGTGATGAGTCGTGGGGCTGGCTGAGGGGAGGTGTGTTAAGTGGTCTACGCTAGGGGGAGGGGCCAAGTCAAGAACCAATCGGCCCTGGTCGTTCAGGGGGAGCTTGATGATGTCAAAAACTCTATAAGAGGGGAGAGGACAGCTTGAAGATCCTCCTTTCCTTTTCCAGTTGGAGCCAGAGACGCCTACATCCGAAGCTGAGCTGCCGGTAGCAGAGCTGACTAGAGGCTAGTGGGTAATCTTCTTACCGTAGAGGGGAAGCATGTATACGATTTTGCCTTATACCATCTCGCTTCCCTGTGGCCTCCTGGTTACCCTTGTGAGGCAGACTTATTGGGCCTGGAAGCTTTTGATGAAAATATCAAAATGGGGATGCTGGTTTGTGGGCTTGTTATTGTGGAGTGTAAATACATGCTTTAGTTCTCCTGCCTTCTGCCTAGAGAATTCCTTATATCCTGCGGTTCCGGACCTTTTAGGCACATATGAGATTCTCTTTGAAATCATAAATTCTGCCTTCCTAATATAATTGCTCCCATCATCTACTACTGCTGACGGAAAGTGGAGAAAATCAGAAAATCATTGACTGGGTCTACCAAAAATTTGTTACTCAACCTCAACTAAGCCCTCCCTACTGATGGTGTTCCTTTGATCTCTCCCTTATCAAACTTACTCTCCTCCTCTACACAGTGGCTCTTCCAAAGAATCTCTCCTCAAACCTCCCATGGCTCTCCTCCTCTACCATCTCAGCTCAGAAGCTTGCTTCATATTTTACAGAGAAAAGCAGAAGTCATTTTCCATGAGCTCCACCTTCTTCTCTCTTTTCCACTGACTAGCATACAGATGTCTTCTGCTGCTATCTCCTCCTTCACCCCTATCTCACATGAAGAGACTTACTCCTTACCAAGGTTAACCTTCTAGTTCCCCTCTACCTACCATTCTATCCCATCTCCTCCAACAGATTACTCCATCTCTAACACTTACCTCTCTGTCTCTCTCTCTCTCTGTCTGCTGGCACCTTCCCTAATGCCCATAAAGGTGCCATGTATGAAGTGAAGTAACTTATGAAATCCTCCAGTGTCAATATGAATTCAGACTTAATCACCCCCATTAAAACTGTCAGTTACATTCTTATCCCTATTAAAGGTCATCTGATACCGAATTAGACTCAGTATCAGTAGAGATGATATTGAGCTGATTCCTGCCTATGATGTACCCCTTGCCCATCTATGAGAATAAATCTTGGAAGAATAAAACAAGGAAAGTGGCTGATCATTTTAATAGCATTTCTTAACTTTGAAGGAAAATTATAAAACAAATGTCACAAGGTTGACTAACATTTTGCCGGTGTTAAATCAGACATGCAGATGAATACTTGTCTAGGTGTCCAAGGCTTATAAAAAATCTTTAATTCTACCTTTTTTGAGTAATGCAGGATTTAAAGTCAGATAGTAAATGAGCCTACTGCTACAGTCATTGTACTTCATAGTCAATATGGGATTTCCCCTGGTGCTTTTGACTCCAATTTCAGTGGTCCTACTACTGGAGCACATCCTCCATTTTCCTCTAAGAAAGAAGGAAGCACTCCAGTCTGAAGAAAATACTCTGTGATTGTATGTCTCTGTCTCTCTGTCTGTCTCACTCTCATCACTGCCAACTTTTTCAAACGTATGGTCTCCATCTGCTGTCTTAAATTCCCTCTCCACCCGGCCACTCCTGAGGTCCCTAAATAAGGTTCACAGGCTCATAGTCAGAAACTAGACCTGGATGGCACCTCAGAGGCCATCTCATCAAACCCCTTGTTTGACAGAGGCCAACAGAGGAGAGGTGACTTGCTTGAAACAGTGTGGCTGAAGGTGAGTGTCTGAAACAGGATTTGAATTCAGGTCTACCTGACTCAAAGATCAGAGGTGTAACCAGGAAATCTTGGTGACACTTATCCCCACATCTCACTTGGTTCCTCTCAGCTCTATATGTGCTCTAAGACTAGATGTGTAAGGGATAAATTTCCTTAGGAAATTTTAAAAGAAAAATCATTTCCCCCATATACAGAGTTCCATGTTGTAAGGACTGAATGTAGTTCAGTGTTCCAGATAGTGATGCACTTGTTGGTCTGATTTGAGTTCTTTGATTTCCTGCCTAGTAAAGGATCGTCCATCCTGAATGAACAACTTCCTTGGCTCTTGCTTTACCTTTGAAATGAGAGATTTGAAAGGATTTCCGTGGCAGCTTACTATATCAACAGGTTAAAAAAGAGTCATCACTTCTGCGCCAAAGAAGATGGAAAGGTTCTGTAGGTATCCTGTCACATGAACAAAGTGGATGAGAAGTTACAGCTCAGCTTAAGAGATGGTCTGCACTGGGAAGGTGGAAGGGCTTGCTCCTTTTGAGGCTACAAATGGTACACAAGTAAACAATATGAATATAACAAAATATTAAACACTAAAAGTTCAATTATCATTGATTCAATTAGCCTCCTTTGGATGGTTTCTTTCTTCTCTTGCATACAATATCCATATTTTAATGATACTCATATAGGTCTTAGTGGGGAGATATAGTAGCAAATGCCATCTGGCTCAAAAATATTGTCTTCTTCTTACGCAGCCTCATACAACTGAGGACAGGTACAGACATCAGAGTATGAAGTCACATAGGAAAAGAGCAAAAGGACAGAGATTGTCTATGAACCTTGGGTTCGGGGTATTAACCTTCCAGAAACAGTCGTTCTTCATATGACCTGTGTGGGAAGAATAAAGAACATGGGCTAAAATGCCACTAATGAGGCATCAGCTTCCAGTCTCAAAACTCAACAAAATCATTGACAGTGAACCTACTATGATTACAGAAGGACTGGTGTGAATTTCATCAAGGTATTACGTTATAAGGTCAGTTCTGTGCTCTCAGACATCTCAAGAGGGACACTGGAGAAAGAAAACCTCAAGCTGGCTGTAAGGATTGAAGGGCCAAACATTTTAGTTTCTGCATGAGTAAGAGAAGAAGGAAAATTATAAAAACATTGCCATCTGTGGACCATGAGGAAAGATGTTCTTAGGCTCAAAATGCTTACGGAATTGCTGAATACATGATGAACATAGACTGAGTTCAATGTTTCTTGTTTACTGGATTTTAAATCAATTCTCCTTAGGAAAAAAAAAAACAAAGAGACAGCACTTGGTGACCACCTCCTGCTTGTTCAGCACAGCGCTAGGCTCAGTGCAGAGATGAGGAGGAGATAGAAAAGGAGTGGGGAAGAGGGGAACAGACATGCGCCTCCCCCCAGGCCAATGCTGACTGAAACGGCCTCTAAGAACCAGATAAGCTTGCTGTCTTCCTCTAATTGCCATTTATCTTCCTTTTTGTATCACTGTCTTCACTGAATTAGAAGATGCTTTTTACAATAACATTTTGAACCCAGACTTTTAAAATGACAGCTTTAATAATCTAAAATTTCACTAAGACTTTTGGAACACCTCGAATAGTTTCCTAAAGTTCCTAAAGGCTGAGTGGCTAGTTCTGAACTCAGAGACTGGACTTAAACCCAGGTCCTTCAGACCAGTTCTCTGTCCACCACCCTCTTCACCCCCTCCTGCCCGGCACACAGTTAAGCACTTAATAAATGCTTCTGGATTGGTTATTTTTAGTGCAAATGTGAGAGATTTAATAAGAGTTTTGGATCTATTTAGACAGACAGGAGGATCATCCCTGCTTCACTGTGTGTAGAAGAACAAAGGGGATATGGGAGGAGGAAAGATTCTGATTCTATTTGGAAGTCTCATAAGCAAGAGAAATATACAAATAACACACTCCTAGGTATGCGTGAATTCCAAAACACCCCAGAAAATCCTACACTCAGAGAGCCCTCATTTTACATGTGCACATCTAACTGAAACCTGTAAGACAAATGTGACATGAGCTTGAGCCAGAGTAGCCTCCAGGGGAGATCATATTGCATGGACATGAGGTGAAAATCAGGGCCCTGAGGTTCTCTATTTTTCTGCATTAGTATGGTTACACCCTGTCTTTACTTGGGAAATCCATCCCAACCAAGACTCAAAACGCTCCTTTTCTAGGTACTGAGGATGCCCCTCCGCGCCCCAAGAATGATCATGACTTTTGCATCTTGACTCCCCAGTAACTGTATATGTAGGAAGAAAGCCTTTCTAATCCCTTCCAGTATTGCGATGGGGACACTGGCTGCTACGGAAAATGCTCTCTGTCCTGCGTCATTGGGATGCTTGGGAGGGGATCTTTTCCCTTAGTGGGCTTTTTACAACATCCTCAATCTACTCTGCTCTCATTATGAGAACATTATATTCATTCTCCCGCCCTTGGTTTAATAGTCACAGATTCAGTGGGCATTATCCACATGCCATGGTAGCCAATCATCTCTTTAGGTATCTGGGAATGTTTCACACAGTTTAAGGCAGCTCATATAGTACAATTAACAGTGTCATAATCTTTTCTATTCACCTTGTTCAGTATTTTGCATCACTCCCAAGTTTGCATGGTGTGGAGCAAAATCCATTTGATATCATCATTATCACAGTAAATAGGCATTCACAAAACAAAGAGACCTCGATGGGGGTACAGTTTTGCCACTGAGTACTAGCTCTCTAGTAATTGGGTACCTATGGTGGCCATTCACAAATAAACTATAAGAGAACACTGTTATAGGCTTGTTATTATTTCAAGTTGCTTGGATGACTAACAGAATTGGCCCCAATACAAGAACAAACAACAAAATCCTAAAAAAAACTTTCCGGCTAAGACTTCCTGTCTAGACTTTGAGGGAGAAAAAAGTTTAATCAATGAGTGCCAGTATGTATAGATTTAGCTTGACCTTAATAATACCAGCCAAGATGAACTCCGACGGAAATCAATATAATGGGAGTAAGGGGGGAATCTTTTACCTTATGCCTGAATTTTTAAAAAGTTCCAATCAAAGCAAAACCTCTAACAACCTAGAATACCATGAACCATGAACACACAGAAATGTAAAGAGTTTCTGTTCTGCTCTGAGAATCCCTTTGACTTGAGTTCCAGGAGGAGAAAAGGGAATATACTCTTGTTTCCAGACCTGTCCAGTACAAACACTACTCATAGATCAATCACTGGAAATCAAATAATAAAATATTTAATTCAATCATATCAACAAATGCAGTTAATAGCAAACCCCACAGGATAAAATTGTCCTTTTCCCCTCATAAAGCAATAGCAAACAATTCCATTAAAGATTTTTGTGCCAGATGAGAAAAGGAAACAAATATCCAGGAGAAAATGGAGTAATTCTCCAAAGTCACAAGAAGAAGTGACTGTCCTGATCCATTGCTAGAATAACTTCTTATCTCCTAACTGATCATTCCATGGCACTTCAAGAGAAGGCTGCCCTGAATTCCTTCTCAACCAACTCTCCAAACAGTCCCCTTTCTCCTAATCTATCACTGAGCAAGACACTGTATCATTCACTGTCAATCAGCTGTTTCTGCCTTGGCCATCGTCAATCACCCCTAACTCTCATCACAGCTGTTGCTCATTCCCAAAGCCACAGGGGAAGATGGGTCCCTGCCTCCAGCGTTGCTATTCAGTGAAGCTTTGCTCTACTCTAATTTTCTTTTTGCTACTTCAGTTAAGTACCTTTTTGGCTTCAAAATTCCCAGCCTGCATGCCTATTGACTTTTGTTGATTGTCTTTTAAATTAGTTTCATCAGAGATGACCCAGGCCAAATGTTGGCTTGCTAAGAATGCTTCTAAGTTCACTTAGTGACTGCTTTGTAGAAGTTTTTGTTGTCGTTCAGTCGTTTGTCATGTTCAACTCTTCATAACACCATTTGGGGTTTTCTTGGCAAAGATACTGGAGTGGTTTGCCATTTTCTTCTGCAGCTCATTTTACAGATGAGGAAACTGAAGCAAATAAGGTTAGGTGACTTGCCGAGGATCACACAGCTAGTAAGGGTCTGAGGCCAGATTTGAACTCAGGAAGACTTCCTGTCTCCAGGGCTGGCACTCTCTCCACTGCACCACCTAGCAGGCCCTTGTAGAGATTGATTTATATCAACTAAACTTTCGAAGGAAACGATGATCTTAGAAACAACTTAGAACAACCACTTAAATACTTATACTTTCTTTTCCTCTTCATTTTCTTCAACTGATGTTTCATCTATAAGTTGTAATTAGCATCTTTGTGATATTTTTTCAAGTGCCTACCATGAGCACTGCAGCACCAGAAAACCAACTACCCCAATGATATTATATACCTTGGATACATGATAAAACCAACTCCACCATGTCCCTTATTTGCATCTCCAAAGCAGAACTCGTGAACCATCCTTCCATTCAGCTGGGCTTCTTTCATCTTCTGGTTTCATTTACTGACAGAATATTGAAACTGATGTGATTTACTTTTTCTAGTAGTTTGTTCCACTTCCTGGCTACTGGAGAGGCCTCTTACATTTAGAACACCCACTCTGCTGCCACATTTTATACCTCACTGTCACTGTCACTTCAAAAATGGAAAGAGCAGAAGCCAATTTCTTTTTCACTTTCTTTCATGGGATACTATAGCCAAAGGAATCATCATACATTAGCCATTTTACTGATGACAAACTTCTGTTCAGTTCTTAGAAAAGAGTTTATCAGTCGCTCCAACTATATGCAAAGCCTTTCCAGATTGATATAAATTTCAAAACAGAATGGTAAAAACATACAAATCTGTCTAGAGTTACTCATATATTGACAATGGAATCCTTGAATAATTTACATAAAAGGGCTCATTTATTCCTCAAATATGGTTCCAGTAGTCTTCTTGTGTTTTGGTCGTATCTTTCTCTTCGTGACTACATGGACCACAGCACACAAAGCCCATCTATCCTCCACTATCTCTTGAAGGTTGTCCAAGGTAATAATTTATTGTTTCCATGCCACTCTCTAGATATCTCATCCTCTTCTGTTCCCTCATTCTTTTGCCTTTGATCTTCCCCAACATCAGGGTCATTCCCGATGAGTCCCATCTTCTCATTATGTGGCCAGAGTATTTAAGCTTCTGCTTTACTCTTTGACCTTCTGATGAACAGTCTGACATTTTTTTTAAGTGTTGACTAGTTTATAGGAATACAAGTCATTCCCCAATTGAGCAATGGTCAAAGGATATGAAAGGCAGTTTTCAAATGAAGAAATTGAAACTATCTATAGTCATGTTAAAATCGCTACTGATTAGAGAAATGCGAATGAAAACAACTCTGAAGTACGACATCACACCTATCAGATTGGCTAACATGACAAAACAGGAAAATGATAAATGCTGGACAGGATATGGGAAAATTGGAACACCAA